>NW_017731756.1:791680-888510 GCF_001890085.2 Hipposideros armiger | reverse complement strand
GAGATACCTCCATACTGATTTCCATAATGGCTGCACCAATCTGCAGTCCCACCAACAGTGCACCAGGGTTCCCTTTTCTCCACAACACAACACAGTGCTCTTGACAGCCTCTAACAACTGCTTGAAATGTCTTTTCCATCTGGTTTCCATCTTTATTCTTCATGTATATATTTTCTGCCTCTTTGGCCAGATTGTGCAGTTGTTGAGACTGGGGACTGTGTGTGTAGCTACTTTGTTGCTGCTCCCTGGGACGGCTGGCAGAGTGCTGGGTGCATAGTAGGTGCACAGCGGATGATGAGCTCATTGCCTAGAGAAGCTGTGGGTCATGTGCTCCTTCTCATGTGCTCATTTGGTTCCTGATGGAGCTCATAATTTCCTTGACCTGGGAAGTATCCAGAACTGGTCATTGGATGGTTCAAATGGAACCTAATTTGAGACACTTGTTCTCATGAGTCTGGGTGGAAGAAAGAGTACAATTTACCATGATTCCTTTGAAAATGCTGTCAAGATAATGTGGAGAAATGCCAGAAAAGCAACAACAGAAGGCTGTCAGGAGAAAAAAGAAACAGAAATTTTTTTTTTTTTTTTGCATTATGCTTGAGGGGGAGGGAAGTTGCTTTGATTTTTCATGTTCTGCATGCAGCTGCCTCCATCACTTTTGCTTGGACAAGGCCCATCTGCCCATGGAGCAAGTGGGGATGGTGTGTTTCATTTCCTGCCACTACCAGGAGTGCTGGGCTGCTGGGCAGAATCAGGTTGGGGGAGGTGTAAGGATGGAGCTCAGGTCTAGGGAGCTGAAAGGCAGGATGCTTCGGAAGAGTGCCGTTTTCATCCTGGCTCTGCTTTTGGAGGATATTGCTTGTCCCTTTGGTCTCCTGAGCCCAGGCAGCCCCTGTGTGGAGAGGAGACGCTGGGAAGAATTTGGAGGCATAGCACCCAACTGCTGTCACCAGTTCCCCTTTGCTCCCAAGCTGCTCCTGGGCTCCGGGTTCATCCACAGACTTCAGAGTGGGAATTTTGAACTTGGCAAAGTCACCAGCTTCAAGTGACTCTTGCATCTCAGGTCTGTGGAGTTGCTGCCAAAAGCAGAGCCGTATTTGAGTCTCTTCAGTCTGAAAATAATACGTGTTTCAAAATGTTTCCTTCTAATTAAAAACATTATTTATGCCCAGTATAGAAAATGTAGGATGTATAAATATACAAAAAATAATGCTTAAAGAAGGAAACAGAATTTGCCCTTTCCATCAGCCACAGAAAACCCTTGTGAATATTTTGGTGTCCCTCATATGTGTTTATTTTCCAAACATGATTGGGATCATGTTAAACATGAAGTTTTGTTTCCTGGTCTTTTCACTTAGTCCTCTATTTAGTTAGAACATTTTCACTTCATTAAATGTTTTTAAAATAGGATATTTAATAGCTGTGAAATCATTACAAATATTTCCCATAATTCATGTAATTGTTCACCTATTAGACATTTAAATTTGTTCCAATTTTTCTTTATTTTTAATGATATTCTATCCCATTGTTTCAAGATGCATTTCCTAATTTCTATTTTGGACATTTTTCTTATGTATCCATTTTTCTTTTCCCTTTTGCCAATTTTTTATCCACATACTTTGCCTGGAAAAGCACCTGTCTCGTTGAGATGGTGCACAGAGGGAGGACACACCTCCCTGGTTTACTTAAGGACTGTTTGATGATTACATGGAACTTACTTAGCTGCTTTCTCACCAAGTGAGGCCTGCATGGGGGTAAGAGGGAGGTGGGAGGAAAACTAACTGTCCATGAGAGTGTCACACATACCTGGTCAGGCTTCTGCATGCTCAGTGGAGGGGTGGTGGCTGCTCGGGGTCCCATGGCCTGTGGGCCCCAGGAGGAGGGTCTCCCATGGTGCAGGGAGAGGCATTTCTGAGGCCAGGCTCGGCAGGAGCTGTGTAGGTCCCTTTTCACTGGGGTGCTGAACCCCTCCCTGGCCGTGGGCAACTGCACTTTGACAGGGCTGGTGAGGACAAACCCTGTGGTAGAGCCCAGGTGGTCAGATGTTCCTGGCAGAGCTCCAATTCTGGTGTCACAGCTCGCCTCCCACAAGAGAGGCCATCATGGGGGCCGGTGATTGTGGAGGCATCTTAGGCCTGTCTTATCCCTTACCCTGTATTGACACACCCCGTCAGCTCTCCCCACAAAACACCCACATTTCCACCTCCTCTGGCGTCAGGTTTTACCTCTTCTTCCCTGGATGACAGAGCTGCCTCCCAACTCTCTCCTACTTCCTCCCTTGCCCCCGTGTCTATTCCCACACAGTGGCCAGAGCGATTCTGTTAAAACAGAAGTCAGATCATGCCAGTCCTCTACTCAGAAACCAGCAGTGCCTTTCATCACAGTCAGAGAAAAAGCCAGAGCCTGTTAAATGGTCTGCAAGGTCCTGCACCACCTACCCCACCACCAGTGCCTCTCTCATCACTTCTTCCCTGACCATACTGTCTTTACCTGCTGCAACTGCACTGGCCCCTGTCTTTCCCATAACTTACCAGGCAGGTTTCCACCTCAGGACATTTGCACGTGCAACTGTGCCCAACCTGGAATACTCATGCCTCCTTCTCAGTGGGGTCTTCCCTGATCATTCTACTTAAAATTTTACAACCCTGCCTCACTTAAATACTTCCTATTCCCTTCCCTTTAATTATTTTTTTTCCAGAGGACTTTTCACCATTTATCCTTCTTTGTATATTTTGTTATTGTCTTTGTCCATGAAAATTTGAGGTGCAGGAGAGCAGGGATATTTTTTCCCATTTCGGTCACTGCTATAACCACATATGCAAGAATGGTGCGTGCCACAGAAAGCCCTGGACACGCTTGAGAGTAAGGCCTCCCTGAGGGAAGTCTGCTGGCCTCTAGGGCTTTTTCAAGCAAGGGATCATCTCTGTGATTCACCCCCCAGGCCTTTGACATTGTGTCCCCAGGACAGACTGTTCCCCAGGGGAAGCTCTGAGAATCACCAGAGGGTGAAATTGCCTTTCATTTCCTAAATTTCTGTGATGGGAGCTCACAGGAAACCTTGAATTCTAAGGAGCTTCTCTTACTCTATACTTGAAGAATCTAAAAGCTGGTTCTAGCTGGAATGTTCTAAATAATCAGGGGGATTAAAAAAGAGAGAGAGAGAATCTTGAAGCAGTTTTTTCTTTGCTTACTCTCTGCTCTCTTGTCAGCACCAGTGGAGGACGTGGCTGTGGTATGGGCTAATTTATTTATTGATTAAAATGCTTACAAAACCCAGCATGTACAGCCAGGCTGAACATTCAATTAAAAAGGCTGAAATGAAAATTCAGAACTGCCGAATGACAAATAGGCTGTGCAGAGCCAACTAAGAAAGCAGTAAAATGATAAAGCTTAAAGCAGGCAAGGATTTGTTCTATTTATTCATTTTGCCCTTTCTTCTGTCGTTTGTAAACCGGAAGCACGGTGGCCCACTGCGCTTATCAGTGAGTGAATGAGCGAAGGCCTGAAAGCTTGCACAGTGCTGGATGAGCAGCTAGTCCGTGGAGCGAGAATATGAGAGAGAAGAAAATGTTGACCCTGGGCACGGGTAGGGGGACAGTATATTAGCATGAGTTTTTGCACCACACTGGCCCTTGAGTGAGGAAAAAACATGACTGCATGCTCTAGGCATCCATCTCCACAGTGGTGAAAATACATAGGAAGCTACCCTTCCTCTTCCTCCTTTATCTGCCTGCAAACCCAGAGGACTGCAGGGCGTACAGGTAACAGGGGACTTTGGGAGTGGGGCGTGGGGGGCGGGGCGGTGTTCTTGCAGCTCCTTTCTCACAAGTGAGTGATCTGCGAGCCCACAGTTCTTACCTTTCTCCGCTCATGCTAAATTGGAACAGCTCTCAATAGAGGCAGAGCCCTAGGCCCTGCACCACCTCATGACCCGTGGGGCTGCTAGGTTGAGGTCGAGTGTAAGAGAAGGACTGGTCAGCCCTGGCCCGCCCTGGTTCTGCCACCGTTGACAAGCTGGCAACTTACTAACCCTGTGTCAGTCTCAGCTTCCTCTTCTGTAAAAGGGGAGAGTAGATAGTTTAGGGTTCGAGAATTAAATAAGTTGTGTATGTAGTGCCCCGCATAGTAAATTCTCAATAAATAATAATTGCTACTCTGGAACTGTGAGAATGACAGCTTATTTGCTTCAGGCCATAAATTTACCTAAAAACAAAAGACAATCACCAGGGGATTGTCCTGGTTCCTCTGCACAGACCAGGACTTAGGGAATTGTGTTGGGGCACCTGTACACATTTGCCTTTTGCATATGTGTGTGCAGTGCGTGTGGTGTCTGTGCATGTGTGTGGTGTATATAGTGTGTATGTGTCTTAGGTGGGTGTGGGTGTCTGGGGGGTATGTGCATAATGTATGATATGTGTTTGTGTATCTGTGTATGTGTGGTATGTGTGTTTGTGTGGAGTGTGTGTGTGCCTGCATGTGTGCAGGGTATGTTTGTGTGTGTGTGGTATGTCCATACACGTGTGTGTGTGTGTGTGGTATGTGCACATTTATATATGTGTGTGTGTGTGTGCGCGTGTCTGTAGTATGTGTGCTCTGTGTGTGTGCGCACGTGCATGCAGTCCCTCCCCTTGTACGCATTCTCCCTGATCTGGGCCAAACACAGACCATCCTTCACACACAAGTTCAGTCCAGTATTTTAAATGAACTTGACTATTTCTGAGGAGGAGGGAGTGATTTAGCCAGGCCCTTGATTAAAATATAATTTCGTAAAGCTATCCTTGCACATCCACCCTTCCTCCTGGGAGGGGTGGCCCCATAAACATCATCTTCCTTGTCAACATTCTGGCCCTGTCTTATCTCTTTAGGATATTTGAAAAGTTTGGGCCAAAAGGAGAGAGAGATTTGCTTTCAGGGATGTTCCTCCAAATAGCTGCTAAATCTTTGGAGGCCAAAATTTGTTCTTCCAGCTCTCAGCCTCTCCCTGACTCTGTCGCTGAGTGGGTCATTCTCAGTGTCTAGATCATGTGATTCAGGTCCTGTCAGGAAGCCATACAGATGCCCCGTCCTGTGTTTCTCTTTCCAGAGGTTTTAAAGTCTGAGATTTCTGCCCACTTTCTTCTCCCCTCCCCACCTGTCAACAGACAGGCAGCAGCAAGTTCATGTTCTTTTTTCTTTTCTTAATTACATTTTTGGGATAACATTGGTTGATAACATTATATGAATTTCAGGTGAACATCTGTATACCCTATTGTGTACTCACCACCCAAAGTCTAGTCTCCTTCCATCACAATATCTGTGACCCCTTTACCCTCTTCATCTTCCCCCACCCCCCTTCCCATCGGCTAACCACCATTCTGTTGTCTATATCTATTGTTTGCTTGTTCTGTTTGTTTGTTGCTTTTTGTCTTATATTTCACATATGAGTAAAATCATATGGTTCTTGTCCTTTACTGCCTGACTTATTTCACTTAGCATGATACTCCCAAGATCCATCCATGTTGGTGCACCTGGCAATATTTCATCTGTTTTATAGCTGAGTAGTATTCCGTTGTGTATATGTGCCATATCTTCTTTATCCAATCATCTTTTGAAGGACACTTAGGTTGTTTCCATGCCTTGGCCCCCGTGAATAATGCTGCAATGAACATAGGGGTACATATATCTTTATGAATGAGTGTTTTCAAATTTGGGGGTTAGCTACCCAGAATAGGGATTGCTGGGTCATAAGGTAGTTCTATTTTTAACTTTTTGAGGAACATCCATACTGTTTTCCACATTGGCTGCACTAATTTACAATCCCACCAATATTGCACCAGGCTTCCCTTTTCTCTGCAACCTCTCCAACACTTGTTATTTGTTGTCTTGTTGATAATAGCCATTCTGACAAGTGTGAGGTGGTATCTCATTGTGGTTTTGATTTGCATTTCCATAATAGCTTGTGATATTGAGCATCTTTTCATATATCTGTTGGCTATCTGTATGTCTTCTTCGGATCTCCAAAGCTGTTCCTGGTATAATGGGACTCACATAAGTCTAGAGCTATGAAGCTTTACGTTGCTACATGTGTCAGTTTGGCATGTCTGAATTCTGAGTTGTTGTTGTTGTTGTTTTTTTCAACCTTTATAATCAATACAAATAAACCTGTGACATATCAGTCAGGTTGGGAAAGGTTAGGCTGAAGTTACAACACTGAAATTGCAGTAGCCTGAAACACCAACTTTTATTTCTCACTCTCCGTGTCTGAGGGGTGGTTGGCCCCTTCCTCCTTTCCTCTGCTGTCCTCACTAGGGTTGAGGATCACACAGACTGCAGCACTGGGGGTCCCCAGGGCAGAGAGAAGACAGAGGTTAACCGCTGGGCTGGGCAGTGATGCAGGACCACACCCAAGTAGGATGCTGGGCGCAGGGGTGCAGTTCTGCCATGCCAAGGACAGAGAGGAAATCATCTCCTGTCACAGGGACTTCAGAAGGTCTTGGCTCTCGAGGCATTAAAGATGCTCTTCTCCCTCGGGGAGCTCAGAGAGCCAGCAGGAGAGTCTGTGGTGTGAGGACTCCCTTTGCCATGGCTGCTTTAGGGGCTGGCTGACCGCAGTGGCAGCCACTGCTGGCTCAGGAGGGCGATGTCTCTGTTTCCTCATAGTCCGGCCACAGGAAGTGATCCTGGAGACAGTCATCAGAGAGCTCTTAAATTCCTTTTCTTCAGACACCACATTTCCTCCACCCCCTCAGAGGCTGAAATGAGTTACATGGGGACAAACTAGAGTGGAAGGGAGTATCGTAGTGATCTCTGCATGGACTTTGAAACAGAATGACCTGATTTTCTTAATTTTTGTTCTGCTGTAGCCAGGGATGTTTGAGAGATTCGCCAGCTCTGACAGAGCAGTTCTGAGTCACCCCTCTGTGGGTGCTTCTGAGTGAATCTGGAATATCCGTGTGGAGGAAAGTGCTTGTCTCCAGCAGGATTAAGAGAAAATTCATGTTCATTGTGACAGAGGGTGAGCGTGGTTCTATTTTAGGGTAAGGCTTTTCTCCTCCCGCTCAAACTACATTTTTAGTTAAGATAATCTTTGCATCGACTCATACACTCCTGAACACCAAAAATAATGAAACATTTTTTTTAAGTGAAAGTATTTTCAGGACTAGGATGTGGCAGCCAGTAAGTCTGATGATCCTGAGATGCTTTCTGTTCCGTTTTGAGCATCAAGAAAGAGAGCCCAACTCTTTGTACACGAGTGACAGGTGACAGGGCTGCTATGCAGGTCCAGCGAGACATCAGGGGAGCAAGCAGAGCCAAACAGTCAGGCTCGGGAGGCCTGACTCAGAGACTGCTCACGTGGCTGCCAGGTATCCTCTGTCCCTCTCTCTGGGTGACTTCCTGAATCTCCTCTCTCCTCTTCCTGGGTGTGAATGGTATCAGCGGAGGCTTTGAGAGACCAGTCCACTGAAGTTCTCGCCCCTCCTTAGAACTGCCCTCTATCTTGTTAGCTAACATTCTTTAGCGTGCAGTTTAAAACTATTCCAATTTGAATGTGAAGTAGGATTAGATAAGATTTAGTTTTGCACTCGCACTAGAGACTTTTCAAGTGCTTGAGCGCTAGTGACCACTGTCCTGGCTAGCACAGATTGGGCCATTTTCATCGCCTGAGAGGGTCTCTGTCCAGTGCTGCTGTGGAGGGCGAGAGGCTTGACCCAGCTCCTCTCCTTGAATCAGGCCACATGGGGTCGAGGGTCTGGCCAGCCAGTGGATGGACCCTTCGGGATCAGCTGGCCTCTCCTTGTGCTGTCAGCCCTGGCTGGTGTCATCAGGGTGGCCGTAGGTGGGGCTGATTTTCAGAGAATGAGGGCCTGGGTGAAGCACTTGTCCTACGATATAGTTACTGTCTTGATCCAGACTTAAAATCTACTTCGTAATAATGTCAGTCGTGCTCAGTCGCAGTCTCCTGCCACCTCATTCCCCAACACCTGCAGCAGGGTTGTATGAGTAGAGCAGAAATGAGCCCTTGAGTCAGCTTGACATGGGTAGTCACACCAGAAAACAAGCACTACACTAAATTTGTTTGAGTCCTTTGAACCAATAGAGACCAGGGAAACCTTGCCCATGGTGGGAGAATTCTGCTGCCTGGGCCAGTGCCCCAAGGAGACCAGGGTTAAGCAAATGGGTAAACACCAAGCCAGCAGATGTGAAGGTCCCAACTCCAACCTGAACTTCCAGCTTTTGTTTGTGAGCTGCTTGGCCTCCCTCAGAGGAAGACGTTTTGTCATTGCCCTGCTCAGCCCATACTCGTGCTTGCCAACAGTGGCAGGTCGACCCACCCCTCAGAGAGCATGGAGGAGAACCACCCTGCCAGCAGGTGCATTCTGTCTAACTGGGGACGCGAGTGGCTGAACTGGGCAGGGATGACTGCAGGGGCGGCCCATAGAGCCAATGTGAGCAGAGAACGCTACCCCCAACCCTGTCCAGCCCCCACCCAGTGCAGCTGCGAAATGGTGGATGCTGGGGAGGAGCAGCTGGGAGAGCAATCTTAGGAGAAAGGGAGAGCTCAGAGATACCTTGGGAGGACATGGGGGAAGCTACCGAGGTGACGATGGGTCAGATCTAAGAGCCACCTGGATAGTTTCAGTCCTATCAATAGGTGCAACATCCACTTCTAAAAAGGAACATCTAGTCTGTTCATTACCTAATTTATCAAGATACCTGGTCACATGGATACTATCAGGCACCGGGCGTTGTTTCATTGGAATGTCATCTGGGTGCTTGCAGTGAAGTTGCACCTAAGATAGGTTTGATTACTTCGATGACATGAATCTCGTAGGAAAGAGTTGACAGAGAGGGTGTGTTGAGTTTCTCCTGGATTAGTTCCCAGAGTTGTGACATTTTAATAAATCTGTTTTTCAGCTGGTTTTAACCTGTGGACTGCTTCTTTCTCTTTGATTTGGTGATTTATACTAAAGGAAGCCTTTTTATTGAGGTTCATTGTAAAATCTCACAGAGGATGAAATGCCTTTGTTTATTGCTCACAAGGGGCATTGCTGTCTCTCAGCATGCATTTTCCATCGGTCTCTTCATGGGGGCAGGAGAACATTCATAAGCCAACAAACAGAACAGAAAAGATGTTGATCCTCTAAGATGGTGCTCAAGATTGTCCAAACACACTTTGTAAAGCACTCCTCAGCCCCACCTGCTATTAGAGTTGATGTGAACTAATAGTAGATGATGAACTCAGAAAGCCCTGGCAGGCCTTGCTGACACAGGTCCCCCATCTGTATGCAAGGTTTCATTAGTTCCAGTGGGCGCCGTCACTTTCCATTCATCACTGTGCAGCAATTAGCTGAGACTGGGGAGGACGCACATTCCAGGCAATGGCCCCTGCACAGTCACCTGAGCTTGCTGAAGTGGCCTCAGAGGCCAGGGATGCTTGACAGCTCTAACTGAGACAAGTGCATGTGGCAGAACAGAAAGGAATCCACGTGGGGCCCTTGGGAGCTCTCTGAGCTTGGCCCTTTGGGCTACTTCCCAGCTGTTTGCTCTTTGCTCATTTGGTATAATGCTTATTGAGATCTCAGTAGATCCAGGCGATTCAGAGTTAAGGGTGACTTTGGCAGTGGCTTACTGCCTTCTCACAATCTCCCGCCTGCCACAGTGGGATGTGTTAGGGAAATTGCTTTTGTCATCAACATCAATAAGAAGCAGCTATCACATATTGCTTACTGAGAAGAGCCATGTTGGCAGGATCCATTAAAGTATTAGTTGGGGCAGGCCTCCCAGAAGAGATGCAGAGTCAGCAAAGCACAGTCCCTGAGGAGTGTCAGGGTCAGGGCTGGGATGCAGGACACATGGAGGGGGCCCTGCATGTGGGTTTGCAGCTATTATGCGACACTGTTCTTACTGCCCTGTGCCATCCAGTCTCTGTGGGAAAAGTCCCTGCTCCAGGTAGCTACCAACTACAGGTCACTTTGTAGCTCCTACCCGGTGGCCCCACACTGGGCACAGGCAGCGGTTGACCTTGGACTGTACTAGAGCTCCTCCCAAGAGGCACCAGAACCAACATTATGGGGGCCAGCTTCAGACAACAGCAGAGCACCACCCAATTAACTCCACAAATGACACACTCAAAGCATGGACTTGGCAGGCTCCAGAGCCCTGCTAAAGCTAATCTCACTCTGTGGGATTCAGCTCACACACAACAGCTTCTCTGCTAGTCCTCACAACCCATCAGCCTGAGGGTCAGTTCTAGCCCCTGGCAGCCATTGTAATCTTTATTTATTTATGTTTTCTATCTTCATTTCTATGTTTTCTATGTCTTTGTTGAAGTTCTCAATGAGTTCATCTATTCTTCCCCTAGATTCATTGAGCATCCTTAAAACCATTGTTCTGAATTCAGTCAGAAATAAAGATTACAGTGGCTGAAATGAAGAATACATTGACAGGAATCAACCATAGATTAGATGAAGTAGATAATCAAATCAGTGATTTGGAAGACAAGGTAACAGATAACACCCAATCTGAACAGCAAAAAGAAAAAAAAAACCTCCCCCTCCCCAAATGAGGATAGCTTAAGGGGCCTCTGTACCAACATTTGCATCATTAGTGTACCAGAGGGAGATGAGAGACAGCAAGGGATTGAAAACCTATCTGAAGAAATAATGACTGAAAAACCCCTAACCTGGCAAAGAAATAGACATACAAGCTCAGGAAGCACAGAGAGTCCCAAACGAGATGAACCAAAGAGACCACACCAAGACACATCATTATTAAAATGACAAAGGTTAAAGGTAAAGAGAGAATCTTAAAATAGGCAAGAGAAAAGCAGTTAGTTACATGAAACGGAGATCCCATAAGACTATCAGCTGATTGGCAGGAAATATTCAAAGTGATGGAAAGCAAGAAACACAACAAAGATTACTTTACCCAGCAAAACTATCATTTAGAATTGAAAGACAGATAAAGAGCTTCCCTGAAAAAGCTAAAGGAGTTTGGTGGTGATGACCACCAAACCAGTTTACAAGAAATGTTAAAGGGACAAAGAGGAGGAAGAGAGGAAGTGGGAGAGGAAGGGGGAGGAGGGAGAGGAAGGTGAGGAGGAGGTGGAGGAGGAGGAGGAAGAAGAGGAAGAAGAAGAGGAAGAAAATATGAATAATAAAATGGTAATAATTACTTTAAGTGTAAATGGATTAAATAGTTCATACAAAAGACATAGGGTGGCTGAACGGATAAGAAAACAAGACCCAAGTGTCCATCAGTAGACAATTGGATAAAGAAGATGTGATACGTGAATAGACATTTCTCCAAAGAGAACATACAGATGACCAATAGACATATGAAAAGATGCTCAATCATCAGAGAAATGCAAATTAAAGCCACAATGAGGTATCACCTCATACCTATCAAAATGGCCATCATCAGTAAATCAGAAAACAACACGTGCTGGTGAGGATGTGGAGATAAGGGAACCCTTGTGCACTGTTGATGGGACTGCAGATTGGTGCAACCACAAGGGAAAACAGTATGGAGGTTCCTCAAAAAATTAGAAATAGAACTACCTTATGATCCAGAAATTCCACTCCTGGATATTTATCCAAAGAAATCCAAAACACTAATTTGAAGAGATATATGTACCTCTGTTTACTGCAGTGCTATTCACAATAGCCAAGATATGGAAACAACCGAAATGCCCATCAGTAGGTGACTGGATAAAGATGTGGTACATTTATACAATGGAGTATTATTACTGTGCCATAAAAAGAATGAAATCTTACCATTTTCAACAACATGAATGGACATAGAGGGTATTATGCTAAGAGAAATAACTCAGACTGAGAAAGACAACTACCATGTTATCTCACTTATTATATGCTAAATCTAAAGATCGGAATAAATGAACAAACAAAACATACAGAGGACAAACTGATGGTTACTAGATGGGAGGGGAGTTGGGGAGCTGGATGAGAAAGGTGAAAAGATTCAGTACAAATTGGTAGTTATAAAATAGTCACAGAATGTAAAGTACAGATTAGGGAATATAATCAATAATATTGTAGTAACTATGTATGGTTTTGGGAGGTACTAGACTTATTGGGGGGATCACTTCATAAGTATATTAATGTCTAATCACTATGCTGTGCACCTGAATCTAATATCATATTGAATGGCAACTGTAATTGAAAAAACATTTGAAAAAAAAAAAAAAAAGAAAAGAAAAGTTCATGCTCTGGCAGCACATGGCAGAGCTCGGTGATTCCTCTTGGGAACCTCCCAAAGCATCCGTTTCCACTCTTCCAGCAGGAAGCTGAGGGCAGGGCAGGATGAAGATGGTTTCAGGAAAATTGTTCTCAGAGAGAGGCTGGCAGGAAACTGTTTTTCATGGTATTTCCCTCATGTCATTAAGCGCTTTCATATTCCAATAAGTGAGATGAAGGGGCCATGCTTGCTGCTCAGACTGCCCTTCTTAACAGCCTGATGATGTGACACAACAGGAATGCAGCAGCAGACGTCAGTGTACCTGGGAGAGACATTTCTCTAGCTAGGGTCCCAGGCCCTGTCCACCCCCAGGACCAGGACCTTTGTGATGGGAACAGCTCTTGAGAGGATGCACCAGGATTTTAGTGTGCACCCACCTAGAGGCAGCAGCAGGGCCATCAGACACCTCCGTCCCCCATGACCCCCAGAAGGAGGGAGGCAGATCTCCTCTGTATGTGCATCTTGGACCTGCCCTGTGGATGTGTTCTCCAACTTGGTATGTATTGTAGCTGGAAGCATTCTCCAAGCAGAAAGCTGCATGCATTGACCACGACCTATTGTAATATAAGTCTCAGAATGACTTCAGAAGTTACTAGTCAGTTGACTCCAAACGCATCCAGTAACCTAGGATGTTATTTAAGACACATCCAACCTGAAATGGCATGATCATATTTCCTGTTTTTTGGAAACTCTTTTAGGGGATGGTCCAGGAAGAAATTTAAAAACCACAGGGCCATTTGATAGATTGGTCGATAACGTAACCACCTGGATTGCCACAGTTGGGGTGTATTTTGAATAAACAGCAGGAGAGCTGCAGCATGGTTCACACATGCACACGACATGCCATGCACACCCCCACCTGGCTTTCTGATGTGGTCATAGAGGAATCTCAGCTCAGTCGTTTGCCATTTGGTACGTACCACTTACGTAACATAATAGAAGGTCCCCATGATTATTGCAGTACATTTGTAGTTTATAAATGGGGCATCTAATGTGTATTTCTCAATTCTCTGTGTAATCAACAAAAGTTCTGTATTTCTTATAGTGGCTTGTAATAGAGAAATATTTGTGCCTGCCATACAGTTCATCAAATAATATTCACATTTACTTTCCATTGCCCAGAAATGCCTTGGAAATTGAATATACATAAGTACCTTTTCACAAATTGAACTTTTATGTAGCTAAATCAATTTAACTCTTAAATCCATGTTGTAATATATGGTATTGCAGATGTCCTGCTAAGATTATTACAGGAGCACTCTGTCAGAGGAAGTTAGAAAGAACAATTTTGAGTGGAAGTAGGCTACTTCTTCTCTGCTCAGCTGTCTCTCATGTTCTGTGCTATGGCTTGGAACAGACGCATTTTTATCTTAAAAGTAGTGGATTGTTTTAGGATGCTTTAATACTTGATTGGAGATCAAGTCTATGGAAACACCTTTCTGATTAATGTACCCTTGTAGTTCTGTTTTTCGTTGTCTGGCTTCACTTCGAAAACAGCACTAATTTCCACTGATGAGCAAGTTACATCAAGGATATTTGGATGGTGCAATCAGTGAACTTTAATAAAATCGTGGCTTCTCCCGTTCTTTATTATTATTTTTTAATTATAGCTTCAAAGTTTTTTTCTGGTTCTCTACCCACAGCTACATGATCTTCTTATGAATAGGATAGACTCACATAGACTTTAGGGCTGGTGTTTTCTGTACATTACAACCATGCTTTTATCCAAAATGACCCTTACGATGTGAGTCCAGGCCAGCGAGCAGTGTTCTGCGCTTTCCTTTTGTTGAGATGACCTGGGTATCATGGTGGCCAGGGCGCCAGCCACATGTTGACCAGGGGAACACTGGGATGTGTGTTTTTTGGTTTCTTCTAGTGTTGTCAGTTCGAAACTATGTCAGCTATCCAAAATGGGCAATTTGGTGATTTCAGAACTCAAACTCTTATAAAGAATCACAGAGGTTAATAAATGAAACATGAAAGGCATAAGGGACAAAAATGACTTCCCAGCTCAGGTTTGACATCTTGCTCTCTTTTCTTGGGGACAAGTCCTCACTCTAAGTCAGCTTGTTCCTCTCTGTAATAATTCTAACAAGTTTGGTTCTTAGCTGTTTATTATTTTTTATTGTGATAAAATAAATACAAAATTTACCATTTTAACCATTTTAAGATATTTGACTCAGTGACATTTAGCACATTCACAGTGCTGTGCAATCATCAGTTCTGTCTAGTTCCAGGGCCTCTTCATCACCCCAGAGGGAACTTTGTACCCATTAAACTATTACTCCCATCCCCTCCTCCAGTCCCTGGCAGTCTCTATTCTACTTCCTGTCTCTGTGAATTTGACTACTCTAGGTACCTCATATAAGTGGAACCACACAGTATTTGCCCTTCAGTGTCTGCTTTCTTTCACCTAGCATAATGTTTTCAAGTTTTCTTACCTAACCCAAGTTGCTATGTCCAGGGCTTTGAAAGCCTGAAACTCAAAACAGCAGAGTTTTGAGTAAGGAAAGGTTTATTGATCGAGAAGGCACCAACCAGGAAGTCAGGAGACCTAATGGTGCCTCAAATGGTGCGCTGGACTAAGTTAAGGGTTTTTGAAGAGTTAGGGGGAACAGGTTCATGGAAGTGCTGGCAGGACAAGTTTTAATTGGAGGACCTTGGAATTTGGCCATTTATGGTAAGAGGCTTCAGCACTGGATCTTCCTGGACAACTGACCCTTCGCTTCTGAAAGGGTTCCAGTGTTCAAATTCCAGTCATGTCCTGGTCCTTTGGTTCCGTGTGTGTGTGTGTGTGTGTGTGTGTGTGTGTGTGTGTGTGTGCGCGTGCACGCGCGCGCGCCTGTCTGTGTGGTGGGGGGCAAGACTTTGATTCCAGTGCAGCTGGAGGTCAGAGTTCTCTCCTCTGCGCATGCTTCAGCTGCATGACTTGAGGTTTTGGTTGGTTGTCTCTGAAAAGCAATTCAGTATCTTGTTAAGCAGGATAGGAACATTTTGAGCTGGTTCTGCATTTACAGTTTCATCCATGTTGTAGTACACTTCAGAGTTTCATTCAAGCCTAATATTCCATTGTGTATGTGCATACTTTGTTTATTCATCCACTGATGGACATTTGGGCTGCTTCCATCATTTGGCTATTGTGCATAGAGCTACGCTGAAAATTTCTGGGTGAGTGTTTGCTTGAATACCTGCTTTCAGTTCTTTGGGGGTATAAACCTGGGAGTGGAATTGCTGGGTCAGGAGGTAATTCTATGTGTGTCTCATTGAGGAAATGCCATACTGTTTTCCATAGTAGCTCTTTGATTGTACTTTAATCTACAGTAAAGTGGAAGGAGAAGAGGGAGTGTGTGTTACATGTGGGCAAATTTGTAACATGGAGAAGAAGCAAAAGGCAGAGAATGCAACTCAAGCCCACACCATAGTGGGGCATGTGTCCTGTGTTCATCAGCCTCTTCTGTGTGCATGGACTGGGCTCTGAGGAGCCGAGGGGACTGGGAAGTGGATTAGGGAACTTGTTTTTACCAATGTCCTCAACCCTGGCATGATGCCAGGACCCACCCGCCCCTTGATGATATCCAGGCCTTACCCCAACCCCACTGAACGTATATCTCCAGGGCAGGGCCTGGCATCTGTTTTTTTTCTGTTGCATTTGTTATTAATACTGTTGATCATGGTGCACAGCCAGGGATGAGAACCACAGGTAAAGTGTCAGATTTTAAGGCATTTTCACGAGAGACACTGCTACTCCCAGGTGAGCGCTTGCCGTGTGCCAGGCATTCTTCACCCTCAGTGTATTCTGTCAGGTAATCCTCACAGTAGCCTTAAGTGTTGCCTTGACCACTCTTTTGCGAAAGAGGAAACTGAAGCCCAGAGAGACGCTGTCCTTCGCTCAAGGCCGCCCATCTGTGAGTGGAAAGCCTGGGGTGTCAGCCCGCAGGAGGCTCGCTGCTGGCAGCTCTGGCTTCCTCCAAAGCTTAGCACCCACAGGAGAGATGAGAAGGAAATATTTTGGGAGTTTAGTGGGCAGAGAGATCGATTCTCCTGGCTCGAAGAACGGACATCTTTCTCCAGATGGTGGCATTTGCCTTATAACCTGAAAGATACTTTATTTGTAGAGATGCAGGTGGCAGCGTGAGCGAAGGAAAGGGGCTTGGCGTTCTGGGTACATGTGGGGGAGAGCGAGTGGGGGGGCTTAGCTGGAGAATGGGAGCTTGACGAGTAATGGTGGAGAAGATGTCGGGAAAGGAGCCGCGGGGCCTTGTACATCAGCTGAGGTATTGGAGTTTGTTTTGTTGGGCACGAGAGGGACTGTTGGAGGTTTTGGAGCAAGGGAGGAATGTGACCAGAGAGAGTCCCAGGACCACAGGCTCCTGGGACAGCAGGACAGGGGGAGAGGCTGTGGGGAAGAGGGGTCGTGAGGACCTGGACCAGTGCGGATTGGGGGACATCACGATGACGGAAAGCAGCAGGGCTGAGCAGTGACCTGCAAATGGGCTGCGAGACAGCAGGAGGCGGCCGAGGTGACACTGTGCTATGTAACCAGGGGACTGGGAGGTGGAGGTGCCCCAGAAACAGGGGCGCAGAAATGATACCGCGTCACATATGTATAATGCGTTCGATCTAAAAAAGCAGGGCTTGGAATACAGTTTAGGGTTTTGTTTTATTTTTTCCTAAAATGGTTAGATTGATAAATCAGCACTTATCCGAGAATCTTAGGATTCCAAAGAACATATATGTGATGGTACATCTCATGGATCTGTAGGAGTGATAGTGATTGTGCTTTGCGGTAGCCAGGCCAGCAGAGATGGAGGGTAGGGACCAGGATCCCACTGGTAAGTGGGTCAGCCCTAAATGACCTAACCGTTGACTTGACTTCCCTGCAGGAATGAATTTCTGCACTGTATGAATGAAACCATTAACTTATTCATTTTTATGATTCCTGCCATCTCATGAATAATATCTCCATTATTTTGCATGTGTCTGTCACGTCTCGTGGTTTTTCAAAGGTTGTGTATAAATTTGTAAATTAGTCCTTCTTTGCATGCATGAGGCACCGTTGCACCTTAATGACTCATTTGATAAATCGTTTACAATGGGAATAATCGTCACCAGCCAATTTCTTCCTCTGTACATTTCTTTGCCATTTTGGTTTTATTTTATGTGAGATATAACTGTACTGGCATCAAATTCCTGTCAGTGGGTAGGAGAGTCAAACCGCCAGGGTACCAGACAGGCCCACCAGAGACCCGTCTGTGTGGGTGGGAAGTGGACTGCAGCCAGAACACCACGGTGACCACAGGAAGCTCACAGCACCACCCTGAGTCACTGTTATTCCTGGGTAAGCCTTAGTTTTAGAACCTCCAGCGCTTATCCCAGAACTGTGTGCTGTGCATTAACGTGGCCACTAACCACTCTTGGCGAGCACTGGACAGCTCAAATGCAGTTTATTTATCCGGGCAGAAAGTTCCATCGGACGGCACTGCTCCAGAATAATGAAGACAAGGCAGTCGGTTTTCCTGGGCTCAGCGTTACTGGCAAAAGGTTTTGTTTTCTGATGTGTTCCCTGGGGTCCCCCTTGTCGAATGTGAACCCTCACAGGGTGTCAGAGGGCTACCCTTCTCTCCATCACAAGGCAGAATTGTCCAGTGGGAAAAGCCCAGCCCTAACTTTGGGCTGTTAACTGGCTAATACTAAGCAACAGAAATTGCTTTGTTCCTAGAGTCTTCCAATTCTTTTTGTGATTAAAAACAAAGCAAAAGAAACCTCTGTCCCTATCTCAGTGGGATAGTTGAGAAAAATAACAGCTCCAATCTGTAGAATACACTTACTTTGTACTAAAAGGCAACAAGAAAGTGTCTTAGCATGAAAACATATATGCAGAAAAGTGGTCAGTTTTTGGTGTGAGCTCAGGGGAAAATGGGTGTGCATGTCTTACACATGTCAGAAACTAGTGTATGAGGACATGCATGTTAAGTAAGGGTCTGCGCGGGTTTTCCTAACAGCTGGTCAAGGAGGGGTGCCTCCTGACTTAGTTGAGGCGTTCCCACCCAGAGCCCGTCTCCTGTGCTCTTCCATTTTCATTTACTGTGTCTGGCTCTTGTGGCATTTAGGGAGGTGAAGAGGTGAGTGCTGTTTGCTGCCTTGGCACAGAGCCTCTGTTGGTGTGAAAGGGGCCACGTGTAGCATTGCCATCCTGGAAAGCCCTTCAGTTTTACATGTCAGGACTTGATCTAAGTACCAAGCCACCAGGTAATAGGACATCACCTCACCTATTACCAGAGCAGGTCCCTGCCCCTAGGTTGTACTAGAGAATGGGGAGCCTTTTGAAATGTGTTTTTTAGTCTAATTGTATTAGGATTTCATGTAAGTGTATCAGAGTTTTTTTCACCTAACTTGCAAAGATTTCTAATATTTAGGGAGTTTAAGTAGTTAAAAAATATTTGTCCCGCATGTAGTTCTAAATAAAATAAAATGAGGCTTTCAAAGGACAGAGAGGGCAAGAGGGGCTCTAGGAGGTGTCCAGAGCTGGTTTTGTTGAACTCAGAGCCTGGAGAGGGTTGCACTCATGTCCTGGTTCTTGGTTTGGTTCCTTGCAGCAAATCTACATGGATCGAAGGTGGATTGTCAGAGCCTCAGGGCCTCTGTCCCGGGCCTTGGTGGGCAGGAGAAGGATGATGGAACGAGGGCCTCTCTCTGGATGCTGAATGGATGCAGGCACCAGGGAAATTGCCACACGATGCTGGATGGCTCTGTGTGTCTCTGGCTGGTGGAGAGGGCTCGGTTTACTTGGTGTTTCTCCTTTAGACACTGGCCACCTGTCCACTGCAGGTGAACAAACGGGTGTGATGTTGCTGTGATCATCACTACACAGGTGGCCTTTAAAAACACAGTCTGTGACATGAAGAGAACTTGTCACTCATCTCAAAAGAGTCCCTCTGCTTTAAAACAAAAAAATAGGCTTTATTTTACAGAGCAGTTTTAGGTTCACAGCGAAATTGAGAGGCAGGTACAGAGATTTCCTATGTATGCCATGCCAACACACGTGCAAATCTCCCCACTGTCAACATCCCCACCAGAGAGGAACATTTCATATAATCAATGAACCTACACTGACACATCATTATCACCCAGAGTCCATGGATTACATTAGGGTTCATTCCTGGGGTTGTACATTCTATGGGTCTGGACAATGTATAATGACATGTATCCATCATTACAGTAGCATGTAGAATGGTTTCACCGCCCTAAACTGTGTTCTGCCTTTTTATCCCTCCCTCCCCCAACCCCTGGAAGCAACCAATCTTTTTTGTTATTTTCATAGTTTTACCTTTTCCACAATGTCATAAAATTGGAATCATACAGTAGGTAGCCTTTTCAAAGTGACTTCTTCCACTCAGTGGTATGTATTTAAGGCTCCTTCATGTATTTTCATGGTTTGATAGCTCATTTGTTTTTAATGCTGGATAATATTCCATTGTGTGGATGTTTATTTATCCGTTCACCTATTGAAGGCCATCTCGGTTGCTTCCTAGTTTTGGCAAGTATGAATAAAGCTGCTGTAAACATCTGTGTACCAGTTTTTTGTGTGAACATAAGCTTTCGTTCTCCATTTTTATGGTGTTGGGTTCATGAGATCAAAGCTGCATCTCCCACTTGGATGCATTTTCTCAGCAAGGCTGGACTGCTGGAGTGGAGGTTCTCGTTAACAAGCTGACAGTGGTTCAGTGTTGGGTCTTGCCTTTGGTCGGGACCCTTGACCATTACTCCAATCCCAGCCCTGGAGGTTAATTCCAGAAGAAAAGAGACAGAGGGAGGAGAATCCCCAGTCCTCGCTCTCTCTCCCCTGTTGGATCTCAGTGAGGAAACTCTACCTCCGTCTTAGGGAAGATACCCCACCAACCTTGCTCCCTGAACCCCCAGAAACCCCTGCTCACTGCGTCAGAGGGAAGCATGTTGTGTGGCTTTGGGATGTGGCCCAGGTCACAGTAAGGACTCAGTCTTGGTCTGGTTTCTGAAATATTTTGACTCCTCTGTGTCACTGCTCCTTCTAAGGTACAGGGCAGTGAGAAAGTCCTCTCGGTTTCCGTGAATGATGTCCCTGAGAAAAAAGAACTGACTTGTGTTAAATGACTTTGGATGCATAATATTAGTCACTTTTATTTTTATATCAAAGTGTTAAAATAAGAGGGATGCCTGCCCTTTGAGGAGAAACATTTCACCAAATGTAACTCTGCTTGTGACTGTCTTCATGGTGTCCTGGTGCTAACAGGGGGAATGTGTCCTAGGACATAAGGAACAAGGCCATCTGTCTGGGGTTTAGATTTCTAATGGAGGCAAAAAAACAAAAAGAAAGACGAGTGTGGTCAGTAGCACCTTAATTGGCGTGAGAACCAAGGGGCCTTGGGAAGCTTTGCCGCCATTACTAACCAAAGCCATAGCGCAGGTAAGGGCAAGACCTGCATTTGAACAGAGGCAGATATGACAAAGTGAGGGGAAGAGGACTACAAACGACCCTTACTCTCCTTCTGTTTCACTAAACCACGAGCAGGCTAAATTTTGGTATGCAAGAAAGCTCCCTTTAAGCAGAAAATCCATTCTAGGGATACTTAGAGTGAGAGTTGAAATCCTTGCCTAATTTCAGATGAAGTAAAACATAAGCATTTGGCAAATGCCAAGATTGTAATGTTGTGCAAGCAGAAGAGTCACTTTGAAATCTGAAGCATCGCCCCAGATGTTTGGGAGGATTTCCACTGGACTGATTTGACTATTCCTCCTAGCGTGACTGTCTGCACACCTCCCCGATGCGAAACCCCACTCCCAATGTTTGCTCTTTGCTGGCTTACTGCACACACTGTGTGTGAGGAAGGGATGCCACTGATTGCCAGGTGATTAAGAGAGAATCGTGTCAAGGGGAGCAGACAGGATTGCTCTCGACATACTCACGTGTCAGAGTGATGATGCCAGAAAATTGTGGTTTGCTCTTTAGGGTGTGTTGGTTCTAAGTCAGGGTGAATATAACCAGGTTTTGGTGGGAATCATATGCATGCCAACACTCAGGGGACAGCATTTGTTTCTTTAGCTTGGCTGTTGAAACGAGGTCCCCATGAAGCCAAGAATGGCCCAAGCAGACAAATGGAAAGCTGGTGCCAGGGGAAGCCCAGGTGCTGACCTTTCTGGGTGTTTCCATCCAATCTTAAGACAAAGCCTAAAAGATAAGCCCCAATTAGCCTGGCTTGATGCCACCCCCTTGGTTCAAAGACAGAGAGGGGCTTTAGAAGAAAGAGGGAGGACTCTGGAAGCAAACCCAACTAGAATGTCTTGCCTCCTGTAGGTAGAGCCAAGTGGATTAAGTGTGCACTGAAATCTTCCTTCAAAACTTTTCTGAGAACATCCTTAAAGTCTGTGTTCCAAAACAGATCAAAAGCACTTGTCTGGCTGGGAAAGATGGGAAAATGAATTGGATCTCTGTTCCCAGAGCAGCACCAGGCTTGTTGTGTGAGCCCTGCCTGGTACCGAGGCTTTGAGCACAGCGACCATGTAAAGGTCTGCAGGACAGGAACTTCTGTCCCTGCTGAGGTGGGGTGTATCTTGGTTTCCTCTCCAGTACCTTATTCTTGGTTGTCACCCTATAGATGTTAAATAATGATAACAGCACATTTTTGCAAGGGCCAGAGGATAAGTTTGTTGCATTATTTGAAATTGAGAAAAAATTGGTCTCCACAGCATCTTGGTATACACTTTACATTTATTCCCCCTTTTCCTGAACCAGTGAAGTCAGTAGCTGGACTTGATATGGTGCTCAACTGCTCCCAGCGGGGACCCATAGAACACTTACTGCTTTCCTTTAAATGCCCTGGGCCTGGAGTGTGGATTTACAACCTTTGCCTTTTCATTCTTGCAGCTTCTTGGGGTGGTGACTGGTCAAGAGGAATACAAGTTAGTACAGATCTGCATGTCCCATGCCTAAATGAAAGCGAGCCCACGTGGCAGAAAGCAGCCCCACTGGGCTTGTTCCAGAGCAGAAAGCCTCCCCCCATTATCTCTTATCACCCCTGTTATTTTTAAACATTAGCTTTACTCCCACTACCCCAATCCTCTCTTTGAAAGTGTGCTGACTTGTGGAAGCCTGGCCAGAGCCAATGAGTATGTCTGGCTCCCTCACTCCCAGCCCCTCCTGCCCTCCCGGCCTGGACATTCTGGCCACACCTTTACTCCCTTCATCCAACTAGCAGCCGTTTCCAACCAGACTAAGACATTACCAACCAGTTGAAAGAGAAAGGGCTAGTAATAATATTGGTCCTTTCACCCTACATTTCAGATTTAGAAATCTCCCCCTTCCTTGAGGAAGGGTTAGAGGGGGCAGTGACGGGGTGTGTTCTTCTAGAGATCCCAACATAAGCAGCTTCCATTTTAAACCTTCAGTGAGCTTCTGCTTTGAGCCTGGCCTGGAACCAAATCCCTAGGATGGGGAAAGGATTTTTGCGCTAACTTAGATTTCAATTGGCCGGTCCCCTCCGAGGCCAGCTGGAAGGAGGGGAAAAGCAGTATTCTGGCTGCCAGCTGGGAGTTTCACAGGCTGCTCAGAACACTAAACACAATTTCTCCACTCCAATTAATTAAAACAGCTTTGGGATTGAGTGTTTAAAAATGAGTTGTTTTGTTTTGTGCTATCTGAATGACCGTGGCTGCAGTTTACAATGTGTAATTCCTTAAGACCTAAGGACTAGCCCCTTACGTCATCTTTGCATCCCTGCCTTTAGCTCTGCCCCTCATTCTCCATTTAGGATTGATGGTCAAGCTGTTTCTTCTGCACCTCCTCCTCTCCTCTACCTGGCGAACGTCTATTCATCTTTCAAAACCTAAAATGTCACCTGTTCTGTGAAGCCATCTTTGCCTCCTCAGGCTGTTTAGCTCTTTGTCTCTCCCTTCAAGGCTTCATCCTGGTTCTGTCTCCGTAAAGACACTGGCCATGCTGTATGGCCTCTCTCATGGGTTTTGGGGAGAACTACAATGCATGTAGCTGTGAGTCCCTGAGCATAGCAGGTGCTCACTTAATGTCTGTAGGATGAAGGTGACTGTTCTCTCTGCCCAGTTTCTGTGACCATTAACAGGCATGCTTGCCCCAGATCACATGCCTACCTCTGGAGGGTGGTTCTTGTCGGGAGGAGAGTGTGTGGGCACCAAGAAGAAAGGTCACACAGATGATAAGGAGTAGGGCAGGGATCTGAATCTTCTGGCTTCTTTGATTGAGTCAATCCATCTCATCCTGGTCTTCCTCTTTTCCTAATGCCCTCTACTTTTCTTGGCATTATTGTCTTTTCCAAAGAACCCTGCATTGTCGTGGTGTGCCCCAACCAGAAGATAGCTTCAGTTTTGTTGTTTTTTTCCTCCAGTGATGTTTCAGGCTTAATTTCCTCTAGGTCCCATTTGTTCATCGTTCTGGCAGGCCAGGAATTCCATGGCGCTTTCCCCAACACCGTATTTCAAATGTATTTCCAGGAGCTGATCAGGGCTGTGAGGACAGGACATTGTGGACATCACTCATTCATAGGGCCACCAAGAGTCGGAGCTGACCCAATGGTACCCGAAAACAAAATGTCAAAATAGAGGCAAATGCTGCAGGTGAATAAGCAGAGTCATGCGAATGAATTTATTTCTGGAGGAAAATCAAGCTCAAGGTGCTTTGCTGGGGACGTGTGAAGATGTAGAGGGTGGGATGACTAGTGACTGTGGACTTTGGGGCTGGATTCAGACCCCTGCCCTACTCCTTATTATCTGTGTGATCCTATACAATTTTCTTAATGTTTCTGAACCACATACCCTTGATCTCTAAAATATAGATAATATCGCCTATCTTGCTGGTTTTTTAAAACAAGGATTAGAATTCATAGGCGCTCAAAAATGGCTGCTATTAATGGTAAGTATAGCAATGTAAGTAATGATTATTACTGATGAAGTGTTACTGATAGGAAATGGTACTCATCAAAGACAGATGCACGGACACACAAGATGCCAAGGTGCTTGAACACATCTCCGGAACTCTTCGTTCTCTGCGCTCTTTGAGGTGTGCAGTCAGTAATGGGATTCAAACCTTATGTCCTCACATTCATTTTAAATTAGACTGTCCTCATCAAAATGTCATGCCTTTACTGTTTTGCCACTTAATTTAGTAAATTGATAGAGCAAATGTGGCATGCAAATTGCCTCTTCCTCACTCCAGAGCATTGTTCACTGCCAAAACTGGCATGGGTTAGAATCATTTGAAGTGGAAATTAGTTGAGTCAGGGAAGACAGTTGTAGAATTTTGATTATCTGCTTACAGTATTTTAAAAATTAGATTATGCTTTGTTTCCATTTAACAAAGGAAGGTAAATGGTGGTGGTGTTTTGATTAAGGTAGAAATTTAACAAACACTCTTCAATGACTGGATGGAATATAGTAGATGAGACTAATCAATAGAGGATTAAATTTTGCCAAGCCAATTAAAAGTCTTGTCTAGACAAAACCCTCTTGTGGCAGAATAAATCTGGTAAATAGGAATAAACATGTAGCACATGTTAGCACTGGTCCTCTGCCATGCAATCAAGGAAAGACAGATTTCCAGAGAGGAGAGGGTCTATTTCCAACTACCATTTTGAATGCTAGAAGATACCTGTAAGTAAGGGATTGGCGACATGTTGACATCAAGATTGGCCATGAAAAAGTTCTGACCAAATTCCAAAGAATTGCCACTGTTTACCTAAACTCTTTGTGTCATTAGGATGTTAGGACTTCTGTGAAGTGCAGATGGGACCATTTTCTGGCAGGTCTGAGCTCTGAAGATTATTAGTCATGATAATTCAGTACCAAAGCAAATACCACATTTCAAGGAGTAGGTGGCTTTTAAAAAAATCTCCTTGACAGCTGGAAGGCATAGCAAAGAAAGAGAAAAGGGAGGGGAGGTAAGAAGGGAAAGGGATAGAGTGAGGAAAAAGAAAGAGATGGAGAAAGGGTCGGGGTAAGAAAGACACAAACAGAATAACTGGCATGGCTTCTAACAGCCTGGAATCCCCCAATACTTGTAATCTTTACCACTACTCTCTTTTTAGCAGAACTTTGTATATTTTGCATTTCCTGCTGAGGTCCTAAATCCAGATCCTCCTCTGTAAACCCACAGAGTCTGAGGGTAGCCAGGCCAGCTGGAGGAAACACCAAACCTGTGAAGTGGCTCCCAAGGGCAACCTTGACAGCTGAAAGGTATGGCAGGAGCCCAGGAAACTGAGCTAAGAAGTGTAAGCACTTCTTGCCTTAGAGGTGAGCGTAAGTCAGCCTATAAAATTGTCAGTCTTAAGGAAGCTTAGATTTCTAAATAAGGCTATAAATAATTTCACAAATGGGGCCTGCGCTGTCTAAAGAGTGGGCTGATTTTCGAGAGCTACTGCAAGAATAAATGGGCTGAATGAGTAAATCTGCAGTAGTTGCCAGTCAAATGTGAAAGGATGGTCCAATGCAGTAAAAAAAAAAAAAAACCTTTTAAAAAGGATGCAATTAACTGAGCACAAAGGGTACCCACATAAGTGATTTTGTAATTCATTAGGGGATAGACTATTACCTCATTCTTTGGGTTTTCAGCAGATGAGAATTCAAATGAGGCCCCTTCTCCAACTCGGAAACCAGGCTTCTGGTGCCTGCGTATCTCACCGTATTAGAATATGGGCAGACAGCTTTATTGCCATCAATTAAAGTTCCATACACAGTCTTGTAATGTCAATATGGGGCCAAGAGATGGCTTGTTCCTGGCTAGATTGGAATTGAATGAGAATAGGCAGACATCATTAAAAAACTACGTATGGGATGTGGGCTCAGCTGTGAAGCTGTAATGCAGAGGGGTTTTCTTGTACCGCGTCAGTGTGTTTACCATCCTACCCCACAGGTTGTTGCATGAAAACATTATAGCAGACACAAGGGGGGACTTTGCAAATATTTTGCTGCTTTGGCTTTTGCTAGCTGTGCTTGTGCTCCCAGAATGTACTCCAGAGTGAGGCCTTGGCTTCCATGGACAGTGCAAAGGAAGGAAAAGGGAAGTGTGTACTCAAGAAGTGGGGAGAAGAGCCAGGGGACCATCAGGACCCTCTGGCTCATCAGGTCTTGGTCTGGAGGTCATCAGACGTTCCACAAGGGCTCAAATAGGGGCAAGTACCTATACAGCAGGCGACACAGAGAAAGATGCAATGAAGAAGAGACCCGTGAGACTCTAACTATGGGCTCTGCATTTTCTCCATGAATGGGGACTTGTGTGAGTAAATCACAAATGCACACACAGACACACACAAATATACGACAAGTACATACCATCCCAAAGAATGCTCAGTGAGATTTAAAATAATACACAAACAACCCAAGTGTATTCTCTGCTAGTAGTCTGTAGCCCCACCCTGCCCACCTCTCTCCAAAATGCAGATTATATGTGGTGGTGGGCGGGGCATACAATTTAAGCCCCCAGCTTCGTGGTCCCCAGCATGACCTCATCTGATTGTGCTTCTGCACCCGGGCTAGCAGCTCCTGGGCAACGTGGGTTTCCATGTAGGCCTGGCTGTGTGCCCTCCAGCAGCAACAGGAGGAGACGAGGAGAATGGCATGGCTGGGGCTCCCACCCTCCTATAAGTGGCAGGGGAAGTTCAGAAGAGACGGTGGGCATAAGGACGGTAAATTTGTTTTATAAATGTTTATAAGTGTTAGTTTAGGTACCCACATATCTCTGAGTGGTAATCTTTTAGTTTTTTTTAAAGTTTATATTTGCTCTTTTTGAAGTGGCTTGTAGTATAGTCACAAAGTTGTGGAACCACCACCATCTAATTCCAGAACATTATCATCCCCAACAGAAACCCCATACCCTGTAGCAGTCACTCCTTGTTCTCTTGTCTCTCCAGCCCCTGGAAACCACTAATGTGCTTTCTGTCTCTGTGGATTTGTCTGTTCCCAACATTTTGCATAAATTACATTTCTACAAGCACAGTATAAAGGTTCTTGTTTGTCTGCATCCTTACCAACATTTACTATTGTCTGTCTTTATGGTTACAGCCATCCTTGATGGTATGAAGTGTCTTCGATTAATCTTTTAGATTTTTAAATAATAATGAAGGTTACCGTCACCACTTACCTTGGAAGGAAAACCACGTTGATGATCTGTCAACTAATATTTGTGAAGTGCTAATAAGTCCTTTGAAGGTAGTATTTTAAGAAGGCAAAGTTGATCCTTTATTCTGGAATGCCTTGCTTAAAAGCTGTTGATGCCTTTTGGTGGTAAAGCTGATGAAAATGACAATCACTGTCCAAGCACCAAGTGGTACTGAGGAGAGGATATGCACAGATGGGAACAGAGCCCACCTAGAAACCTGCTTCTAATTCTGAGGATCGGCAGTTTTCTTCCCTACTATGTGATGTGTTTAGAGCTCCGTGATGTTTGTGTATGTATGCGTGTTGTCACAGCACCTCCTTGCAGCAGCAGTTGAGATGTTGCTTCTCCAAATCCCCTTCCCCTTTCTAAGCAGTAATGACTGATACACATAAATGCAGTCACACAGTTTTGGCAAGGAAAAGTCTATTTTGGGACAGGCCTTTGGCTTGTGTTAAGAAATGTTTTAAAAATGTGTGGGAGGTTTTCGTGTTTTGTTTTTCCTAGAGGCTAGAAGGGAGGATGTGATGACTCTTACTGGGCCCTAGAGGTCAGTGCGGGGGTTCCTGGCCGCATTTCTCTGCCATGCTCGGAAACAATGCACTGGTCTTTAATTTTCTCTAAAGATCATTGCCTCACTCCATCCCTCCAGCTGACATTGCTGGAGTTAGTGTGGGTTGGTTTACACAGAGCAAGCCAAGAAATCATAGCATCTCAGGCCTGAAGTAGATCCCAGGGACCACCTACTCTGTTTACTTCCTTGGTTTCCTCTTACCCGCCGCCCCCAGTGACTCAGCCCTGGTCCTGAATGTTATATACTCAGAATCATTATGTGTTTTTCTATGACTTGCTTCTTCCAATTAGCAAAGAATCAGCCATGTTGACACGTGTAGATACTGTTCATTCATTTTTTTCTACCAGATAGAGTTCCATGATTTGAGTACATCACACATTATCCACTTTACAATTGAAGGGCATTTCAGTTGCTTCTGTTTTTTGATGCACATTCTTACTTTAGAGAGCACTGGGCTGTAGTTTTTGGAATTGAAGAGCTGGGCGAGAGGGTGTCACTTTTCACTGCCACCAGCCGTGGTGACAGACACTGTTCTACACCCTTGCCAACATTTGCTATTGTCAGACTTTTTAATTTTTGCCAATCTGGAGGGTGTGAAATGGCATCTTCTTGGGGCTTCATTTGCAAATCTCTGATTCCCAATGCTGTGTTGAATATCTCTTGGTGGATTTATGGATGATTCGTGTTTGTTTTTGTTACAGTGCCTGTTAGAATTACTTGCCTTTTTTCTTGAAGAGAAACAGTATTTATTTAGTGTTTGTTGCCACTCTTCTAAGTGGTATGGGGTATATTAACTGTTTTAGTTCTTCCCAATGAAATGGGTTTTATTCCAGTGACACCTGCCTCATAGGTGAGGAGCCTGCTCAGTCCCCAGCTGGGAAGCTCAGGGTGGGGCCTGGCAGCTGTTCTCTGTCTCAGGGTTTGCCCTTAACCATGGCATGTCTCTACCGCTGAGCTATTTAATAAATATTCTGGAGGCTAATACCTCTTTCTGAAATGTGTTGAGCATATCTTTCCATTTTGTGGGTTGTCTTTTTCTTTCTTCTCAGTATCCTTTGATGAATAGAAGTTTTTAAAATTTTAATGATGTTGAACTGATCACATTTTCTTTTATAGTGAGTGTTTTGTGTCTTATTTAAAAAATCATTTACTACCTTGGAGCCTTATATTAGCTCCTAAAATTTTCACAGTTTTGCTTTTCACATTTAAGACTTTATTTTGGCTAGAAATAACTTTGTATGTGATATGAGGTAGAGGACCATTTTTTCCCGTATAAGTAATCCAATTTTGCAGGAACCGTGTATCAAACAGCCTAACCTTTCCCTGCTGATCACCGTGCCCATACTTATAACTAACTCTTCTCTAGGTGGTGCTGGTTGTAGAGTAGTTCAGTTCCTTGGTCTATTTGTCTATTTCCAATCCCATTACATGCTCATAAGTACTGTAACTTATTTAAAGCTGCGATATCTAGAAGGACATGGAACTTTGCTGTTCCGTATATAAATTGTGAATCAATTTATCAGGTGCTTCAAAATTCTGTTGAGATTTACATTGGAAATGCACTTGAACTATATATCAATTTGAGAGAAAATTGCAGCTTTTCTGAATCTTTTTACTCAAAAACATATGATTTCTTTTCATTTATTTAGGTTATCTTTAATAGCTTTCAATACTGTCATAATATTCTCCATAAAGGGAATGCATACTTTTTTGTTCAATTTATTTCTAGTGCCATTTATAATAGCAACAAAACTCTTTTTTAATGTTGTTGTATTTTGTAATAAAGTATTTTAAAAATATTATATACCCTAACTGCTTGTGATTGTATAGAAAAATACTTGACTATGTATGTTGATAGTTGTATTCAATAGCCATGCCAAATTCTTATTAATTCCAAAATTTTCCAGGTGGTATTTTGGGGGTTTTACATAGATAATCATATCTATTAATAACTAGCTTCGTTTCTTCCTCTCCAGTCTGCCTATTTTTCCTCTTTTGTCTAATGGCATCCCAGTGCAGTGTTGAATAGGAATGATATAAAAAGCACCCTTGCCTTATTCCTGATCTGAAAGATCATGTTTTCAAGGTTTCCCCATTAAGGCTGATGTTTGTTGTGGGGATTTTGTTGATATCCTTTATCAGGTTAAGGAAAGTCTCTTCTGTTTAAGTTTACTAAGTATTTATTTTTAAATTAAAAGTCTATTTTGAATTTTATCAAATGATTTTCCTTAACTTTTGCGATGATAGTTTTTTTCTCTTTCAATCTTCAATGGGACAAACGAGTCATTTTTCCAACATTAAACGAACCATGGATTCCTGAAATATCCAAATTAGTCATGATGTGTTATGATTGTTTCTACAATGATGGAGTCAGCTGGCAAATCTTGTGTTTAGGAGATTGGTCCTCAGTGCAACCGGCATATTTCTCCTTCTTGCTTCCACTTGTAGCCTGTTAGAAGCCAAACTTTCCTAGGTAGCTTTTTTTTTTTAAGATTTTTATTGGGGAACTGAGGGATGGGAACAGCGCTGGGGAATTGGGGGATGGAAACAGACAAGTTGCTGTCCTTTTGTTCTTCAGTCTAGTTGTGGAGGACGTTGCTTCACTGGCCCAAGTTGGCACCATCATTGCGCTCTTCCCAGGTGAGGCAGATCAGTCGCCGGTTTCTGGACGGCCGCTCACTGCGGCTGCTGGCCGCTCACACTGGCTGCAGGCTACACACGGTAGCCCATGGCAACCCACTGCAGCAGGGGCTGCAGCCTACGCCGTCGCCGGCGACTCATGGCAGCCCAGCTCCAGGTTGAGCTGTTGTTCAGCATCTTAGCTGTAGAGGGAAGTGTCACTGGCCCTCATATGTGCGATCTGAACCCGGGCCCTCTGGCGTCCCAAGCCAGTTCTTAACCAAGGCGCCACTCCGCCGGCCCATAGTACATTCCCCATCATGAATGGGCCCGGCACTTCACAGCCTTCCCCTCACCAGCACCAAAATGGTCCAGTAGAAACCTCACAATAAAAACTGGCTGTGGTGCTCGCTTCCCAGGGTTCCTGTGTTCATTTTTGACCTTCTCATGATCCTTCCTTTCTTGGCAGCTCAGCAGTGTATTTTTTTTTCTTGTAATTATGCATACTTTCAAACATACACAATAGTCTAGGGTCTAGTGTAATGACCCTGTACGTACAGCATCCAGCATCAACAGTTATCAACATTTCCCAATCTCATTTCATAATTTCCTCCACTTTTGTTTTCTTCTGGAATCTTTTAAAGCAAATTCCAAACATCATATTATCTCACCTGTAAATACTTCAGTATGTATCTCCAACAGATGAAGTCTTAAGAAAAAAATTAACACAATATCATTATCACATCTTTCAAAATTAATAATAATTTCCTAATATCAGTCCACGTGCAGATTCCCTGATGGCCTGTACATCTTTTCATGGATTTTGTTGTTTGTTTGTTTGAAATAAGATCCAATAAACGGCACTGGATTATGTGTCTCCTGTTTCTCTTCAACTCTAGCAGCTCTACTGCCTCTTCCTGCCGTTAATTTGTTGAAAAATCCTAGTCATTGTCCTGCAGAATCCCGTCTTGACCTTGCTGAGTACAGCCTGTGTTGTTATTTATCATGCTCCCTCAGCCGCTGTATTTCCTGTAAACTGGTTTAATTAGATTTATTTTTTCACTTACTTGTTTGTTTTTTTCCAAGAATCCTTCACAGGTGGTGCTCTGAACCTCCAGTTTCAGCAATGCATTTAAAAGACGGTCGCTTGACTTTAACCTAGCGTCTTAGTTGTTTCAGTTAGGTTGTCCGGGATGCCTGGGTCTGGTACTGATAGAAATGGAAGTCCCAAAATAGTTTTTGCTGAAGTGAGGCGTCTCCATTTTAGGCTTCTGGTTGCACACCATCCTGTAATCTGGCAGCATGGTTCTCCTCATCGCCAAATCTTTGTTTATATAAACCAGAGAGACGCATGGTCACTTTGGTCCCAGGAATGGGAGAGTTTCTCACATGAGCATTAAATGTTATCCAGAATTGGAATGTGTGAATGTCAGACATGTGAACACCCAGTTCGCTTCTCCACTGTCTACACTGTCTAACCCAGGACTCTGAGCTGAGCCCTCCCTTAGGATGCTGAGGTGGGAGCCCTTCCTCCCAGGTCCTGGCTGGCCTTGGTGGTCTTGGGGATTTGGTCAGATATCCACAGAGGCGATCTTAATACAGTGACCTGAAGCCTTCCTCACATTTCTTCTGATAAGACTTATCTCTTCTTTTAGTTCACATGCTTCTCCTCTCAGAAAGGTGTTCCTCTCACTCCTGCTCCAGTTTCTTTCCCATGGCTGTCTCTATACATTTCTTTGGTATTCTATCCCCATGCAGCCTTCTCCCCATGTCCCTAGTTTCTAGGCCCAGTCACAGACTCCGCCAGACTTAGTGGATTGTCTGTAAATCTTTCAGTCTGAGAACCATCCTGGAGACTTATGAGGAAAGAAAAACTCATGGCAGAAAGGGCTTTGGCATTGACAATAGGTCCCCATGAGGAATACTTCTGAGCCCAAAGAATCAGGCTGATCTGGGGGAAGGATTTTTCACTAAGACTTTTTCAGTGGATATAAATGATTGGATTATTTGCCTTGAGAGAAAAAACTTAAATGGTTCCAAAGGTCATGGCTAGAACCAGTGCCTGTTCCCCCTTTCTGCCCCCCACCCTCATGGCCCAGCCTTCCTTGGGCATGCTTCTGAGATGGACAGCCAATTCGGAGGCCTCTGCAGCTGACAGGCCTCCCTCAGTGGAGGAAGCTTCAGCAGAGAGGTTTACACACCTCCAAGAACTGCATGAGGGCAGCGCTCGGCTTGATTTAGAGCCAAGAAGCAAGAAAGCAGAACGAAAGGCAAAATAAATTGCGGGAGCCTGACACAAACTAGGCAATAGATGCTTTTTCTTATCATAGGCCCAGCCTCCACCTTCAGCCCACCTGTTTTACCATCTTTAGGCAATTTTGCAATGTCTGGAGCTCAAAAAAAGAAGAAAATTACATGAAAGTGAATGACTTCCAGAAGTTTTTCTGGAGAACCTTTTAACTTTGGGTCTGGATAAACCACATCATTTTCCAGTGGGTTCTTGGGATCACCAGCCATTGAACTGGGCTTTCAGAAGGGACACCATTATTAACACAATATTCCTGTGTCTTAAGAAATGAATTTTGTCTAGATGAAGCAAATGGTTAAAAAATTTTAGAAGCCACATACGTGATGAAATATACTCGTATGTAGTCTGTACAGACTGTCTGCCTTTTCCACTCTGGGGTAGCTGTGGAGGTATTCTGAGGGAAAGTGATGGAAGGAATATTCTTGCCCAGTTTCTGTCGTATTGGAATGTGTGTGGTAAGTCTGCCCGACTCTGTGGCCTAAAGAAAGGAGAATGTTGCCTTTTCCTCAGTTTTGGTTTGTGTTTCAGATGTTATTGCAAAACTAAAGAAAAATGACAAACTTCTCCTTTGACTCATCTCTCAGTCTCTTGTCTTTCTTTTTTTCTCATCTTGGCATATCTCAGAAGTATCCAAGACTTTTATCCTATAGTTTTTGAAGTCACGTATGTTCTATATAATATTAATCTAAATAAAAATTCCATTTTTTCTCACCAGTTTTGTGAGAATGGGGGAGTGTGTCAACTGTTATTTCTCTAGTACCTCACACAGAACCTGGCACAGAGAAAATATCAGCAAGTGGATGGATGGATGATGGGTGGATGGAAGGAAAAAGATAGATAATTTAAACATGTTACCAGATACACAAATTGACCCTATCAGTCTCCAACCCTCCTAAGAGGGGTGTGTGTGTGTGTGTGTGTGTGTGTGTGTGTGTGTGTGTGTGTGTGTGTGTATCCCTGGTTCCCGTCAATAACCAGGCTCTGTGTTAAGAGACTGTGAATTCCTCTGATAAGGGTCTTCCAGTCACTCACCTCTGTGTGCCTAGCACCTTGCATGGTGTTTTATAATGGGAGTCCTTAGTAAATACATTGTGGTCTAAGCCCCTGTGAAAAGCCAGGCATTTGGAATCTTTGTAGTATCTGCTGTTGAGTCTGGACCAAAATCTAAAAAGGCCTCCTCAGCTTTTCTCTTGAGTACTGGAAGATGCTCTTTCCAAAATGACCAGAAGGTAAACTGAAAGGTCGTTTCTTCTTTCTCTCCATGCTCTATGTCTGGATCTCTGTTTCCTTGAGCATCAGGAATGCTGGTGTTATGGTTCATGAAACCCCTGATATTGATGAAACTCCTGATATTATGCACAGATCCTCATGAATTGTCCATCACAGGAGTTGCTCTTTTGTCATCAATTAGCAGCCACCCATCCTTCTTTCCTGCCTCCTCTCTTCTCCCCCTTTTCTTGCTCCTCTTTTTTGCATCATAAAGAAACTGATCTGGGTGTGAGAAGAGGAATTCTCAAAGGCCTGGGACCTTACTAGGCACTGCCTGGCGGTCCTCCCTGCTAGGGGCTTTTCCCCAGCAGCTGCAGGGCTCCCCCTCTGCTCTTTCAAGTATTTTCCCACCTGAAGTAATTAGAAAGTGCAGACCATCTGAACTTTCTGTCCTCTTCCGGGTATATACTTCTGAAATGAGCCTGGCCTGCTGGCTGGAGCAGCAGATCTCTCCTCTGGTGGGTCCGCTGCAGGTATGACTCTGCCAGGAATGGGCATGGCCATAGCATCTGGGCATAGGCCTTGGAGCACTTTCCAGGACAGATGACAGTGCTGAGCCCCGAGATCGCTTCCCAAGTCCATTGCTTAGGGCTCAGTTTCATTGGTAGCCAGGGCCAGGGCTGTACCTCAGAGAAAAATGATGGACTTGCCTATATTTGTCAAGATTAGGCATTCCTGTTCCCTTCAAGTTAAAGGAGATTAAGTTTACCTTTAAAATTCCCCAGCCTATCCTTGTTGGACATATTAATATTGCCTTGTGTTGCTGAAATGCACAAAAAAACTGTACATGACCAATTTGATGCATCAGTTTGAGCATCAGATTTTAAGAAAGTCAATCCATTGGCTTCTTGCTTTTAAAAACACAAAATAAAACAAATCTAGCCTGATACCCCATTAGCACAGACTTGAGAACAACTTGACTGTTGAAATGCACAAAAAAACTGTACATGACCAATTTGATGCATCAGTTTGAGCATCAGATTTTAAGAAAGTCAATCCATTGGCTTCTTGCTTTTAAAAACACAAAATAAAACAAATCTAGCCTGATACCCCATTAGCACAGACTTGAGAACAACTTGACTGTGACCACATTTTGCACCACTGAGCAGCAAACTTGAGCCTGAGAGCTAAATCCTACACCCCCCATCTGTTTTTATAAATAAAGTTTTATTGGAACACAGCCACACCCATTCATTCATGTATAATCTATGGGATCTATGGTTGCTTTCATGCTACAATGGTAGAATTAAGTAGCTTTGTCAGGAACCCCTATGGCCTGCAAAGCCTAAAATATTTACTATCTGGCTCTTTACAGAAAAAAAAATTGCTGATCCTGGCACAGAGGATAAGGACTAGTTATGTGACCTTGAGCAAGTTACTTAACTTCTTTTTGACTCAGGTTCCTCATCTGTAAAATGGAAACAATAGTAGTACTTGCCTCAGAAGATTGTTATGAAGATTAAATGAATTAATAATTGTAACATCATAGAATAATTTTGACAATTTGGTAAATTTGGTAAATTTTTAAAGATGGGGGTAAGTTTCCAAGATTGTAAACAAGTCTAAGCACTTATTCAAATCTCAGACATTTAGGCACTAAGCATTTAAGACCACTTCATTGTTGAGGTACCGCCTCAGGATAAAGAACGCTGCTTCATGGGTCTGACTTTGCCCTTGGATGACTTTTCCCTAAACATAAGGGAACAGACCTGACTGTCTGGAGGAAGGATAGGAGCTTGAGAGGAGAGCTAGCAGGGGAGACCTCTCCCTGATGACAAGGGCAGTGAGGCAGCCACAGCTCCCACCGCACTGTGATTCCAGACAGATAGGCAGGGAATCTGGCAGGGGACGGAGACATCGCAACAAGAAGGCGTGCTTCTTAGTGAGATAGCAAGACAGACGAGGAAAAACAGACATGGGGAGAGTGAGCTGCACAATACTTCCCTTCAACTCGCTAGAACAGTATGTAGTGGGTTGCCTGTCACTGGCAAATCACTTTATTCCTAGCTTTGTTCCTCTTTGCTTTCTTGGGCTAGAACATTCTATGGCTCCTGCTCCTAGATAGCACTTCTGAGGAGTCAGAGTGTCAGAAAAGCCTTCATGCTTGGAGAACCCAACATTTGTATTGAGAAGTCTCTGAGTCCCCTTTCTTTTCTCTTTGTTTTAGCTGGGTTTTCTTTGAAAGTCCTGCTTTTAATTATTTGTATGTGTTCTCAGGCCCTGTGTCTTGATCTGAGGCTCTGAGAAAGCAGCTTACATCACAGCATTGATGGCTTGCATACTTGCCGATCAGTCAAGTCACACTTTTGTTTTTCCACAGGATAACGATGGCACTGACACTTGCTTCTGTAGTAAAATTTGCATGTTCTCAGTGCAGACTGATCAGGATGTTTTACAGCCTCCTGCCAGTAAGAATGTCGCCTCCGCCTGCCTTCCATATTGCTCTGCCTCTGGCCTGATTTAGAATACCCAGACTCAACCACTTAGAAGGAGGAACTGCAGAGATGAGGCAGCACAGCCTTTCACCCACCCAAACAAGCAGTGTGGCTGTTTTTAAAATCTTCTCCAGAGAAAGGAATTTTCTTAGTGTCTTTCGTTATCCTCTTCCTGTGCCTCGGTCTCTACATGGAAAGCCCCAATTGCATCCATCTCATTCAGAGTCCCCAGTGGGATATTCAAGGCTTTACCCGAGCCCCCTGGAGTTGCTGGAGCTTCATGGCCTCCCCAGCTCCCTCCCACTATCCCAAGGCCTCACTTGTCTGCTCTCTCAGGCCTGGGTCGCTGAGCTCAGCCCTCGCTGTTCAGGGTGGCTCAGAGTTACCTTCTCTAAGATTTCCGTCTGTCCCCATCCCAGCATTTCCTGTCACTTTCTCTGGATTATATGCCTCTTAACACTTAACACTTTCTAACCTCTCAATGTTATCTGCTTGGATATTTCCTAGCTTGGCCCATTATGGGAACATAAAATCCCTGAGGTCAGGGACTTTATCATGTCTTTTTCACTCTAAATCCCCCATGGCCCGAACAGTCCCCCACCAAGAGTGGGCACTCAATACTGATTTGTTGAATAAGTGTATCAATTTACTAAAACCACTTCCTACCTTATAGGGTTGTTGGGAGGATAAGAATGAAAATTAAATAAAATCTATGAAAAGGCTTAGAAAAGTTTTAAATGCTAAATGAATATGAAAGTTATCAGTATTAAGGAAGCAATTATAACAGCAACAAAAGAAACTTTTCAGGGCTGGAGGTGCGGGTATATGGTCAGACTGATACTGTGATGTTACCAAAACTTGAACCTCATTGAAGGGATTGGCAAAGTATAAGACCCATCAGAAAAAGTTTGGAATAGACAATGTTCCTTTCCCTAATGTTTGAAAATTCACGCAGGTCTAATAAATTCTTTAATATTTTAGGGAACTAAAAAATATTTAATATTTTAGAAAGGTCAGAAATTACTACTTGGCCCAGAAGTCGGCCAGGAGGACATTTTACCTTTAAGATGGTTTTATAAAGTCACATGAAAGTACGGAGGCTTCAAGAAGGCATTTCTCATAGATATGATAGAAAATAACCAGATCGACTCTCTAGCCTATAAATACATCTCAGAGAAAAGCTGCCACCAGTAAATGTCTCCCCTGAGTACGTGGCTAACAAATGCAGAGGGGTCACTATGGCCTCCCTTCCAGCTTGCAAACTGCTGCTGAATGAACCATTCTACTCCTGAGGGGGAGGATGCCAGGCCTGCAGCATTTCCCCCAGGCTGAGACATACGCTGTTTGAAGCAACTCAGGAAACCGTTTGTGTGTTTCTGTGTAGTAAGACTATTTGCATCAATCATTTATTTATGAAGCTCACCTAAGTCTGTGAAAGTGAATACAGTGTTCAATTTTATGGTCATTTCCATTACAAAGTTAGCACAGCATTTTTGTAAATAAATACCTGCAGTTAAAAGATTTCTGTAAATCAACATGGAAATAAAATACCAAGGGACCCCCTCCAGCTCCAACAAAGTTCATTATGGCCTGGTGCAGTGAGGAATTCTGCCTCCGTGACCACTATCCTGTGTATCCTATGTGGGTAGCAAGTTGCAGAATTAGTGTAAAGCAGGTAAATTTAGTATTTGCATGAATTAAACCCAAACCATTAACTATACTTTGATTCAGGCTTAATCTTTTTTTAACTTAAGAGCTAACCCTATTTAGTATCCAAAATGTTAATTCCAGTTTTAAAAGTTTTCGTGCATTTCTATTATGTATCTGAAGTGCCTAAAACCTTGATAGAGGGTAGAGGGGAAGTACAAAAGGGGCCAGTGGGATGTTTTTTTCTGAGATTGGCCTCATGACATAAGATTTTTAAAAACCTCAGAACCTGTCTGTGATAAGAAGAAAGCTTGGACTCCCTTGGCCCTGGGACCCTCTTCCTTCTTCTCACAGGGCAGCTGGGCCCACCCGGCCCAGGACCCCAGGCTCAGAGCCTGTGGGGTGCTCAGTGCTATTTGTCTGTCTTCTGGCTTTGCCTCCACCTGCCCTGTGACTTCTCTGTGGCCAGCGGCCTTTCTCTCCTTGTCTGTGGTGTCCCTAGCACCTAGCATGATGCACCTCCCACATTGCAAGCAGTTTCACTCACGGAGTAATGAGGGAACTAGGTAAGAAGGAGAGCAAGAGTCCTTCATGTGCTCTGCTCGGGTCCCTCCTCAGTGTTTCAACCCTGCCAAGGGATGTGTGTGTGGAGCCTTAGCACAGATGGCACACCTTCTAAGAAATCCATCCTTCTGTGAATGGGAGAAATTTTCTTTTTATAACTGACTAATATAATGTGATCAACCTTATTTTGCTAAGGTCTTTGTTCGTTTGTTTGTTTGTACAGAGCTTGCCTGTGTATGTGTTGTGTGATATGTGATGTGGACAAGTTTAGTAAACACATTATATGTCACTTTCTGGTGGTTTTGCCAATGGGAAGTAATTGGACATTCACAGGAAGCCACTCCCTGGGTGCTAGACACTGGAAGACATCACCTCATTTAAGCTCACAAGATGCCTGGGAGAGAGGCACTTTATGATGCCATTTTGCAGATGTGGGGATTGATGCATAGAGTGGCCGGGATGTGGCAAAGTCAGAGTCTTTAAACAGGTTGCTGCATGGCCACCCTCAAAGTCCTCGGTGGTCTGGGACCTGGTTCTGATGCAGGTCTCCGTTCTTTGTCCTTTGAGCTGGATTCTGAGGGAAACATTTGTTTTTACATGGATGTTTACAAATATCTTATTTTTCCCCTTAACTTCTTTTACTTTCTTTCTTTCTTTCTTTCTTTCTTTCTTTCTTTCTTTCTTTCTTTCTTTCTTTCTTTCTTTCTTTCTTCTTTCTTTCTTTCTTTTTTTCTTTCTTTCTTTCCTTCTTTCCTCCCTCCCTCTCTTCTTCCCTCCCTCCCTCCCTTCCTTCCCTCCTTTCTTTTTTGAAGCATCAAAACAATGATGTAAAAAAAAAAAATTAAAGATGACGTGGTGGCTAGTTGGGTTGAAATGAGGACCTGAAAGGAGCCATCTGTCCCTACTTCCCTTCCTGAAAAAGAACAGATGCTGCCAGGAAGCCTGGGCTCTCCGTCCTGACCTCCTGGCCTTCCCAGGTGCTTGGAGATCCTGGTGCCCAGTGCAGAGTCCCACAGGGGCCTTGGTGGGACATGTCAGACACAGGACTGGCCTGGGCATCCCTGGATTCAGGCCTGACCAGTGCCTGGGTGCAGGGGCTGTGGGGTGCAGGCAATAAGCCCTTTTTTCCCTGGGAGAGACCACAGGAGCGGAGCAGTATGCTACCAGACAGAGACCACCTTCTCAAAGTCAAGACCACAGTCCCTACCCTAGGGTGTGCCGAGAACTGTCACATGCTCTTCCAGGTAGCTGTTGTCACGTACGTGTATAGGAACCTCTCAGTGTGAGTTCGTAGTGTTGATGCGTTCTTTCCAGAAAGAGGACACATGAGCACTTCTCCAAACTGGATAAAGGCAAACACAGATCTGGACCCTTCTGGCCTAATGGATACTCGATCCACCGCTTTCCTTTTCCTTTCGTGCTAAACAAGCAGTTACTAGAGCTCCACAGGGGCCCCCTCCCATTTGGGGAGAGTGAGGAGGCAGGCTGGTGGCTAAGAGCTGACAACTGGTTCCCGTCTTATAAGCCCCATGACATTGAGGAACTTGCTTGCTTCTCTTAATTCTTCTCACTTGTAAAATGGCAATGATGAGTCCTATTTTATAGAGGCTTGCGGTGAGGACTCAGAGGGTCCCAGAGGGAGAGCGTAGGAAACAGCACATGGCACATCCCAGGAGCTAAGGAGAAAGCAGCCAATCTTTCTGAAGGGGTGACGGGCTGTGAAAATCAGGTTGAAGAGCGTCCCTTTGGAAGTGAGGTGGTAATTATTCCTGTAACCCTGAACTTACACAGAGAGACCTGTGAGAGGTGAAAGAGGATGACACCCAAGGACAAGACACTAGACTTTTGCTCATTTATCATTTGCCCGATGAGTTATTGAGCCAATGTATGCAGGAGCCAAGCGGGGCATTGTCCTCACCTCATCTATCTGCGTAGAGTTAGGGGTCATGATGGGCCATTTTGTACAGAGAAACTTCTGCCTTTTCTAGCACCGGCATCCAGGCTCCTGGAACATTTGTTTGCCTCAGCAAACAGTCTATAATAATTGTTTTTATAGCACCTTCTTCATTCAGAGAATGAAGCTTGTTACCTATCATCCATTTTATTCTCTTGACATTACTAGGAAGTATGGAAGGACAAATTTGATTATCTCCAGTGTATGGGGAACATGAAGCCTCTGAGAATTGAGGCGATTTGTCAAAAGGCACCTTGCAAGGCCACCACCAAACCAGGGCTGCCTCTGATCCCCAAATCACTCCTTTGACGCCATAAGCCGCAGTGCTGCCCTTAAATGTATCATACACGCTATTTACACAGAGGGGTCCTGCAGGGGCTCACCTTTCCCCTGGAATGAGTGGAAACTGAAAGCATCTGACCTTGGGCCACTGCTAACTTTGAGGTTTTTATTCCAGGAGTTGGCAGATGTTTGTTTTTTCTTCTTCTGTGAAGGACCAGATAGCAAATGTTTTTGGCTTTTTGTTCCCTGTGTGCTCTGTAGCAACTGCTCAACTCTGCTGTTGTAAATGGATGGGCGCGGCTGCACCCCTGTAAAGCTTATCTTACGAAGACAGGAGGCAGGATGGATTTCGCTCCGGAGCTGTGGTTTGCCAACTCCTGATTTATGCTAATAGCAGATATATATGTTCACCTTCCCTTTCTCCTCACAGACTTCAGAACAATAAACCTGGGTGTGTGGTAGGTGGATTAAGTTTGAGAAACAGTTTGAATGTGTATGTTTGGGTGTGCTTGTGTACATATGTGCGTGCTGCCCACACATGCCCTTTCTGTATAGGGAATGAAAGGTGGGTCCCAGGAGCCTGAACTAGGCATTCTGGTCTCTAAACAAATACTTAAAATACTTACTAATGACCTGGATATACTACTAACCCCAGGGATAAAACTTCTCTAGACAATTCTGATGATCTCATGGCTTCATAGTTGTCAGAACAGAATTACTTTTTTATTCCTTTCTGAACTAGAGCGTTCTTCACACTTTAGGTCATGAAATGAAGCACAGGCCCCCAGCTGTCACAGTTCCCAGACTGGCAGGGATCTCTGGAGCACTGAAAGGGCACAGGGGCAGATGGTGAGAGGAGAGCTGTGGTGTGGATCACGGGTGGCAGGGGTAGTAAGGAGGATTGGGGCTCCGTGGGGAGCTGTGATTGTGTCGGACAGAACACAGGTGTGCCCGTGTGGAACCTCAAGAAAACGCCTGAGGACTCACAACCTCATTTTGTTAGTCTTTGAACCCTTTCATGCTCTTAGTGGACCTGGGCTATGAAGGTAAAAGAGAGCAGAATGGAATGGTGGTGTTGGAGGGAGGGGAGTGGGGAGCGCACACAGCTCCCTAGGGGAGGCACACTTGGATGCCGGGATCTAGAGTTACCTGGAGGAGTTTGGAAGCCAAGGTGGCCGAGGTAAAGCCTGGCTCCTCTTACCTGAGGCCCTGCACCCATAAGCTGACCATTTGCTCTGTCAGATTCCACCTCTCCCAGCCAGGGGTGGAGGGCGGGCTCCTCCTGGACTCAGGGAGACTCTGGGTTCACAGTGTGATTTCAGTGAAAGGGGCCACTGCATGCCTCCTTTCCCACCGCAGCGCTTGGTGGTGGTTAGCCTCCTTTATACTTCCTGTGAGTCTTCATGTGTCACTGCTCTGCCCAATGGTGCAAGCAGCCTTGGACCAAGGACCTACAGGATCCCTGTCAGGGGGCCTCAGTGTTCACCTTCCTTTGCTCCCCTTTTCATAGAAGCTTCTTATTTTCATCGCTGACTTTGGGCTGCTCCACTGCTTGTTTTCCCTGTCAGGAGGAGAGAGAGGAGGTGGGATTGTGATCCTGTGCTAACAGCTCAGCACACTATGTGTCCAAGCCCCTCTGAGGGACACAGATAGGAAGAAGATCAGTTAGGAAGGCCGAAAGGCACGTAAAAATTGAGTGCTGAGACGTTCACGGCTACCTATGCTCCCCTCACCCCTCTGCAGTGTGGCTAATCCAGAGCCGGGCATCACAAGAATGCCTGAGAAGCTTCTCCCAGGGCATCTCTATCTTTGCAAACCAGAAATAGAGAGATTGCTGGGGAAACAGAACATTGTGAAGCCGTGGTTTGACCAGAGTGCATCAGTTATAGCAGTCCTATAGAAGCTCTGTCAGACCAGCTGACTTTAAAAAACCTGGTGCTCAGAAAGGCAGTTGTGCATTGTCAGAAGCTGCCCAGACTTTGAAGAATGTGTGGGTCTCCAAGGGAGAAGGGGCACACATCAATGTGCATACTCAAGTGCCCCAGCCTGGGCTGATAGGTGCCACGGAGCCAGGGCTAGCGGTGGTCTTGGGCAGGGGGTCAGCAGAGGCTCTCATTGTTTGGTGACCTCACAGTTCCATTTATTTGCCTTCATGCGGGTAGTAAAAAGTGTGAGCTCCTGGCCTTGGTCAAAGCAAGAGTGCTGCAGGCATCGTGTGTCCTTGCTGTGAGCAAGCATGGCTTTGCATGCTCCCAAAGATGGGAACTTGCATGGGAGCAAATTGACTATTTGGGATCCTCGTCAGTGTGAATGCTGAACCAAGGCCCAGCTCTTGATCGTGTCTGTGTGTGCACACGCTTTCCACAAAATTACCTTTACTCTCAATAATGTGATTGCAAATATCTCCCCAAGTAGGAAGGAAAACGAAACAAAACAAAACCCTCCTCACTGAGCTATTTCCTTGTCAGGAGCACCTTTTTTTCTAAGAATGATTTTCTCAATATGTTTTCGGGTGACCTTAATTTGAAGCTCACCTTCTCTCTGCTAGACTTCGTTTGATCCTAGTGTCTCACCTCTTTCCAGGGTAACCATATGTCAGTGACTTAGAAATTAGTGTCACATCCTTAGAAGGGTGAATTAGGTTTTTTTAAGTATAACTTCTTTGAAGAGGAGAGTGCTGTTGTGAAAAAGGTTTATTTCTTATGACAGGATGGTTTTATCATGAAGCTGTATTGGCTAATTTGAGAAGAAGTTGGAAGAGCTGTATCCTGTCTGTGGCATAGCAGTGACTTTGCTTTTTCTACTGCCTTTCATCTGGAGGAAGCCAGGAAGCTTCATACATACGTCTAGATGACTCCATCCAGCCCAGAATCACTAGACGGCTGTAAGGCAAAACTAGCCTTCCTGAAATCCCATTTCTCGTAATAGTTCAGAATGGGAAATTAAGTCCTTCCACCTTCTAGCAAAATTCCACGAACATCAGCAAATTCAATGCCAAAGTGCCAGGAGCAGCAAGCAAACTTGAGAAGAAGGCCTTTGACAATGTCTGGGAAAAGCAAAAGGGGGAAAAAAAAGAGAAAGGTACTTTGCTTTTTAATCTTCTCTGATTTTGCCAAAACAAGAAACTCAGCTAAAGGCAGCTCGTGGCTTTCCACAGCTTATGTCTTCACAGTTGCATCACATGATCACAGTTTAGTGGTGTGCTCATCCTGCCTGCATTTGGGAACACATTGTGGATTTCTCTTTTGTTGTATTTTTCAGTGACCTGAATAAAAGGATGTGTCTCACTCCCCCTGGAGTCTAGAGCCTGGGGTAGGATCTGGCATATTGTGGTGTTCCACAAATTCTTGGAAGAATGAGCATGCAAATATAGGGAAGGAAAAACCATCAGAATAAAAGAGTGAAAGACACAAAAGCCAGGACCCAAAGGATGGCTTTTAGTGAGAAAAAGGGAAGGAGAAACATGAAATATAACTAACTCTAAAACTAAAACCTGGGGACCTCCTGGCTGGAGTGTGGTACAGTAACAACTTCATCACAGATTAAATTTGTAAACTAAAAGATGACATTCTGATTAAATACATTATTTAACACATAGTAAGGCCAAGAAACCATGCCTTTTCATGTAATTCTAAATCTGACGGTATTTATGTTAAAAGTACTGTTCTAAAATGAAAGTACATATATGATAACCTTCATAGTAATATTAACCATTGGCTTGAAAATGGTTTCTTAGCTAAAGAAACCATAAATCTGACCCCAGATCCCCTGAATTAGTCAGGATACAGGCTAAGCTGCAGATAAGAAGATCCTAAAACATGGCATCTGAAATAAGATAAAGTTTCTTTTTTCTCAAGTCACAGTCCAGGGCTCTCTTCTACAAGGTCATCCAAGGACTCAGGATCCTTTCGTCTTTTGCTCTGAGCATAGTCTTCGTGTAGAAAAAGCTGGCTTCCCCCCACTGTACTGCCATCCAGGCCATGAAAGGGGGGACAGGAAGTGCAATTACCTTACAAATGTCCTTATAAAACATGGCCCAGAATTTGCATAAATCACTTTCACTTGCATTCCATTGACTAAAATTTTGACACATAGCCCTGGTGCAAGTGAGGCTGGAAGATGAATTTGTTAGCTGGGTGACCCTGACCTCAGTTTAAACTTGTAATATTCTCACTGATAGGAAGAAGGAGCCAGTGGATATGGGGGGGTCAGTTAGCTGTCTCTGCCACCTTCATAGTATACCTTGTGATGCTTGGTTTGTTTGGGGTTAAGCACTCTCCCCTCTTTGGCCTGCTCATCACCCCTGGAACTCTCCAGGATTCATTTCCCCAACACCTGTCAACTCTGTTATGTACTGCATGAGGCAAGTTGGTGTCTGTCCTTAATTCCATGCCTTTGCTCAGGCTGGTTCCTCCAGCGTTGGTCCTGTTCATCATGGACAGGGGTCGGCAAACTGCGGCTTGCAAGCCACATGTGGCTCTTTGAGTACGTACATGTGGCTCTGAAGTAAAATTGAAAATGAAAATAAAACTATCATAGTTTCACTTATAAAATTTGTAAAGGATATTAGTCACATATTGGTGATTTCATTTGTTTTATGGCTCTCGAATAATTTTTCAACTGTTGTGAGGGACAGGATTAGCTCTTCTGTCTCAAAAGTTTGCCGACCCCTGTTCATGGAGCAATCATTAGGACTCCCCATTCATCCAGGCCCAGCCACTGTTAGCAACAGGATTTTTGGCCACATGGACCCTAAATCTCACATCCCGGGAAAAATAATGTACAGGCACAGTTCTAACCAGAGGCTCTTAGCCCAGGTCCTAATCCCAGGGGGGTGGTCTTGCAGTCCATATATTCATTCATTCAACTGTTATTTTGAACATGTGATGGCTATCAGGCCCGGGCATGGGGGTGCAGCATGGAACAAAAGCAGTCACAGTACCTGTCCCAGTGGGGCTGATAGTCTGGGGATCCTCTATTGGTAACATGTGGTTAGAACTGTGACAAGTGCTACATGGGAGGCACTGGGTAAGAGAGATGAGACTGAGTCCTTGGAGTCTAGAAGATGAGGGAGTCTTTGTCCATACTCTTCACGCTGACTTGCTGGGAGATCTGGAAAATGTCTTGTCCTGAGCCAAGACGTCCACTCTCCACTGGACTCCAGGCCAGCATGGCACCTGCCCTCACTCCCAGAGAAGCCAGCGTGACTTAGCATCAGCAACATGGTGGAAGGGAAGCACATTTGTTAAATCCCACTGCCACGCTGATCTCAATAAAAGATGGAGATGGTGCTTCTGTGCACGCGTGAGCACCCATGTCTCCACCGGGTAGGACATTAAGCCCATTGTAAGATTTGTGTGATACATCTGAGTAATGAGCCATGAAATTGACATTATAGGTTTAATTATTATTAATGTCTTGCAGGGCTGGCTGGTGTTAATTATCCTGTCGGCATCCCAGATGTGTTTCCCCTTTCCCTTTTACTTCTTTTCCTTAATGTCGTGAGACCATATAATGGCACCTTAGTGGCAATGTTTGAATTCAGTGTCTCCAAAGGGAAGCGTGCACAATGTGAGAGAGGCTTGAAGGAATGTCTGGAGGCAGGAAGGAAGTGGCAACAGAGAAACCCGCTCAGCTTCCTTGGGCTGGGCTGGGGAAGGCTGAAATTTCAGAGGTCTTCTTGGTTGCTGCCATGAAATTTACAGAAGTCTTTCCCCTCCCCCATAATAACATTTGCCTGCCTCTGGGCCCTAGTCATGCACTAATTAATTAATCTTATAAAGGGCTTTGAAGATGAAAGATGCTGTGGAAGTGCTGAGAGTCACCATTTCTGAGTGTTTCCTAACAGCGAGAACCAGGTTCCAACTGCTTCTGCCTTCTGCATAAACTGCCTCTCAGCATTGTCCCATCTTTGATTTTTTTTTTTGCCCTCCCAAATGTGTCCTGTATCTTAAAAAGGTTTACGGCCCCTCTCAGTTTTGTTCAATCACATGCTGACCTCTCAGTTTTGCTCAATCAGATGCTGACCTTGGCAGTCAGGGGTGGGGATGGAGGTGGGCAGGTGGCAGTCAGGGGTGGGGTGGGGGTGGGCAGTGTTAGTGAGGTGGGGTTTCTCCCTCTCTCTCCCTCCCCCTTCCCTTCTTCTCTGCCTTCTTTTCCACTGAGGGGAGCTGAGGAGCATGGCTACCTAGCCAGACATGGCTGGAGCCAGCAAGGCTGCTTGCTGTCAGCCCTGCCCTCTGACCGTGAGGCCAGGAGGCGGCTGGCCCCGTCTTGGCTGCCTGAGGGGCCGTGAGAGGGCCATTTGTAGTCCACTCCCGCCCCTGATTCTGCTGCTGCCTCAGAAGGAGTCTGGCCTACTCCTCCCTGATTCCCGTGCTAGAACACCTGCTCTTCCGTCCCTCTGTGCAGAGCTGGGACTGGCACCCCTTCCTGGATCTGTGTGAGACAAGCTGGTTCACAGGGTTGCCATGTCAAATCTGTCTGTCACTTCGAACTTTCCCCACTCCCCCACCCCCCGCTCTATCTCAGGAATAGTGTGAGCACATTTGAATTAACAGGCATATATAGGACACCTACCGTGTACCAGGAACTCTCCTCAGTCTTGGGGTTGTCAGGCAAACACAGCACAGACCTGTTCTGGGGTCTTGGTTGAATAGGGCTCATGCAGTGGAGGAGTGATGGCTGAGAGGCTCCCAGGATGAGGAGAGCACAGCCTGGGGTGCTGCCGGGCTTGGGAGGGAAAGAGAGGGGCAGAAGAGGGGTAGCAAAGACCCAAAGGTTGCTGAAGCGCATGCTCTTGGATGCTGCCCACTGTGGCTGGGCACGGGCAGTGGGGAGGAGTGCTGCGGGCCGTGGCTGGGAACCTGTGCCTAGGCCAATGTGGAGAGCCTTGGGTACCATGCTACCCCTCGCTGAGGGCTGTAGGTAGGTGGGTCATCAGCAGGGTAAGAAGATCAGCTCTGCATTTGGGCTTCCAGCCTCATAGTGGGGACTCACCGGGAGAGGTCTGCAATGGCTCATACGGGAGAGATGAAGAGTGGAAGCGTGTGTGAGGTCTCTTGGGAGCTTAGAAGTGGAGTCAGTAGACGTTGAGGACGAACACTGAGGCTGAGGGAAAAGTGGGCTCAGAAAGAGCAGAGGGTACTTTCTTAGTGGTGGGTGGGGATTCCATGGCCATGAAAAGGAATCTAGGGGGTGGGGGCCTGAAGGACAGATGATGGCTTCAGTGAGCTGTGGCATGTCCCAGGCAGTTGGATTGACATAAGTCCATTGCTCTGAAGGCAAGTTGGAAGCTCAGAGAATTCAGTGACAGTATAGAGGCAGGTAGAGACAGGGACTGTGAAAGGGGTCATGCTGGCCAGGGAGGTTTGGGGGCCACATTGCTCAGACAGGTGGGGCCATGCCCATTCTGAAGAATCAGTGAAAGACAGAGTACCCCACATATCAGGAGTGCATGCCTCCCAGGAGTAGGGAAGACATATTACTCGAGAGCACCAGTCCTGCTGCCAGGCCACCTGCGTGGGTAGTACCTGGGTCTCTCTCTTCACTACAGCCAGGTCCTGACCTGCCACACTGAGCAAGTTGGTCCAGGCTTGTATGACATACATGTAAGTGGTGCTTGGGAGTGTGCTGTGTGGCAACAGAGCTAGCAGAGCTGGTGGTGGGCAGACCAGAGTGGAAATGCCAGTGTCCTCTCCACACAGGGTAAGGGGGAGGTGTGTGTGTCACATGACATGAAGGTGTACAGAGGGAGACAGAGCATCGAAAGTGCACATCTGGCCATTCTTGTTCTCCATTGACCATAGTGACAAAAATGACCAAACAGCCTCAGAGTCAATGGCTCTTAGCATATTGCTTTTGAGCATGGCCCTCTTAGTCTGGGGACCAAAGGAAATGGAGTCTGTGTGTGACAAAGTGACGTTTTCTTTTGTGCATCTAGTTGAGGCCAGTTTTCAAGATTAACAGTAAGTTTTTTTCTTCTATCCCTTTAACACATCCTCCCTCGATGGGGGTATCAACTTCTCCATGTGGTCACCAGTGAAAATACTTCCATCACAGAAATAAATGTTATATGAGGTCTGACAATTAAGTTTGCGAACTTGGTATCAGAGGGATTATTCATTAAGAATTTATACCAACTGGACAAACAGTTAACCAAGTTTACTATTTGGAAGTGCTGAAAAGGCTGCGTGAAAAAGTTAGATGGAAACAACCTGAACTTTTTGCCAGCAATTCATGGCTCTTGCATCACGACAATGCACCAGCTCCATGGCACTGTCTGTGCGGGAGTTTTTAGCCAGTAAATAAATAACTGTATTGAAACACCCTCCCTAATCACCTGATCTGGCCCCCAATAACTTCTTTCTTTACCTGAAGATAAAGGAAATATTGGAAGGAAGACACTTTAATGACATTCAGGACATCAAGGGTAATACGACAACAGCTCTGATGGCCATTCCAGAAAAAGAGTTTCAAAATTGCTTTGAAGGGTGGACTAGGTGCTGGCATTGATGCATAGCTTCCCAAAGGGAGTACTTAGAAGGTGAATGTAGTGATATTCAGTAATGAGGTATGTAGTACTTTTTCTATATAGGATGACTTTGCGAACGTAATTGTCAGACTTCATATTTAATTTTTAAAGTTGTGATATACTAAATTCAAATAGAACAAGAAAGCTACACTGTCTTTTTGTAAATTTTATCTAACAGGCTGGAGCAGGCTTTCTCGGCCCTGGCACTATTGACATTCTGACATTCTGGGTAGGCAAATGTTTGTAGTGGGGGCAGGGTGGAGGGGGAGGTAGAGGGAGGGAGATGGGCTGTCCTGTGCATTGTAGGATGTTTAGTAGGATCCCTGGTCTCTATGCATTAGATGCCCATAACATCCCACCTCCCAGTTGTGACACCAAAGATGTCTTCAGACATTGCCAAATGTCCCCTGGGGGACAAAATTGTCCCTGATTTGGAACCCCTGGGCTAGGGGCTGACTGGCCCTTGTGTGACAGTGGAATTCTTCTGGAAGCCCATGGCCAACAGCCTCTTCCTTTCTTTTCTGATCGCTGCACTTGGATTGTAAATTACCCCTTTGCCTCAGCTCTCTAAAATCAGGGCCTGTTACAGTCTATTGTTCATACAGTACAAAGCTAGCCAGGATAAGTATTATTGGACGCCAACTGATTTTTTTTTTCCCCGTTGAGTTCTGCAAATCCTCTGGTGTTACTATTTAATTGGTGTGGCTGTTTGTCAATTTGCCAGCAGGTTGTCTCTTAACCACTGTCGTTTGATATTGCTGAAACATAAATGCAAAGTGACTGAGTTGCCAACATGCTATTAAGTCCTCTACAAAGAGCTTTTCCATGTATTCTTGCTTCAGGCTTTTCTGCCTGTACTGACTGATGGAAAGACTAAAGAAATCCCTGGCATAGACAGCCCTGGTGAGAAAATGTGGCTTCTGTTAGGAAAATTGTTGGGTGTTGGCGTGGGCACGGTGGTAAGGTTTTTGTTTAGTTTTCCTCTAGCAAAGAATTGGCCTTTGGCAAAGCTTACTCAGTTGAGTGGGTGTTGGCCACCTGTAAAGAAGAGGAAGAGAAACCCAGGCAGCCACTGGTCTTTATGAAATAGGTCCAGTTAAGTTAGAGGAGCCCAGGAAGTGGATGATGACATCAAGTTTCAGGGTAGTTTGACAGGCTCCTTAATGCTGAAGAGCGGAAGGTTGCCAAGAATTCTCTTTGGGTTTCTGTTTGAGACCAAAGATGGTAGATCCCTTTTGGAAGGGTTAGCTAACATTTGACAGGGTGACAGGAATATTCCATGACATTAAGAGGATACTATTTTATGCTCTTGAAATTGTACTTCTGGACCAGACTGATGCAGGCATCAAAAAGCTATGAGTCATGATCGGGTTCTGTGACAGCTGGCGACCACATGTTAGAAATTCCAGTGTTGCATTGGGGACCAAGGTCCTAAGGGTGGCCTCCACCTTCCACAGCCAGGCTGTCCCTTGGGGCTGGACATCACAGGGATATGCCACTGTTTGTGAGGCCGTAAGAGGGAAGGGCACAGCACAGTCTGTGCAAGTCTGTTGCCTGAACTTGTAAACTCCCTTGAGGCATGATCTGAGTTACTGTGAAGGTTCAGAGATGAAGTAAGGACATTTTTGTTGGGTGATAACTGTTGGAAATCTGGCAGATAGAAATGGCAGACGATTAAGCACAGAGTAGTGGGTGAGAACATTCTGGAGCTAGACCACCTATGTAGGGATCCTGCCCTACCCTTACAGATGTGGGGCTTTGGGCCAGTTACCTTCTCTCTCTCCCTGGGCCTCAGGTCCCTCACCTGTAAATGATTTAGCTCCTGCTTTGGAGTCCTTTTCGGCACAGGATGAATTAGCGCAGCACAAGGCCCAGGACAGTGCCTGGCCCCTACCTCACCTCATGGGGGCGCTCTTATAGACCCTCTTGTCTAGGCAGGGCCAGGGACTTGTGGATTTCTGTGACAAGGTGTCTATTTCTTTGAAATACTTCTCTTTGGAGGGCAGGGCATTGTGCATGTGCCCCGAGGACATGGGCGCTCCATACTCCAGGCCACCCAGGCAGCTGGAAGGCAGTGCTGAGTAACTGATGTTGTGTTTTGCTTTCAGAATCCTTCCCAGCTTCCATACGGCAAAGCCCTCTACAGTTACGAGGGGAAAGAACCTGGTGATCTCAAGTTCAACAAGGGCGACGTCATCATCCTGCGGCGAAGGGTGGATGAGAACTGGTTCCACGGGGAGCTGCACGGCGTGCAAGGCTTCCTGCCAGCCAGCTACGTGCAGTGCCTCCGGCCTTTGCCGCCCGCCCCTCCCCAAGGCAAAGCCCTGTATGACTTCGAGATGAAGGACCAAGACCAGGACAAGGACTGTCTGAGTTTCAGCAAGGTAAGGTGGCCTTTGTGAGCACAGTCGTCCCACAGCAATTCCCAGCCAGGCGCCTGGGGCACCTTCCTGCTGATGTGAATCCTGCTCGGTGCTGAGATCTGCCCTTCCCCGCTGCGCCTCCCTAAGTGGGAATGTTACTCGTGTTGGGGCTCTTGGCTCCCCAAGATAGAAATTGAGAGGAAACCCCAGAAAAACTTCCAAATTTTATTAAGCTTATGCTTGAGCACAAGGGAAGAAGCACAGACTTCTGAACTGACTTGGGGGCTGACTTAAGCTGCTTTTATAAGCTAGGGACAAAGTGGGCTTGTGCGAAAAGGCGGGCTTTTTGAAAATAGCAGGCTTTTTGAAAGTGGCAGGCGTTAACCTTTAGGTTGCCTGGTAACCATGTGTGCGCCTGCGCTGTGGAGCAAGATGGTGAACTGCTCATTATCGCCCCCAGGAATGCCGTATGCACTACGCATACGGAATAGTGGTTTCGACTTGCAAGTAAACTGTTAGAACGGAGATAATAATCAGCTACTTCTGCACTTTTGTGTAGGGAGTGATGGAGTGGTGGCATTCTTGTGGTCAGTTTATCCGGTGTTCCTCCTGGCCATCCCGCATTCCTTCAGCTGGGCCCAAGTCCCTATGCTGTTTCAGGAATGTAATTGTTTCTACCTCCTGAAGAGGTTTAGTTGACTGGAATGAGATGGCATGCAGCCTGACATGTATCTGCACCCAAGGGCTGACAGGGCACTCCTTCTTGGAGCAGGACCCTCCATAACCTGAGTCTTGGTGTCTAAGTGGTAAACTTAGGGGCAAAGGAATGAAGTCTTTCCAGGACCCACAGGAAAACTACCAAGGGAAACTGCTGCAAAGACCCCTGTCAGGTCACAGGGAAGTGATGGGTGGGTCCAGAAATCAGCATGTCACTGCCCTATCTTCTAGAGCACCAGAGGGAGGGTGGACAGGTGTGCTTGGGGCCATCTGAAGTGGTTAGGTCAGTCTTGATGAGAGGGTCCCTGGCTGGTAACAAACTAAACAGTATTTACCAGTGGCGTTGTCCTAAGAGAGTGAGGGGAGATCATAAAGCATCAAAGGACAGAGGCGACCGCCCTTACGCCTTCATGGTCCCTTCCCAACCATGACAGATGTGCCCCATTCTCATTTGTGGGGCTCCCTCCTTCCTTGTTTTCACACTCACACACTCTTCCTGTGCTATGCTGGGAGCTGCAGCGTGAAGCCCTTGAAGAATCCACTTCTACCTGGGGGCAGTGAAGCAGCTCTCATTGATTAGTTATCTGTACTGAGGGCTTTGACAGTATGCTTTATCTTCACAACTGCCAAGGTTCCCAGGGAAATAGTTGGAGCCTATTGTCCACGTAAGAAATGGCCAAGCCTGTAGAGAATTTGTATAAGAGTTTATTTGAGCCAAACTGACAACATATGCCAGGGAGCAAGATCTCAAATGCTCCCGAAAATAACAGTTTTGCAGCTTCTTCTATGCATTTGAAGTTAAGGAGGGACGAAAGGAAGATTACATAGAGGTCAGGGAAAGCAAGGCAGGGATTGGATAACAGGATAGTTAATAAGATTATGTACTCAAGGGCTAATACCCTCTTCGAGGGGTATTACATCTGATGTTTCAAAGGTGTCTTAACCTAGATGCACAAGAACAATGGACAGGGCTGGCTTAAAAACCTTTGACTAAAGAAGTTACAGGTAGGCCTCGGGCGTGACTACCCACCATGACCTGCCCAGTGAGGAATTTATGATCAGGTCACCCTGTGAGGCTACTTTCCATAGAACCCCTCTTTTTGGTCTACCTAATTCAAATCTCTGACTTTAACACCCACATGCTTCCCAGCTTTGAGAAGACATTGGTGTTCTCTCTCCCCTTCTCCCCACCTCCCACCTCTCTCTCTGTCCACCTGCTCAGAGCACAACTTGGCGGCACTGAGCTCTCTGGAGGGCTGTTGAAGCACCTTGCACACCACTTTTGAGCAAAATTGGCATGTTCTGGGCACTGCTGCTATTTGTGTCTTGTTCCATTGTTCAGCCTGACAGTGAATAATCTATTTTTCATTCAGGGATTCAGCTCTTTCTTCCTTCCTTTTATCAAGGTGTTCTGATGCTAATTCCGATTGTCATCTGGCTGATCAAGCCTCCCAGGAAGCCAGCATCCAGGCTTTTCTCCCTGTACCCTTCTCCCCTCTCCCTCTCTCTCTCAGTCTGAGGCTAGAGTGGCAGGGTGCCCAGAGTGCCAGGCAGACAGAACCCTGCTTTGTTCACTTCTCTGCCCAGTGGACTCTCAAGAACCTGCCCTGAGAGAGGAGCCCTCTAGGGTCCTGTGATGCTCTGTGCCATCACTTATGACCAAGAGCAGAGACCCCCAACAACCTCCCGGGGTCTAGGCAGTCCCTTGGTCAGGAAACAGACCCTTTTCTGTGTGCAGGCTCCTCCAAGCTAAGCTGACTTCAGGGTGTTCCTTACAGAATTTCATCAGAGGAGGCTCTCCGAGCCAGGAGAGCATACTGTGAACTGATAGCGGCAGAGCCCTGGAGCCCCCAGTTTCTCCTGCCTTTTCTCCACCCACCGTAACTGGGTCCATTCTTCCAGCCTCTGTTTGGGACACTCAACTTTAGGGTGAAGACCAGAGCCCACTAGAAAAGAGGAGAGAGGGGCATTTGTTCATTTATCAACAAAAATGTAATGGGCCCCACCTGCTGGGAGCTGTATTATATCTGGGGAATGAAGACAGACTCTCCTGGAGCCTGAAGTCTAGTGGGAGAGACCATCAAGTCAAGGCGTAAGGGTTCAGAAAACAGTGTCAGAGAGTAACAAACTACGTTGGTCATGCAGGAGGCAGACTTGGTATTTAGTAAGAGTTCCAAAATATTCAGTGATAGAATTTAATATTTGATAATTCAAAAGAAACATTTAGAGTAGTCCACATGTGAAAAATTAGAACTCTATTAGACTTCTTTAGACTTATTCTGTGGTTGGCATTGTTTTTGCTGAGAATTACGTTGGGGAGGTGTACCCATGACTGTGTGTTTTGGACTTCTCTCCGCCTATCAATAGCCAATGTAGGGTATGGACCAGCCCTTGTGGTTCTCATTATGATTGCAAGACATCCTTCAGAAATAACCATCAGGAAATTTTGAAAAAACACAGGTTTATTATTTACAAGAAATTACATACAGTGAGGTCTCAGGTAGAGAGAGAGCATGGGCCTGGGGTGCTTCTTTTGCTGGGGTTGGAGGTGGGGGCCTAGGGTTTTGAAGGCTCACTCTTTAATGGTGAATTTAAAACATAGGAACAGGCATTTAAAGCATGAGAAGAGGGAAAAAATAATAAGCAGCCCAAATGGTCAGTTACCGAAATCAACCAAGACCTCTAAAACAAGGGGACCTCAATGGGGGGGGGGCTCTTTACCAAGTCATGTGGCTGGCAATGTGTTTATTTCAGAGATGGCTGTCTTTGAAGTGGATGTCTGCACAATCAAAAGCTTAAGTCAGGCCCTTGCATTATTAAAAAAATAAAAGTCGGCTCACACTACACCTTCCTTGGCTGTGAGTGAGCATCACTGTTGAGGACTCTAGGGAGGTGGCATTTGAGTTGAGATTGAGGAACAAAAGCACCAGCCATGAGAGGGTCTGGGGTCTCCTGTTAGGAAGTGGCTGTGTCCACAGGAGGCTGGATGGGCAGTGCCATGTCCCAGGATGTTTTTAAAGGATTTTTTCTTTTCCTGAATCCTGTGGATCAATGTGGAGAGTTAGAGACCCCTGGGCATGATTCCCGATGAAAATCATGCTGTGACACCTCCTCCATGTTCATTTAACCTTGTCACCAACACCTGTTTCCACCCCCTTACCTAGAGTAGGACACAGCACCCCTACTAAACACCTGTTCTGTCTGCATCTCTCACCTCCAGACATCTCCAAACAAAACATCCAGAGGCTGTGGCTGACGCATCATGACTCCTCTGCTAGGTTTCTGTTTCCTGTTACTCGCACTGCTTGCTTGATGGTTTCCTTTCCGTACACCTGAGCCAGCATCCTCAGAATGCCGATTCTGTCTAACGACCTCCGTTTATGTCACACTTCAAATGACCAGATGGTGCTCATGGTTTGGCATTGCTGGGTCCACCCAGCCGGGTCTTGCTTTTGGGAAACATCTTGTGGTTTGGACCGACTCCATTCTGGAGTCAGCAAGGAGAGAAGCATCTCTAAAGTCCACAGATGGTGCTCACCTACCATTGAAAAACATCATCGTGGTGGGATTGATTGGGTTTTAAAAGGCATGAAGCCGGAGGATCAAAGCAAGAGTTTTACCTGCGGTGTTGGATTTTGAACAGTCCTGTTAAAATTGCATTAATTAAAGTCATTCTAAAACCAAAGTCTTTGTTTCATTTAAGAAAGGAATGAATAATTATGATTTGGAACGCAACTATAAAAAGCATATTGTATAACTTCTTAGGAGCCCCCCTCCCAGAAGCTGAGCATGTGCAAATAGAAAGACTAAAGGAAAGATGTGCATTGTCCCCAAGCCCAAGCTCTCACGTGAGGTCTTGATGTGCACTGCTCTCCACATACAGAGAGGGGTTAGGTTTGGTGGCGTGGCACCTTGGTGCAAGGACTTGGCAGTTAGTGATCCCATATGTGACTTTAACTCTGTGACCTTAGGAAAACACTTAACATTATTGGGCCACTATCTTCAAGGTCAGGACACTGATACTTACCCCAGGGGTGTCAAGGGCTAAGTGATTCAAGTAAGGAGTTGTGCTTAAGGCTCAACAAGAGGGGACCTTGAATTCCATTCTTTTTGTGGCGGGCTTACTCCATGTTATCTTATTTTCACTCATCTACAAGTTTCGGCAAATATTTATTGAGCCCTGACCTCGTAATTTGCAGTTTATGAGAACATTTTTGTCACCTTGCCAGGGAGCTATGTTGGATGTAAAGTCCTGCGGCCTGTCCTTCAGTGAATTCCCTCTGTAATACTTGGCAATCCTCATATGCCATGAGATTGTCTGGCCCATTGAAGAATCACTTTTGCTCCTGACTTGCAGTGGGGACCCTAGGCTTACCACATTGGCCCAAACCTGCCCCTTCCTTTATCATGCATGCCACGTGCAAAACCACTCGACTTGTGGACACAGGGAAAGCTCCTTTCTAATCATCATCTCATACGTTCCTTCCCCGCCTCAACCCTCTAGCCCTGAAGGGATGCTTTGAATTGGCAAAAAAACAAACAAAAAAAACTTTTAAAACACCACCAGGATTTGTCCTGACCTGTCAGGTTTTCTCCTGTTGGTGTCACCACAAGACCCTTCTGTATGGTCTTATACTTCTGAATGTTTAATCATTGTTTCCCAAAATGTGGGGATCCTCTCCTTTGTGAATCAACCCAGCATTAATCCCAAATGATAATTTTCTGATTCAGAGGACAGACTTATTGGGTTGTCAGAAAAGTCATGATGTATTTTTTTCTATGTTTTTCGTTGCAAAAATGTGTCATGACTTTTTCGACAACCCAATAGATTAAAATCAAATATAGATAGAGTTTGGGCTCTAGAGTCAGGCAGACAAAGATTCAAATCGTGATACTTTTTTTATTATTACACAGTGAGTTTAGAGCATTTACTTAGTCTTTGAGTCTCTTTTTTAACCATAAAGTGGAGTTGATAATAGAATTCAATGAGCAAAGGCACTTAGAGAACTAAACTCAAAATAGGCATTCAATAAATACAAGGTCTGACAATTAAGTTTGTGAATCCATCCTAGAAAAAGTGCTACCTACCTCATTACTGAATATCACTATGGTCACCTTTGAAGTACTCCCCTTGGGAAGCTATGCACTGATGCCAGCGCCTAGTCCACCCTTCAAAGCAACTTTGGGACCCTTTTTCTGGAATGGCCATCACAGTTGTTGTTGTATTACCCTCGATGTCCTGAATGTCATCAAAATGTCTTCCTTTCAATATTTCCTTAGTCTTTGAGTAAAGAAAGAAGTCATTGGGGGCCAGATCAGGTGAGTAGGAAGGGTGTTCCAATATAGTTATTTGTTTACTGGCTAAAAACTCCCTCACAGACAGTGCCGTGTGAGCTGGTGCACTGTCGTGATGCAAGAGCCGTGAAGTGTTGGTGAAAAGTTCAGGTCGTTTCTGTCTAACTTTTTCTTGCAGCCTTTTCAGCACTTCCAAATAGTGAACTTGGTTAACTGTTTGTCTAGTTGGTACAAATTCATAATGAATAATCCCTCTGATATCAAAAAAGATTAGCGACATCGTTGCAACAAGTTCGCGAACTTAATTGTCTGACCTCGTACTTTCTGCCCCTCTGCTTTCTGCCTTTTTCAGGAAAAGGTGCAGTTCTGTCAGATTCTTATCACTGTTTGTGTTAGCCCAGCGTGCTCACAGAAAAATAAACCTTCCTAAGATATATACTACATGGAGAGCTGAGAATTCCAAAGGCTAATAACTGTACCCTTATTTTCCTGGTGGCTAATCTTGGGGAAATTGCCCAGGGGGTGTGAAATCCCCTTGGCCCCACTGTCAAGGTCAGGTCACTGTCCCCATGGCTGACACCCCTAGGCCCACCGTGTCATCTCTGCTTCTTCCTGAGGGGCAGTTGGGAACACATTAGGGATGGGAACTTAGTGACCACGGACTAAAGCTGATGCGCCCCAAGAGGGCCGGGGGCTCCTGTTCATTCTCCTTCCTCAGTGCTGCATTCTGCTCAGGCTGCTTTACCCCAGAAACTCAGTCACCTTCTTGGCTCTTAGATCCTGGATCCCTCCTTCCAGCTGGGCAGCAGCCCTGCAGCCACCTCCAAGTGCCACCTGGCCTGTGTGGAGGAGGCGCTTTTACTCAGGTGATAACCAGTGACTGGGAAGTGGAGGCAGCCTGGGGGTGCTGCTAAAGACTCTCCTTGTCCAACCCCTTCTTTTGACATCGAGGTGGGGGTTGGACAAACTGTACTGGGAACCGTGTTGATTTATAGACAAAGCCTTGGACAGATCTGAAGCTTTGTCAGGAAACATTTTCACACCAATCCAGAATGAGTTCTCCCAGGACAGGCCTTGAACGCTATGTGGCCCCTGCCCCCACTGTCTCCCCGGCTCACTGTAGGCACCCCCAGCCCATTTCCCCCTCAGCCACTGGAGCCCGAGAGCCTTTCGCCTTGAGTCTGATAGTGACTGCCTCTCCTCAGGACCCCGCTGGCTTCTTCTGTTCCCGAGAGTCACCACCAAAGTCTACTGCCTACATGACTCTACTTGACCCAGCACCGACCTCCCACGGGCCTCCTTCCAGTGCCTGGCCCCTGACTCACTCCACTCCCAGCCGCACTGGTGTCCAGGCCCCTTCTCTGTCCAGCCAAGCCTGCAGGCTCCCCTGGGGCCTTCCCCCAGCCTGGATGCCCTCCCCAACATGTCTGCATGCCCCTCAGAGTACCCCTTGTCGTGATGGAATCTGTTCACCTAGCACTCAACACCCCCTTGCGCTCCTCCTGAGAAGGTATTTGTATTTCCATGACAATTGTCTGTCTCTTGACCTGAATGCAGGCTCCCTGAGGTAAATATTGGGGTAAAATGCAGGTCATCCATCACTGACTCCCTGCCTGTCCCCAGCATGGGACAGCGAAGGGCACACAGGACTGAATACGTATTTGACAGTGAAGGTAAGCGGGGCACTCTGCCTTGGCCTGGGCAAGGGGTCAGCTGGTCTTACTACAGAGAGTATGAGTGTATGCTCATCCAGCCTCCTTGGTCCATTCATTCATTCTGCAGACAATTATCAACCCTAGATTGTGTTCTAAGTGCGGGGATGCGTGCCAGGCCAATGGGTGGGCACAGAGAATCCCAACTTCCAGTGCTCACAGCCCACAGTGGGAGGACCAGGAGATGGGTCTTCACGGCACCTGAGACTCCACCCCACTAGAGGGTGTGTGTGTGTGTGTGTGTGCTGTGTCTATGAATGCAGTGTATGAGTGAGTGTGTGTGTCTGTAGTGGGGAGAGTTGCAAGCACTGAGAAGGGTGTGACATCTGACCTCTAACCTCTCCACTTCCACTTGGGCCCGCCCTGTGGCTGCAGGTTCCCTCCAGCACTGAGACGCCCGAGAGGTCTGTGTCTCTAATGAAGTGCTGCCTTTATCTAAGCAGTTCCTGGCCTTTGGCAGCCTATGGACTTGACATAAGATAATGGGAGAAAGCCCGGCGGGCTCTGGAAAGTCATGGTTACCTGAGACCTCAGCAGAACAGCAGGGGATTGATGGCAGTTCTGATTCCATTAAGAGCTTCCTTTAGAACTGCCTAGAGTTATCAGAGGCACAATTTTGTGTTATTTCTGCAACGAAAGGCTGAGGGAGTTTTTGAGCTTTTAAATTTACCCTTCTTTCTGTGAAACAGAGTGAGCTGGGAGTTCTGTCTGTGGCTGGCTTGCATTCTGGCAAGGAAGAGCTGTCGGTGACAGGGCAAGGTCCCCAGTCATGCTGCGTTGAGTGGAGCTGGGGCCATGGCTGAGCCGCACAGGCAGCCGCGATGCTGAGGTTCTAAAGGGGCCATCTCTGCCTCTGTCTCTTTCTCTGGCTCCTTATTGCTTCTTGGAAACCACTTGACTGTAGGAGAAAGAGGATCGTGGAGGAGTTGAAGTGGCACTCCAGGAGAGTGGTTTGCTTCCTATTCATGGCCCTTCGGGGACCGTTTCTAGGTGTTTTATATGTGATATTGCCACACGGCTCATTTAGGAGAGTAAAATATTAGGCCCTCGGAGGTTGGTTTATCCAGAGCTGCTGAAGTAACTCTCCAAGATTTTCAGTGAGCATGGTATTTCAGGCTGAGCCCTTGATGCGTGAGCTGTGACATTTACCGAGAAGTACCTCTGAAGCAGCACTGAAGGGCAGTGTGTTTGACCAGCCACCTTTAGTGCACTCCAGGGGGTTTTTATGAGACCAGCCCCCCAGCAGGTCAGAAGGGAGTGCTTCAGTCCTCTGCTCTGCAGCTTCTGGTCTTAACAGAGCCTGTCTGTTTGCAACTCTGCTTCTCCCAGGTGGAAATGAGTGTACACACTTTGGGACAGTTAGGTCAATGAATGACACATGCAGTTTAAAGGCCCTTTCGGGTGGTGGGCCTATAATGGTACCTGCAACTCTTGCAAACGCGTTACCCACCAACCCTTGGGGAGAAAGGCAATATTCTTTTTAATAACCATGTTAGGTTCATGGCCCAGACTTACAATCCTTTCGGACCACCCTGAGGCCACATGAATACAAAGGAGGGCCCCTGCCATATGGCAGTGGCACTGGTGTATTTTCAAAGCTTGGAAAATTTCAGGGAATAGGGAAAACAGCATATGGAAGTCTACTGATCCACAGCAAGTAATTAACAGTTTACATGAAACCTGTAAATGAAACTGAATCATGCCTCTGAGAATGAAGTGGTGTCCTGGAGACAACCTTCATTCATAAAATCCTCAAATGCTGCCATATTGGCCCAGAACTTGTTTGCCCCTCCTGACTGGTTAGATTTCATTTACTCACCTACATCAAGCAAGGGTTGGTAAAGTAGGGCCTGTAGGCCAAACCTGCCCACCTGCTGCTGTTTTTATAAATAAAGTTTTATTGACGCACAGCTAGGCCCCTTCATGTTCATGTCCTCTCTGGTTGCTTTTACACTAAAACAGCAGAGTTGAGTGTGGGACAGACAGTATGGCCTGCAAATCCTGAAGTATTGACTATCTTGCTTTTTCTAGAAAGGTTTGCCCACCTGTGACATAGAGCACAGCATTATGCAGGCCAAGCACATGATAGTTCGTGAAACAGGACTTTCTTCTGAGGTCACCAGCCACCCGCCCCACTGAGTGTGGCTACAGGGGGCACTATTCTCTGTGACACAGCAACTGAAAATTCATGTCCAACCCATGTGGTTCTTTCTTGCCATTGCCATATGTAAAGTCCATTTAGTGCCTGAGGAGGGAGTATTTGTCCCTATTCCAAAGAGACCGCTGAGCAGGTATGTTTCCTTTCTGTGTCCTTCTGAAAGCACTGGCTGAAGGTTTTTGAAATATGACATGGTCCTGCATTAGTGGTGGGAGAAGTCATTACTGTTTCCAGAACTCACCAGGTTTCATGCTGGTAGCTCTAACGCGCTAGCGTGAATTTTCTCGTTGCCCAGCACTCAGACAATCCTTATTGGAGGCTGTCTCCATTGCATGAGTTTGGGTTAGAGGCAGAGCTTTGGGAAACCTCCTCACAACTCTTAGACAAAGTTAGAAACTGGTGTGTGTGGAGAGCGAGTGGCTCCCTGCACACAGCAGTCCCTCAGCCCAGTCTCTCCAACAAAAAGCCAGCTAAATAGGAACGTTCTAGATCCTGCCAGTGTCCTGAAGTTCCAGCTAGCCATGGGGACCAGAATTGCCCCTATCAATATTTCAGCCAAATCAGACATCTGCTAGCAGGTGCCACCAAACCATAGCTGGGACTACATTGGGTTTGCATCTGATAGATAGATGGGGCTGTGCAGGTTCCACCTGCTCATTTCACTAACCTCCAAGTAGCACATTTGACATGATTGGGTTTTGAACCCCACTTATTGCATTATAATGGGATTTTACTGTAGTTATATCATATGGGATGATGTCCATCTCTTTATGAGTGGGCCCCCCCCACCTAGTGCTGAGATCTCCTTGGGAAGGGATAGTTTCCTCCGCATGCCTGGCACTTAGGAGGTTCTCATGTATTGGTGGTTGGATGAGGAACGGGTGGGCACTGCTTAACATTTGGGGTGATGACAAATTCCCTAGCCTAAGAGGCCACCCTCCCTTTTGGACAGCTCTCCCTTATGTGGAGCTGTTCTGCTTCTCAGTACTCTGGAGCCCTTGGTGCTAATCCCATGCTCCTGGGTGGCCCAGAATGCACCTGGCTCTTCATTGTGGCAATGATGCCAAAGCTTGAAGACGATAATCATACCCCGCCCTAGCGTTCTCATTTCTCAGGCCCAGCGATCCCACTTTCTTCTCTGCCTTGCTGATTTCAGACTGTTCATGTAATGGCTGGCTACCTTGGTATGTGATGTACCTTTAGAGATGTGTTAGGACCAAATGCAGTATTCAAGGTGTGCCAAGACTTGTCCACACTATTACCTTTTGTTTTAGAGAAAAATTCTTTTTAGCTAAGTATAGCATAATTTACACACAAGTCCACTAATCAAAGTTATGCAGCTTGGTGATTGGAAAGAATATATCCTTATAATTACCACCCAGTGGAGAAATGGTGGGGTGCCGGCACCCTAGTCCCTATTCTTTTCCCTCCTCCCCTGTCTCCTAAAACCATTGATGAGTTATACCTATGCTTGAATTCAAATAAATGAATCATGCAGAATTTTTGTGTTCAACTTTGTTTTCTCTCAACATTATATTTGTGAGCTACACTTGTGTTGTAGGGTTCATTAGTCGTTAATTTTCATCATTCAGTGGTGCTGTTAGCTGGGGTTTTGTAATAGACTTAATTTGTAGAGTTTTAGGTTCATGCCAGAATTGAGCAGAAGGTACAGAGATTTCCCATATACACCTTACCCCCACACATTCACAGCCTCCCCCATTATCAGCATCCCTCACCAGAGTGGTGCATTTGTTACGATTGATGAACAAACCTACACTGACATGTCGTTATGACCCAAAGTCCATTGTTTACGTTAGGGTTCACTTGTGGTGTTGTACATCCTATGGGGTTTGAAAAATGTATAATGGCATGTATCCACCATTATAGTGTCATATAGAGCAGTTTCACTGCCCAGACATCCTCTATGCTCCACTGATTCATCCCTCCCTCCCCTACAACCCCTGGGAACCACTGATCTTTTTACTGCCTCCATAGTTTTGTCTTTTACACAACGTCTTATAGTTGAATATAGTATGTAGCCTTTTCAAATTGGCTTCTTTCACTGAGTAATATGCATTTCAGTTTCCTCCATGTCTTTTCATGGCTTGATAGCTCATTTCTTTTTAGCATTGGATAATATCCTATTTTCTAGATGTACCACAGTTTATGCATTCACCTACTGAAGGAAATTTTGATTGCCTCCAAGCTTTGGCAGCTATGAATAAAGCTGCTGTAAATATCCATGTGCAGGTTTTTGTGTGGACATAAGTTTTCAACTTTTTTGGGTAAATACCAAGAAAGTGTGATTGCTGGATTATAGTAAGGTAAGAGTATGTTTAGTTTTGTAAGAAACCAACAAACTGCCTTCCAAAGTGGCAGCACCATTTCGAATTCCTACCAGCCATGAATGAGAGTTTTTTAGCACTTTATTGTCATCAGCACTTGGTGCTGTCACTCTTCTAGGTTTAAGCCATTCTAATAGGGGTGTAGTGGCATCTTGTTGTTTTAATTGGCCTTACCCTAATGACATATGATGTGGAACATCTTTTTATATTCTTATTTGCCATCTGTATGTCTTCTTTGGTGAGGTGTCTGTTAAGATCTTTGACCCACTTTAAAATTGGATTCTGTGTTTTCTTATTATTGAGTTTTAAGAGTTCTTTTTATGTTTTGGATAACAGTTTTTTATCAACTGTGTCCTTTACAAATATTTACATGAGTCTGTGGCTTTTCTTTTCATTTTCTCGGCAGTGTCTTTTTGCAGAGCAGAAATTTTAATTTTAATGAAGTCCAGCTTATTATTTTTTCCTTTCATGGACTGCCTTTGGTGTTATATCCAAAAAATCATCACCAAACCCAAGGCCTAGATATTCTCCTTTGTTAATTTCTAAGTGTTCTATAGTTTTGTGTTTTACATTTAGTCTGTGATCCATTCTGAGTTAATTTTTGTGGAGAGTATAAGGTCGTTGTCTAGATTCATTTTTTTTTGCAGGTGGATGTCCAGTTGTTTCAGCACCAATTGTTGAAAAAAAATTGTTTTTCTCCATTATATTGTTCTTGCTCCTTTGTCAAAGATCAGTTGACCATATTTATGTGGATTTATTTCTGGGTGCTCTATAATGTTCCATTCATCTCTTTTTATATTTTTTCACCAATACCACACTGTCTTCAGTACTGTAGCTTTATAGTAAGTCGTGAAGTCAGATAGTGTTAGTCTTTGTTCTTCTCTTTCACTATTATGTTGGCTATTCTGGGTCTCTTGCCTCTTCATATAAACTTTAAAATCAATTTGTTGATAGTCACAAAATAACTTGCTGGGATTTTGATTGGGATCGCATTGAATGTAGAAGTTGAGAAAAACTGACATCTTGATAATATTGAGTCTTCCAATCCATGAACATGGACTTCTCTCTATTTTGTTCTTTGATTTCATTCATCAGAGTTTTGTAGTTTTTCTCATATAGCTCTTGTACTATTTTGTTTTTTAGGTACTAATGTAAACAGTATTGTATTTTTAATGTCAAATTCCACTTATTCATTGCTAGTACAGGCATACCTCATTATATTGTGTTTCACTTTATTGTGTTTCACAAATGTTGCATGTTTTACAAATTGAAGGCAAGACCCTCCATCAGCGAGAAGATTATGACTCACTTAATTGCAGTGGTCTAGATCTGAACCCGTAATATCTTTGAGGTATGCCTATATATAGAAAAGTGTTTTAACTTTTGTATATTAATCGTCTATCCTGAAGCTTTGCTACAGTTACTCATTAGTTCCAGGAGGTTTTTCCTTGATTGTTTCAGATTTTCTTTTTTAATTAAACTTATTATGGTAACATTGGTTAATAACATTATATAAATTTCAGGTGAGTAATGTAATAATATAGCATCTTTATACTCTATTGTGTACTCACCACCCAAAATCCGGTCTCCTTCTGTCACCTTGTATTTCACCCCCTTTGCCCTCTTCATCATCCCCCCAACCCCCTTCTCCTTTGGTAACCATCATTCTGTTGTCTGTATCTATGAGGTTTTTGTTGTTGTTGTTCATTTGTTGCCTTTTGTTTTATATCCCACACGTGAGTGAAGTCATATGGTTCTTGTACTTTTTCATCTGATTTATTTCACTTAGCATAATATTCTCAAGATCCATCTATGTTGTCACAAGTGGTAATATTACATTTTTTTTTAATGGCTGAGTGCTATTCCATTGTATGTATGTACCACCTCTTCTTTATCCAGTCATCTGTTGAAGAACATTTGGGTTGTTTCTATGTCTTGGCTATTGTAAATAATGTTGCAGTCAACATAGGGGTGTATATATCTTTACAAATAAGTGTTTTCAAATTGTGGGGGTAGCTACCCAGAAAAGGGATTGCTGGACTATGTGGTAGCTATACTCTTAATTTTTTGAGGAAACTCCATACTGTTTTCCATAGTGGTTATACCAATTTACATTCTCATCAGCAATGTACAAGGGCTCCCTTTCTCCACATTCCTTACAACAGTTATTTCTTGCTTTATTGATAATAGCCATTCTAATGGGTATAATGTTGTACTTTATTGCTGTATTGATTTTCATTTCCTTTATAACTAGTGATTTTGAGCACTTTTTTGAGATATCTCTTGGCCATCTGTATGTCTTCCTTGGAAAAATCTATATTCAGGCCCTCTGACCATTTTTTAATTGGGTTGTTTGTTTTTGTTGTTGAGTTGAATGAATTTTTTTACATATTTTGGATATTAGCCCCTTATCAGAGATATCATTTACAAATATCTTCTCCCATTTGGTTGGTTACTTTTTTTATTTTGTTGATGGTTTCTTTTGCTGTGCAGAAGCTTTTTAGTTTGATGTAGTCCTCTTCATTTATTTTTGTTTTTACTTCCCTTGCCTCTGGGGTCAAATTCACAAAGTCCCCTCTAAGACCAAGGTCCAGAAGTTTACTGCCTATGTAGTATGTTGTTTCATATCATATTCAAGTCTTTAATCCAGTTTGAGTTAATTTTTATGTATGGTGTCAGATAGCAGTCTAGTTTCATTCTTTTGTATGTGGCTTTCCAGTTTTCCAACACCATTTATTGAAGAGACTTTCCTTTCTCCATTGTATGCTTTTGGCTCCTTTGTCAAAAATTAGTTGCCCACATTATGTGTGGGTTTATCTCTGAGCTCTCAGTTCTCTCCCATTGGTCTGTGTATCTGTTTTTCTGCCAATACCATACTGTTTTGATTACTGTAGCTTTGTAGTATGGTTTGAAGTCAGGGAGTGTGATACCTCTGGCTTTGTTCTATTTCCTCAGAATTGCTTTGGCTATTTGGGGTCTTTTCTGGTTCTATACAAATTTTAGGATTTTTTTGTTCTGTTTCTTTGAGAAATGCCATTGGGATTTTGATGAGGTTTGCATTACATCTGTATATTGCTTTAGGTAATACTGCCATTTTAATAATGTTATTTCTTCTAACCCATGAACACAGAATATCTTTCCATTTCTTTGCCTTCTTCAATTTCTTTCAACAATATCTTACAGTTTTCATTGTATAAGCCCTTCACCTCTGTTGTTATTGGGTCATTGGAAAAGTCATGATGCATTTTTGCAATGAAAAACAGAAAAATACGTCATGACTTTTCCGACAACCCAATAAGTTTATTCCTAGATATTTTATCTAGGAATTGTAAATGGGATTGTTTTCTTCATTTTCTTTCTGCTATGTTTGTTGTTAGTATAAAGGAACACAATGGATTTTTGTATATTAATTTCTTATCCTGCCATGTTACTGTGTTTGTTTATTGTTTGCAATAGGCTTTTGGTGGAGTCTTTAATATTTTCTATATAGAGAACCATGTCATCTGAAAACAGTAACAGTGTTACTTCTTCATTCCCAATTTGGATGCATTTAATTTCTTTTTCTTGTCTAATTGCTCTGGCTAGGAGTTCCAGTACTATGTTGAATAACAATGGCATGAGTGGGCACCCTTGTTTTGTTTCTGATCTCAGAAGAAAAGCTTACAGTTTTTCACCATGGAATATGTTATTAGCTGACGTTTGTCATATATGGCCTTTATTATGTTGAGGTAATTTCTTTCTATATCCATTTTATTAAGTGTTTTCATCATAAACAGATGTTGTGTCTTTTTGTGTTGGTATAATTAGGTATTTTGTTAGTTTTCTCTATTCCAAAGTTCATTTCTTTTCATAGGTTTGGGAAGTTCTCATCAATTATTTCGTTGAGTAGGCTCTCTGTTCCCTTCACTCTCTCTTCTCCTTCTGGTATACTTATTATGTTCTTTTTAATGGAGTCAGAGGGACTCCATTAATGGAGTAGAATTCTAGTCGAGTTTTTTTTCACTTTTTTAAACTCTTAGTTCTTTCTTCTTCCCCTGGGTCATTTCTAGTTTTCTATCTTTGAGCTTGCTAATTCTGCCTTCCATCTGGTCTGCTGTATTTACAGTGTTCTCTAATACAGTCCTCATGTCATTTATTGAGGTTTTCAGCTCCAGAATCTCCCTTTGGTTCTGTTTTATAGTTTCAATCTCTTTGGTAAAGTATTCCTTTTGTTCATTAATTTTCTTCCTGAGCTCATTGAACTGTCTTTCTGAGTTCTCTTGTATCTTGTTGAGCTTCTTCATAACTGAAATCTTAAATTCTCTGTCATGTAAGTCACAGTCTCCCTTGACTTTGAGTTTGGTTTTTGGAGCCGAATGTGACCTTGGTTGTTCATGATATTTGACGGATTGTTTCTCTGCCTATACATTTGAGATACTGAGTTTTTATGTTTTTGTTTAGATAATAATGGTTTGCTCTCAACAATTTAGCAGGTTAATAAGTAGGGTACCTTCTTTTCTTTTCCAGTACGTGGTGTTAAATATTTTGTTTTCTCTTGCCTGCACTATTTGTACCTCTGGGATTGCAGTTAAGTGGTGTCACTTTGGTTAAGGAAATGCTGTGTACACACTGAGATGGTAGGTGTCCCATCTCTGACCAGCTCACCTTGATTACGCTGTGATGTAGGTGTGTGGCGAGTAATAGAAAACTGGTTTTGTGAGCTCCCAGAGCTGCTTCCTTTTTACTAATGGTTGCTGGCCCATTGTGTTTTTGAAAGTGTCTTCACTGCCTCTACTGGGCTCTTCCAGGATGGGTAGGGTATGGGAGGGGGCAAATTTATGATTTTGCATCCCTACTGTACTGTTTAAGCATCACAGTTTTCTCTACCTGGATCTGCTGGGATGGATGGGGCTATGGAGGTGTGTTCATGATCCGTGGCTCCACCCCGCTTCCAGTAACGGTTGTCAGCAGTACTGTGTTGTTTTGAGCTTCCCAGTCACCTCTACCTGGGTCTGCCACAATGGGAAGGGTGAAGTGAGATGCCTTTTCTCAGGGATCATGGCTTCTGCCCCTCTTTCAATGTAAGCCATAGTGTGAGGGCTGCAGTCCAACTTCTCCCCTTCTGGAACATGGTGGGTGTCAACTGTGTCTGCGGCAACCGTCCCTGTCCTTCCCCCATCCCTCCTCCCCTATGTGTTCCAGTCTGCCTACCTTCAGGTGTTCCAATGCATGGATCTTTGAGGCATGTTTGTGTGTTGAGCAGGGGACCCTTTGTAGAGTTATAGTTGTCCAACTTATAAAGTTAAGGGAAGAAACAAAGGAGTCTTATCACTTTGCCATGGTGCTGATATCCTTTTTCAGATTTTCTAGATAGACAATCATGCCAAATGTGAACAAAGAGAGTTTTATTTCTTCCTCTCTATTTTGTATGCTCATTATTCCCCCCTCCCCCCTTTTTTTGTCTTATTACATTAGATGGGACTTTCAGTATGATCTTGAAAGGCTGTGGTTAGAGGGAACATCCCTTGCCTCCTTGCCGATCTTAGTGGGAAAGATTCACATTTCTAACCATTAAGTATCATGTTAGTTGTTTGTTTCTGGTAAATGTTCTTTAGCAAGTTGCAGAAATTTCATTCTACTCCTAATTTACTAAGACTTGTTTTTTTTTTAATCCTTAATGGGTGTTTTGTCAAATGCTTTTTTCTGCATCTATTGATGTGATTTTTCTTCTTTTGACTGCTGATGTGATGGATTATATTAAGTGATTTTTGAATGTTGAACCAACCTTGCATTTATACCTGGGGATAAATCCTAGTTGGTCATGGTGTTAAATTCTTTTTATACTTTTTTAGATTCAATTTGCTAATATTTTGTTAAGGATTTTCACATCTATCTTCGTGAGAGACATTAATATGTGGTTTCCTTTGCCTACTGTGTAGTTTCAATATTAGTATAATGTTGGCCCCATACAGTGAGTTTGGAAGGAGTCCCTCTGCTTCTATCTTCTGAAGAGATTGTTCGAGAATTGGGTATAATTTATTCTTTCAAGTGCAATTTTTTTTTTTTTTTAGCTGAGCCATCCTGCTACCTGTTGGCAGCTCAGCGGCTGCTCAGCTCAGGCTGGACTCGAACCGCTGTTGCTCAGAGCTCAAACTCTTGAGCGAGCTCTTAACCAACTGAGCCACTCGGCCGGCCCTCGGTATAATTTATTCTTTAAATGTTTGGTAGAATTCACCAGTGAACCCATCTGGGTCTGGTGTTTTCTGTTTTGGGAGTTTATTGATTATTGATTCAATTTATTTATGGATATAGGACTATTCAGATTATCTATTTTTTGTGTGAATTTTGGTAGATTATCTTTAAAGGAATTGGTCCATTTTTTTTTTTAGGTTACCCAATTTATGGGTATAGAGTTGCTCATAGTATTCTTTTATTATCTTTTTAATGTTCATGGAATCTGTAGTAACGTCCCCTCTTTTTCATTACTGATAATAGTTATTTGTGTCTCCTCTCTTTTTTTCTTGGTTAGCCTGATTAGAAACTTATCAATTTTATTAATCTTTTCAAATAACCAGTTCTTGGTTTTGTTGATTTTCTCTATTGATTTCCTGTTTTCAATTTCATTGGTTTCTGCTCTAATTTCATTATCTTTTTCTTTGCTTACTTTGGATTTAATTTGCTCTAATTTTTCTAGTTTTCTAAAGTGGAAGCTTAGATTATTGGTATTAGATATTTGTTTTTTCTGATGTATGTATGCATTCAATATTATAAATTTCCCTCTAAGTACTACTGCTTTCATTGTAGCATACAAATTTTTGACAAATCGTGTTTTCATTTTCTTTTATTTTAAAATATTTTTGAAATTTCTCTTGATATTTTTTTCTTTGAGTCAATTGTTATTTGGATTTGTGTTGTTTAATTTCCAAGTATTTTGGGATTTTCCAGTTACCTTTCTATTATTGATTTCTAGTTTAATTCCATTGAAGTCTGAGAACAGACAGTGTATGGCTTCTATTCTTTTAATTTTGTTAAGGTGTGTTTTGAAATTTTAAAAAAATGTGTTTTGTAGCCCCAAATGTGATCTACCGTGGTAAACATGCCCTGTGAGCTTGAGAAGAATGTGTATTTTGCTGTTCTTAGATGACCGAGACTACAGATGTCCGTTATATCCAGTTGATTGATAGTGTTGTTGCCTTCAGCTGTGTCCTTACTGATTTTCTGTCTGCTGGATTTGTTCATTTCTGATAGGGGGGTGTTAAAGTCTCCAACTATAATAGTAGATTCATCTATTTCTCTTTGCAGCCTTGCCTCATGTATTTTCACTCTCTCTACATTAAGGATTGTTATGTCTTCTTACAGAAGTGATCCCTTTATCACTATAATCACTCTTATTGTCCCTCACAATATTCCTTGCTCTGAATTCTGCTCTGTCTGAAAGTAATATAACTGCTCCCACTTTCTTTTGATTAGTGTTAGCATGGTATATTTTTCTCCATCTATTTCCTTTTAATCTATATGCATCTTTATATTTAAATTGGTCCTTGTAGGCATCATAGAGTTGGGTCTTGTTCTTTGATCCACTATGAGAATCTCTGTCTTTTGGTTTGTGCATTTAGACCATCGACATTCAAAGTGATTATTGATATTGTTGGATTAATATTTATTATATTTGTTTCTGTTTTGTATATTTTGCCCTTGATGTCTGTTCCTATTTTTGTCTCCCACTATTTTTTTTCCCTTTTTTGGTTTTAATTGAGCAATTTATACGATCCCATCTTATCTCGTTTCTTAGCATGTCAGTTATACCTTAAAAAGTTTTTTTCCTAGTGGTTACCCTAGAGTTTGCAATATACATTTACAACGAATTCAAGTCCACTTTCAAATAACACTGTACTCTTACACAGGTAGTGCAAGTACCTTATAATAACAAAATAACCCTAATTCTTCCCTCCTGTCCCTTGTATCACAGCAATGATATAGAAACATGTGTAAGTATATTTATAATATGTGTGATATATAATATGTGATATTTACATACAGATAACAATCAAATACATTGTAGCTATCATTATTTTGAACAAACTAGTATCTGTTAGATCAAGATTAAGAAAAATGAAAGTTTTCTATTTTACTCTACTTATTCCTTTTCCAGTGTTCTTCCTTTCTTTGTGTAGGTTTAAGTTTTTGACCTATATAACTTTCCTTCTCTCTAAAGAACTTTTAACATTTTTTACAAGACAGATCCACTAGCAACAAATTCCTCAATTTTTGTTTGCCTGAGAAAGTATTTCCCCCTCACTATTGAAAGGTGCAGAATTCTAAGTTGATGGGGGTTTTTTTCCCAACACATTAAATATTTTACTCCATTCCCTTCTTACTCGCATGGTTTCTGAGAAGTTGGTTTGCTTCTATTTAGGTATGTGTTTTTTTCCAATTTGGCTTCTTTCAGTATTTTTTCTTTATCTTTGATTTCTTATAGTTTGGAAATGATATTTCTAGGTGTACGTTTTTTAATATTGATCTTTCTTGGTGTTCTCTGAACTCCCTGGATCTATGGTTTGGTATCTGACATTAATTTGGGGAAAGTCTCAGTCATTATTGTGTCAAACATTTCTTCTGTTCCTGCCTTTCTTCCCCTTCTGATATTCCCATTATGCATATATTATACCTCTTGTATTTGTGCCACAGTCCTTGGATATTCTGTCTTGTGGGGTTTTTTTTTCTCCAGCCTTTGTTCTTTTTGCTTTTCAGTTTTGGAGGTTTTAGTGAGACTTCTTAAGCTCAGAGATTCTTTCCTCAGCCATGTTCAGTCTACTGATAATTCTATCAAAGGCATTTTTAAATTTCTGCCATAGTGTTTTTGATCTCTAGCATTACTTTTTGGTTCTTTGTTAAAATATCCATCTCTCTACTTACATTGCCCATCTGTTCTTGCACACTGTATTTAAGCCATTAGAGCCTTTAGCATATCCATCATAGTTGTTTTAAATTCCCCATCTGATAATGCCAACATCCATGCCATGTCTGAGTAGGGTTTTGATGTTTGCTTTGTCTCTCCAAACTGTGCTTTTTGCCTTTTAATATGTATAATAAGTTTTTTGATGGCTGGACATGATATACCAGGTAAAAGGAATTGCCGTAAATAGGCCTTTAGTAATGTGGTGGTGAGGTTTGAGGAGACAGCAAGTGTCCTATATTCCTATGATCCTATTATTAGGTCTCAGCCTTCTAAGGAAACTGTACCTCTAGATTGTGAACTCCACATGTGTGTCTCCGTTTTTCCTTCTCCTCTTTAGGTAGGACAGGATGGCTAAAGTGCGCTGGAATTGGATATGGTATTTATTGGTAGACAATACCATACTTTATTGAACTAATCCTTTTTTTTTGCTGTGCATTTGTCCCTAGTTTTTCTCTAGTTGAACAAACATTGTAATGAACATCCTCAGTGCCAAATCTCTTTGATTTTCTTAGGGTAGAATCCTTAGAAGTGTTGTTGTTAGATCAGTGGGTATTCAGGCTTTGATGTTGGATAGCAATTGCCTAACTGCCTGCCATAAATATATATCCCCACCAAAAACGATGAAGTACCTGTTCCTTGTATGCTGCCCAGCACTGTGAGTTGGCTTTATATTAACCTTTGCTAATTCGATAGGCAAGAGAGAACAAAAAAGAAAAAAAGGAATCTTCTTGTTTAAAATTATATTTTTTGATTATTAGTAAGGTATAGCATTTTTAATTGTGTTTAATGGCAATTAGCTTTTCTTCTGTTTTGGAAGTTGCCTGATTTTTGCCCTTGGCCTATTTTTCTTTTAAGGTATTTCTTTTTCTTCTACTGTGTCTTTAAGTGTTTATGTAGTAAAGACATTAAGTCTTTGTCTCTAATATATCCTGCAAGTATTTTACTAGTTTATTTACCCTTTTGTTTTGGTTTTGCTGTTTTTAACATAGAGAATTTCATTTTTCTGTAACCAAATCTTTGTTATCATACTTCAAAAGATCTTCCCCAACTCAAGATTACACATCTATTCACAGTTTCTTCTTGGAAATTCAAGTTTATTTTTCTAACATTTAAATCTTTAGTCCTTATGGAATTAATTTTGGCATATATAGTGAATTAGAGAACTAACTGTATTTTTTTAATGGTTAGCCAATTTTAATCACCTTTTCTAACTAGTTATTGCTGGTAAATGGGAAAACCAATTATTTTTATGTATTTATTTTAAAATTAGCAGCCTTTCTGTATTTCTTACTTATTCTAATATTTAGCCGATACTCTGTTTTTCTAAGTAGAAAATTGTAAACTCTTCTTTCCTGTATTCATACTTTTGGTTTTATTTTCTTTGATTTCTTTGGCTCTACTTTCTAGACCAGTCTTAAATAATGGTGTTTTGACATTTCTCTTTTTTTTTAACCAAAATGAATCTAGTATTTTCTTCTTTTTCATTTTTAATTGTACAAAATTAAAAGTCCTTTTTGTATTATTTTGCTGTTGCAAAAACTCTGACTTATAGGAGGCCTTCAATTACCTTTCCCTTTGCATGATCAGTGAAGTTTTAGGGTCTTCCCTTTGGCTGAATCTGAGCTGAGTTCCTCACAGTCTCACGACTTGTCTAGTTGTAAATTTGTGAGTTGAGGAATGCGTGGGATTTAAGGGGCATTCTCTGTACATCTTTCCTCAAGCCAGTCAGCCACTTTGGCCCTAACAGTTATCAGAATTGCCCACGCACTCTAATGGCTGAGTATTTGTTGGAAGGAAACCCTTGTAAATATCATCCTGTAGCCTGAAAACCATCTACCCTATAACATGTGAAATTATGATTCCCTTTTAGTGTCTATTGCATTTTTCTGGCCTGTATTAATTGGGAAAAGAAACATCCTAAAGTCATAAATCATTCTGTTATTTTGGATTTTTTAAAGCTGGGAAATTGGGGGTGAGAACAGGGAAAACAAGAGCTTGCCCCTAAAGTCTACCTGTACTAGGAGAGGAGAAGTTTGAAAGAGACTTTGGAGGAACTTCCCAGTACAGCATTCACCCGTGTTTTTCCCTCTCTGTGTTCTCTGAAAGGCATATCCAGCTCTCATTAGCTCATTCCTACCTTGCCCTGGATGAGCAGGCCCAAACTGTGTGCTCTCTCAGCTTATTACAAAGCAGCTTCTCTGATAATTCCATGAAGTCTCCTGGCCTAAAATGTCCCTCTGACCCCAAGAGTGGCCTACGAGTCCCATATTATTGCTTCACATTGAAGTAACAAAGGCTCATTGGAAAGGTAGATAGTGCTTTCAAATCCAATAGTGGTTACCCCATTTGGCTGCTCTCTTAGCCATCAATACCTTAGCACATTAGCGTCCCAGATAGGTCAGTTGGTCTCCTAGCAGACTCTTGAGGGACGAATGGCAGGGAGGTCTTGGTGCGGTGTGGTGGGGGCTGGTGAGTAGTTAGGCAGACAGTCCTGGGGGAGTTCCATGATACACATTGTGTACTGAAGGAGAGGGAACAGAGGCTAGTCAAAGGCCCCTTGGTGTAGGCACCAGTTTTGCCCATGGCATCCCTGTCTGGCTGTCTTGACACTTGCTGCAGCCTGAGTTGTCTCTCCCTTCCCCAGTGCCCCTTCCTGGTTTCCCCCTTATGTTCCCCATCACTTCTCCATCCTTTCTCCCGCTCTCCATTCCATACCCCCACTTCATTTGTTTCTGTAGCTCTGGCACCTATGAAGCCATCCTGGACATTTTCTTCCTCACCATCTGCCTGGCTGCCAACCTCCCCTGAAAGCTCGTTTTTCCTTCTTGCTTTATGCTTCTTCCTTTTTCTTTCTGGATGTTTCCACTTTGTGCATCTATAGTTGATATTGTCTGGTGTACCAAAGAATTTAAAAGGGCTATTCAAAGCCTTATGTACCCACGATTCCAAATACATGGAATTGGATTGGGTCATTTTTTTGTTCTTTGGTGGAACCAGAAACTTAAAAAGTTTTATACTCAGCTAAATCTATATTTATTCAAAATATTTTTATTGCATTAAATAAATAATGGGAATGTGAATTTTAAAATAAAAACTACAGTAGTCCTCCTTGTCTATGGGAGATATACATTTTAAGATCCCCAGTAGATGTCTGAAACTGCGATAGTACCGAACCCAATATATACTGTGTTTTTTTCTATACATAAATATACTTTATGGCTTCTCTTTGTCACATCCGAATTGCCAGCATCACTATTCTTGCACTTTACGGCCATTATTAAGTAAAATAAGGGTTATTTGGGCCCAAGTACTGTGATTCCACGGCAGTCGATCTGATAACCTGGACAGCTACTAAGTGACTAATGGGCAGGGAGGGGGAGAGTACTTGTATACAGCATGGCAATGTCGGACCAGGGGATGATTCACATCCAGGGTGAGATGGTGTGAGATTTCATGGTACTACTCAGAATAGCATGCAATTTAAAACTTATAGATTGCTGATTTCTAGAATTTTCTATTTGATATTTTTGGACTGCAGTTAACCATAGGTAACTCAAACTGTGGAAAGCAAAACCAAGGATAAGGGGAAACTACTGTATATTGTAAATTGCCATGCGTTTTCCATTTGAGAATCTTTGTAGTCATAATCAGTACATAAGAAAGAGAAGGATCCTGAGGGAAAATGTAAGGGTTGACTCTTTTCATACGTCAGGTCTCAGAATAGATAATAAACCATTCTTGGAATCATTGCTTAGAATCTTTTCTGGGTTTCAACAGCACTAACAGGTCTCTTGTTTTCTTTTTGGTTGTGTGTATGTTTACGTGTTTGTATACATGATGGGTTCCGGCGATTCCAGGATGAAATCCTGACTGTGATCAGAAGAGTGGATGACAACTGGGCAGAGGGAATGCTGGGAGACAAGATTGGAATTTTCCCCCTCCTGTATGTGGAGGTAAGTAAGGCCATGCTCTCAGACTTGCTTCTTCTTTTGTCCTTGTTGTTTGTTTCACCAAGCTAGGTGTGACCTTACCTTGGAGCCCCCTTTCCTAAGAGAGAAAGAGTCACTCCACAGTAGCCTAAGGTCAGATAGTGTTTTTATTCACACCACAGTGTCAGTGCTGTAAGAATTGCCTTGGCCAGGTTTGTGTGGTTTGTCCCCAGCCTGGCTGCAAATCATCTCACAATGTGGACAATGAAGGAGGGCTCCCATGGGGATCTTCCCCGTGTCTCACAGGACACCTGTGCCCAGAACCCAGTTTTCTAAGATTCTCCTAAGTACTGTTGCTTTTGTCTCCCCAAACCCAGAAGAGCAGAGCTCGTACCTAAAGGCAGCACTTCTCTTTGACGCTGCAAACACAGCTGAAGGAAACACTGCCAGGCCATTTGCAATGTCTTCCTAGGACTCTGAATTATTGGGAAGTTAATTGAACTGTGAGTCCCTAAAGTGTAGACAGTTTGAGGTAATTTGAGGCCTATTAATTTTCTGTCTCTTTTGTGTAACCATGAAACACTAGGTTTCTAGTGAATACGTTATGGGCCGCTGCTGAGTGGAGAACATCTTAGAACGTTTGACTTCTAAATGCCTGTTCACCATGGGCTGTTTGTGTGTGTGCAGGAGCGTTTTCCCTTGTGTGTGCGTGTGCATGCGCCATTTATCAGTGCATGTCCACGTAGGTACATTCATGAACTGACCACATGCGTCATTTTACAACCACTAGAGACATCCCATAAGAAACACTCAGCTAATACTTATTGAGGGCTTGCTGTATGCCTAACGCTTCAAAGTATTTCCTCATTTGATCTTCTCAATAACCCCAACGCATGAAAACTATGAATGCCCCCACTTGACAGATGAGCAAACAGAGGCATGGAATGGTCTCCCAGCTCATAAATGCAGAGCTGGGACTTGAACACGGGTTGTTTGCTCTAGACTTAGCCCTTCACTCTCCTGCCACCCACTCAGTTTAGTAGGTAACATGGCCAGCTTTGCCACACCTCCCAAGTAGTGTGTGGGTGCCAGCAGGTGTTTGTTAAACACATCTGGTGATTCCCGTTGTTTACAGGATCAAGTCCAAATGCTTTAGCATGGCATTCAAGGCCCTTTGCAGTTTGGCCCTAATCTATTTTTCCAACCTCATCTCTTATCATTTCCTACCACTTCCCTAAATATTCTGAACCAGTGCTTTTATTTTGGATAAGCTACCTAGGAGATTGCAAAACCCTCCCACAACAATAACAAGTATACACACACACACACACACACACACACACACACACACACACACACACCCTCTAGAGTACACCTGTAAGATTCACAATTTCCCTAACAACTTGTCAGCTTCTATTTGTGCATTCGCTTCAGTTCCCACGGGGGTGTTTTTCTCTGTCCTGCTGGTTAAGATAAAAAAAAACCTTGATGCCTGAAGACCACTACAGTGCAGTCTAGAAGTAAGAGGGAAAAAAATCTATGCTCCCAGACATTTTTGCTAGTAGAAATTTTTTCTCAGGCAGACTTTTACAGGGATTCTCAAAGACATTTACAAGTGTTCATAGAAACTTTGCTGTGATGGCCCCAAAGTAGAAATAACTTAAATGTCCATCAACACTGGAATGGATAAACAAAGAATGTCTATACTATGGAGTACTATCCAGCAGTAAAAATGAACACATAATTACTACATTTGAAAGCATGTATGATTCTCACAGACAAATTTTTGAAATAAGCCAACACAAAAGAGCATGTGCTGTGTGATTTTTTTTTTTTAAGGAAGTTCAAAGGCAGGCATAACTAGTCCAGGGTAATGGAATTCAGAGCCATGGTGATTTTGAGGGGAAACTGACTGGAAGAGGCAAGAGGGAGGCTTCTGGATGTGGAGATGTTTTGATTCTTGGCCTTAGGGAGTGGTTACACAGATGTAGCAGCTGTAAAATGGTGTACAGTTAATGACTGTGCACTTTTCTTTATTATGCAAATTAACAAGCTTGGCAAAAACCCTGTAGGGAACCTCGAGGTAGGTAACAGTGGCACCCATGCCTTTCCAAAGGCCGAGTGAGGCTCATCAGCTACCCCTTCCCTGGAGGGGCTCAGGCATGGTCAGGGAGGCTGAGCGCTTGGGCAAAGGGTCTGGGAAACCAAACAGGTGGGCTTCCTGATGGTTCTCCCTGGTTCCGAAGACATATGCAAGGGCTAAGCTGGTAAGCCACCCATCTGTGCCTTTCCAGGGCCTTCCTAGCCACTGGGGACATCCCTTTCATACACCTCCATCCAGGATATGAGAAAGGCTCCTTTATCTTTCTGGCCCTGCAGCTTTTCATGACCCACATCTCCCCTCACAGGCCAGCCTCTGCTCTGAGCACAGCCTCCTCAGGCCCTTCTGTGTTTCCTCAGAGAGGATGTGCCCGTGACCCTTGAAGCTCAGAGGCTGGAACCTTCTCCGGGAAGCAGGCACCCCCGAAACAGCTCTAGGCAGCAGCCTGGCTCCTCCCTGCCCTACACCTTCCTTGGCAGGGCTGCAGCCCGTGTGCTTGGTCCCACACCATCCCCCTAGCTGCCCCAGCCTCAGCCACAGCACAGTCTGAGAGAAGCAGACTCCTGAGCTCTCAGCAACCACTGAAGACAAGAAGCCCCAAAGGGTACTTTCTGAGACTGTTTCACTGTTTGCATATCAGGTCCCTTTTGAATTGCCTGAGTAAAAGCCCATTGTGACTCTTGCCTCAAAAGTCATAGCCTTGGGGTGGAGCCAGGGATGAGGCTGTCTTCCTCTGCGAGGCCGAGTGAGCATTTGAGATCAGACTGGTTGGAGCTTGGACCCTTCTCTGAGTATGAACCTGAGCCAAACTGGCATGCCAGGAGGGGGCCTGTGCTTTGGTTTGGGACTGCTGCTCAGGCTGATGTCACAGTTTGGAGTGTTATGTATTCCTGAAGATGAGCCTGGTGCTCATGAAGAAATGTGGCTGGAATCATGCTCCTCATAGGACTGAATTACAAAGAGCTCTCTCTCCTCCAGCTCTTCCAGCTGAAGTCTGAGGCGTGATGCAGACAGGCTTGTGGGCAGGAGTCTGCTGGGGTCCCACAGTGCCCTGAGGGGATCCCCTCACCTGGCCTTCCCATCAGTGCAGTTTAGGCTGTGATGCTTGGCCCAGATGGAGCCCTAAGAAGTAAATGAGAACTTTTGCTCTGCAGTCTATAGGGTCCTCTCCCAACTGGGTGTGTCTCTTCATCCTGGGCTTGCACTGGGGCACAAATGGTATAAAACCAGCCTGGAATTGGCCTGGCATCGTGCTGCTGGCAACCTGTTTCCTGAAAAGGCAGTTCCTGTCTCCCTAGAAATGCCTTTCCTTACTAATGGACTGTGGAAGTAATCCTCTCGCCCGTGCTCTCCATAGCCGCCAGATGCCCAGCTGCCAGCTGCAACCGCGTCAGTGACCTGGGCCAGCTGGTCACTGGCAGGAAGTCTGTCTGCACCTCACTCCCTCACCCAGACTCTCCTTCCCCAGGGCTTTGGCCTTCCTCACCTCACTGCCCTTCCAGCTCCTCTTCCTGATGCCCCAGCTCACAGTCCTGCATCCCAGAACCTGCCTCCTTGTCCTTTTCTCCCCTTCAGTTTTATGAACAGTCACCATCCAGTGGCCATCTCCACAGTGGGACTGACAGCTTGTCTCACTGACACCTGCCTGTTTGTCAGATGACTGCTGGGCAGGGTGCCCTCACCGATGGCCTGGGCTGACCCTGAAGTGGTGTCCACTCAGAACCGAGAGAGAAGCAGGCTCCCATTCTTGGGGACTAAACCCACATATAAGACAGGGCCTGACTTCCACGTCTTTAGTCCTGGAGGGGCAGAATAATTGCCATCACTTTGGTTCTGCAGAATGCACTGTTCTAAGGGAAGTAAGAATGATTTAATCTGAGGGAATTCCTTGGGCCCAGGGGACAGGGGAGCCCTCCTCCTCATATGTGAGGTGGTAAATGCTGCGTGGGAACACGTGGGGGCACTCACGGTCCCTGAGCTCCAGCATGGCTTGGCTGGGTCTGGCTTTGGTGGCCTCACCCTACAGCGTGAGCGCCCCACTTGAGGTTCTGCCAAGCCAGCCCCATTCTCCTTTTTCACGGGTCTCCAAGATGGCACGCTTGGGGTCTGCTCTTAGAATGAACTTTGGGCCATTCCCTGAGGGTAGTGCCCGTTTCTCATGGAAAAAGTCAACCCCAGTGGCAGGACCATGAGTGGGTTGCGGGGAAGCGTAGGGTATCCTGGGCCTCAGAGGTGGACCCAATGGGGCTCAATATCAAGCATTAGGTGTGTGACTTTTGGCAAGTTCCTTAAACTTCCTGAGACTGTGTTTCCTCTCTCGAATGAGGGCAACAACATGAACCTCATGGGGTAGTTGTGGGCTTAAAGACAGTAACAGAGGGCACAGACCAGGCCTGGCATCAGGCAGGCACGAAAGGGACATCTGTGTTGTCATTTGTTGGTATAAATGTTTGTTGAATGAATAGCGCTCAGTGGTCCATTTGTGTGTTTATTGGAGATCTGTGTTGCTCCTGGATGTTGACTGTACTTGTCCTTGTATGGTTAAGTGTTTTCTCACAAGTGCTCCTTTTTGCTCCCCAGCGGGGATGGGAGCTCTTTGAGGGCAGGCATGCCACTATTTCTATGCAGGCACAACAGCCCCTACACTGGTTTCCTGAGCTGAGCGACGTTTGCAGTTGGATAATATCAATGAGACAAGCGACACAGACGTTCATATGTGGCACAACAGGCTAGGTAGCTGGCGTGAATGCTGTCCTCAAGGAGCATTGGTGGGAGTCAGCCTCAGTCTGGAGCAATCCAGAGGCAGGACACGGCTGAGCTCGGCCTGTTCTACTCTGAGTCTCGGTCGGGGACTTGCATGGAGATTTATAAGGCACATGCTCATGGTGCTTGTCTGAGAGGAAAACCTCTCCATGGGGCCAGAATTAAGATCCCAGGACTGCAATAGGCTGGATACCCAGTTGCAAAGAATGATGAAATACAATAAATACCAATGCCAAGTTCTGTCTTCACATTCAGAAAGTCAGTTGTTGAGGCAGACTAATAGGGAGATCTAGATCACCAGAAGTTAACTAAAAAGGTCCTTGAAGTTACTGGGTAATAGGATGGTGTTTTATTTATACTGAGGAGGATATTTAAAAACCAGCTACTCTGTGTGGTTGGTGTGTTTGTGGATGGTTACCTAGGTAACAGTCCCATAGGGTACAAGGGCACACCCTGGTGTACACTCATACACCTCCTCCACACACACGTAATCGGCCCACATCATTTTCTGTATGGGGGGAGGGTCTGAGGAGGGAGGGACCCCTTTCTAACGTCCCCTAACTGTCCATGGTGAAGAGGTGAAGACTGGTTGTTCTGATCCTAAGATGGGCCTAAGTCTGTGGTGTGAGGACAGGCAGAGTCAGTGGAGGGTGTGGCACCCCTGTCCTAGCAGCCAGCGCACACTGCCTAGGGTGCTGCTCTGTCCAGGGGAGAGAGAGCCTCTCAGCACCCCAGGAGCCTTCTGCTGCCTTCGGATCTGGCTTGGGAGAAGAGATCAGTAGCGGTTCCTTGGGGGAAGGTCTCACCTGCCTCACCTCACTGGCTAGTATTCAGTTAGAGCTGTAGCTGTTTATTACCAGTGTTTTCATTCATTGTCTGCTCTTATTTGCACAGCTTCTCAGGGGGTGTTATTGGTGAGACCACCCTCCCCATTTGGCTGATAAGGAGTGTGAAGCGCTGTGCGCTGGGTTTCTGGGACTCAGCTGCCGGGTGCCTTCTTGGGCTCTTCCCCCATGTGGGCAGGTGTATCTTGAAGAGGAGGGGAGTTTTCTTGACTCCCAAAGGAGACCTGGTTTGGTGCCATGAAAGTCTCTGGGCTCTTCTGGAAATAATATGTTTCAGGGAAAACTGCTCTTGTGAATGTCAAGTAACCCGAAAGGTCTTGCTTAACTCAGCGTGCATGTGTGCGTGCATGCATGTGTGTGTGTGTGCAAGTGTGTGCGCAAGTGTGCGTGTGCGCGCGTGTGTGCGTGTGTGTGTGTGTGTGTGTGTGTGTGTGTGTGTGTGGCCTGCACATTTACACACACAGACAGAGGGTTGGCCTGAGATGGGAGAAGCTGAAGCAGATGGTGAACCGCGGGTCAGGGGCAGCTTCTGCTGGACTCAGAAATGAGAAGCAGAAATAGGGGCACAGACGGATTGGTAGAGCTGCTGGTGACATGCAAGGGTCTGATAATTCAGAGAAAGTACCATTACCTCAGTAGATTTAGTAAGAGCACTCAGGATGTGGAGTGAGAGGGAGCTGGGTGGTTTTCTCCTGCTTTCTGTGATCATGGCTGTATGAACAAAATGTATCATCATGTCCCCTGGCTGGTGCCCTAGGCTGCCACACAGACCTCTCTCTCCCCCAGGTGCTAGATGTAGAGATTCAAGGGTTTCTAGGTTTCTCCTCTGTGGCTGGTCAACTTTATTGCTTTGGGGATAGAAGCAAAGCAGCCAGAATTTCAGTGGTGGGGAAGCATACTTTACCCTTGCCCCTGGCCTATGTGAGATGGGGGTGGGACGTGCTCTGAGGGGATGTCCAGCCTTAAGTACTGTTGCAGGGGAGTGGTCAGGCCTACTCAGGGACCTCCTAGCCAATAGCGACCCTAGTCGAGAGGAATCCCAAGGCCTGGCAGGAGTTGGCAGACGTGTCTGCAGCAGCCACTCTTCTTCTGAGTCCCTTCTTCCCTCGTCTGGCAAGCGTGTGCCCTGTGGGCTGTGGCAGGCAGGGCTTGGCTGATCCCGGTCTGTGGTTCAGTTCTCACTGGAGGCTGTGTCAGAGGAGTACCTGCCACCTGGGGTGGCTTACAGGAAGTGCCCCAAGAACCACCCACAGGCCTGCAGCTCCTGGGGCTGGCACTCCAGCCCCACTACTGACCTGAGCTTCAGGCTCAAGTCTGTGACAAACTGAGGAGGTGCTGAGAACACCCCCCTTTTGCCACCTCCCGCCTCAATAGATGGCAGTTTCATTCTTCTAGTTGCTCAGGCCAAAACACATAGAAAACTGACTCCTTTTGTAGTCTTGTCCCTCACAGGTTGATTCCACTAGCATGTAACATCTAATGATTTTAGCCATGCCCACAGCTACCACCCTGGCCTGAGACACCCTCACCTCTTACCTAGAACAGTGCAATAGCGTCCCCCACCTATTTCTTCTCTTATCACACAGCCCCCCCCCACCTCCCTGTCTATGCTCATTATGGGCCCCAAAGTGATCCACTTAAAACGTAAGTCAGATCATCAAACTCAAAAGCTTTTTGGTGGTTTCCTATTTCACCCAAAACAACAGCCATAATTCCTAAAAAGGCCTTCAGGGGCCTACATGACCTGACCCTCTTTACCTTACTGACCTCAGCTCCTAGTACTTGCCCCTTTGCCCACTCGGGTCTAGCGACAGTCCCTCTCGCTGTTCTTCAAACAGGCCTGGCCCATTCCGGCCTCAGGACCTTTGCACAGGTGCTTCCCTCTATCTGGAACACTCGCCCAGCACTCCCTCTCTCCCTTCTGTTTTATCTTTTTCTCCATTTCAGTTATCACTTTCTCATGTGTTTATATAATTGACCTATGTTTCTGATTTACTGTCTGTCTTCCACACTAGAAAGTGAATTCCACAAGGAAAGGGTTTTTTCTGTTTGTTTACTGATATAAGTAGTGAGACCAGTGCCTGACATGTAATAGCTGTGCATTGTATATTAAATTATATTATACAAGGTGTGATGGAAAAATATGGTAAATATTTAAATAAAAAAACTTTATTACAGTAAAAGACACATTGCCATTAATCCCCCTCAAAATATTCCCCCTCGCTTCAAACACACTTGTTCCATCACTATTCTTGCCACTTTCTGAAGAGGTTCTGGAGGTCCTCTTTCATGAGTGTCTTTACTTCATCCTCCATTATAACAACATTCCATGTTACATATCACTTCTGGTATATGGCAATTTCTGTCAAATAAAAACATTATTGTGTGTCCTTATCCACTTTATTCACCGGATCTGACACCGTGTAACTTCTGGCTCTTCCCCAAAGTCAAAATGACCATGAAAGGAAAACATTTAGAATCGATTCAGGACATCGAGGCAGCCATGACAGCGCAAACCGTGTGTGTGTGTGTGTGTGTGTGTGTGTGTGTGTGTGTGTGTGTGTGTGTTAAATTGAGGAGGACTTCAGAGATAGAACTGACGAGAACCAATGGCAGAGTAGATTTATGAAGTGAGGGAGAAAAGGGGATCAAAGAGAAACAAGTTTTGGTTTGGGAAACTGAGTGGTGCTGTCAGTACGGTGGGTATACAGGAGATGAGAAGGGAGCAGGAGGGACCAGGCAATGGCAGGGTGGACATGAAAGCTGAGGGGCCAGAGATGCAGGGAGGGGTAGGTGGAGGGTGCAGTGGGTAGAGGAGCGTGCAGAGACCAGGAGGCCGGTCCTGAGCTGTATGAACCTGGGGTGTCTGTTAATCATCCGGTGTCAGATAGGCAGGTGGATATACAAAGATGCAGTTCGAGGCAGAGGTCTGTGCTGGAGATATTAGCTTGTGGTCTTTGGCATGAAGATACAATCAACCTCATAAGCCTAGACTGGACCACCACAAATATGGGTGCAGACCAAGAGCGGAGGCCTCCCCTAGTTTGGGTCTTCATGTCTGCATCCCGGTGTCTCTGTAGAATGATTCCTGCCTCCCGACACCAGCCTCCCCCACACTAGTCTGTCCTCCTCATGGTAACGGAAGTTCTCGTTCTCTCAAATCTGCCTCCCGCCCAAGCCCCAGCCCCGAGGCTCCCGCTGCCTCCAGGGCGCTGATTTCCAAGTCTGCCATGAAATGCAGGGACCTGACTGCACAGCTTCCCGCCAAGCCCCACACTCCCTGACTCTCTCCGTGCACCTTAGATTCCAGCCACCCCAAACTTCACTCCCTGTCAGCTCACAGCCTCTGTGCGGGGACCCATAGAGCTTCTCTTCACTTTTCTAAACCCAACTCAAATGAAGCCATTCACTGGGACCTACGACCTCATTCATGGTGAGGTGCAGGGTGCCTGGTGTTTCTTAAACCTCTTCCTCCCTCCTTCTCAGACCATGGTCCTTCCAGTCAGGGACCGTCTCTTGCTTATTTTAACATCCCTAGAGCTTAGCACAGTGACTGCACACAGTGGGTTCTTAATACTAGACTGCAGAATGACAGCTTGTTAGGAAATGAGCAGCCCAAGGAGTAGCCAGGAGCTGCTTTTGGGGTTCAGCAAAACAGTGGAGCCGGTGGCTTCTTTGGGGACTTGGGGGTGCAGACTGAGGGGAAGCAGGGAACGAGGGGGAGCTGCTGCTGGACTAGTTTTTAACTTTAAAGAAAAAAAAGTGTGATGTTCAGAGGGGTGGCTGTCTGGAAGCAGCAGGAAGGTTGTGGTTGCCTTGTTCTCGGACGTTGTAGTTGGCACAGACCTCCCTTCATCTGTACTCTCCGGCGGACATCTAGCTGTGAATGTTTGCCGGTCTCACTTCCCTGGGACTCCACTGCACACAGACTTCCCCTCCGAGTGGTGAGCTTGGATGGAGGAATATGGCGGCCTGGGGCCAGCTCTCCCCCGTCTCAGTGCACTGTTTGAGGAAGAGGGTGGAAACCCCATGGTCTCACTTCCAGACCCTCATTCACATGGCTCCTATGGCCGGAGCCCCCACGCCCCCTCACTTATCCCTCACACTCCTCACTTAGTCCCCACACTCCCTGGTCCAACCCTCATCCCTACTGGTGTCAGGGCTTCATCCATGTTCCCACTGAGCTCTGGGACCACTCGGTACAGGGATCAGTTGCGTGTCTGCCCATCTACTCAGCTCCCTGCAGGCAGGACTCCATCTGTCTCCTTCACATCCCAGGGCCTGGTGCCCAGAAGCGGCACAGTTACACGTTTCAGTGGGTGGGTGAGCCATGCGCCACTGAAAACTGGCTCTTCCCATGCTCTATGCTGAAGCCAGTAAGCAAAGGCATGGAAGAAGACTGTGTGCTGTGGACAGCCAGTGACTGATAGATAAAAGCTGAGCTGTTAGCCCAGAGCACACCCAGGAAGCAATGTTTGGTTTTCCTGCCAGTTGGCAGGACTTCTGGATTGAAATGTCATGTGTCAACCTTCATTTAACTTAGACATGTTAATGTGTTCCCTTGTTTTCTGCTCTTGTGTTTAAACATGCAGGCAAGCAGCTGCCCCCTGGGTTCCTGGAGGCATTAATAAACAAGCTGATTGGAGAGGGCTGGCCCAGTGTTCTTCATGGTCATTTTGGGTCTTTGCATGTGGAGGGACAGTGGCTACCTGAGGTCACAACATGAAAGGGCGCAGGTTGACTCTGCATTCCCTGGTGCATTTCCTGTGCCCATTCCCTGGGGACCTCCCTTCACCCCCATAGGTGAAAGGAGCTGATCCCTGGAGATGGAGCTTGGAGAAGCAGAGGTGTGGAGATGGGAGGGGACCTCTGAAGAGGGGTTATGAGCTTAATCATTGAGGTGAAGCCACCTGCTGTGACATCCTGGGGCTTAAGCACAATATAGGTTTATATCTGGCTATTCTGTTTGCTAGGCTGAGCACCCCGTGGAGCTCTGCTTCACTTAGGCTTTAAGGTAACCTGAGATGGGGGCTTTGCCATCTTTAACACATGGGATCGGGGGATAAAGCGGGAGTAAGGGGCCAGGTCTGGCAGTGGACATCGGCACCGCCACCGCCAGAGCCCAGCCTGACTGCCAGGCTGGCTGGGACATGTGGCCAAGCTGTGTGCTCAGGAGGAGGGAGCCAGCCTCCACCAGAGCCAGCCTGGGAAGAGTGGATCCTCAGAACAGGAGGAGCCACTCATTTAGGTCTCTTGACTTAATTTGAATCAGTATGTGTTTCATTCGCACTGAGAAGGAAATGATATGAAATCATTTCCTTGTTCAGAGGCCCGTAAGGAAAATGTCCCCTCTGTTGAAACATTCTTTCCCCCACCAACCTATAAAAGATATTCAATTGCATGGCCGAACAAAGACAAACACGGACGGACAAGTGGGCGGAGACGTGAGCTCTCTGATGAAGAGCAAGGAAAGGGACGTATCTTAAGACGTTAGAGAGTTGAAGGAACATTATGCTCAGTTTAATGTTGGATGGGGCAGCCCAAAGGAAGAATACTGGAAGAGGGAGAAGATAAAACTCAAGGAAGTAGAGGGGACAACTGATAGCTTGCCCTTGGAGAAGAGATGGAAGGAGATGAGGTGAGGAACTTAGATGAGGGTGCACCCTTGACGGAAAGAAGAGGAACTAGCCCTTTGGAGGGAAGAGGAGCTAAATGGGGAGCTTACTGAGACACACAGAGGATTGGGAGGATATTGAGTTGGTGCCAAGTTGTCCTGATCGGACCCCATGTCCCCCAGGCACTGGGGGCCTGGAGCACCTGCAGCCACATCTTGGAGAGGCTGTATTCTGGACAGTGGGAGAGATGGGGGAAGAGGGGTATTCTCCACAAGGTGGGGGGCAACCTCATCCCAGAGCCAGTGGGATCCCAGGGGATTCTGACTTTGGGGAACAGATCCCAGCCCTTGTCTGTCAGTGTCAGTACACATTTGCCTCAGGTTTGGTGTTGAATAAATCCTGCACAATGTTAGGGAAAACTGTAGATGCGATGCTATTTATGGAAATCATGAATTAATATTTATAGAAAATGACGAAGGCCAAAACTAAAAGCTTAATTTAGCCAAATAAATGTAATATCTAAAAACAGTAGGGCTAGTTACCAATGGCAACTCTTTCCCACTTGAGAGTCCTTATCTTCAGCACAATAATTATAATTACATTTTTGGGCAATTTTGTTCTAAATCTTATTTGATTGTAATGTTGGACTCAGCTTATCTTGCTCACATAGCATGGCTGTCTCCATGTTGCTTTATTTATTTATTTTTTTATAAAGGGAAGCTATTATTTTGACCTCTGTCTCTAAAAATGGTATTAAAACATTTGGTAATCACCTATAGGCACAACTTACAACTTTTGTTGGAACAAAAACACTCTGAAGTTATTAGTTGTACATGCTGTGTACTGTTTTAAAGCTCTGAACAGCTCTTCTATATGTTGGATTTGCCATTCCTAATGCAGAGAAGAGAGACTGCTTGTTATTTCTTCAACTTTATCTTGGATTTTCAACTCCTTGCCTGGAGCAGGCAGTATATTTTCAGGGAGGAGGATGAGCAGGGCCTATAGCTTCTCCTCAACACCCTCCACAGACCCTACGTTATTATAACTGGGATCCAGTGGGCAGATTCGCAGGTATGTTCATTGTTAAGGGGAGCTCATTCTTAAAAGAGAAACCCAGCATGTCCGGAAACAACATGAGTGGGGGGGAGGGAGAGAAGGACAGCGGGGGCTCTAACTTTTTGCTCCCAGATGACCTTTTCCATCCTCCCTCCCAGCTAAGATGCTGGACTGGGGGTTAGAAGGCCTATTGCTCTTGGTCTTGACTCTGGAACCAGAGGCTACATGGGCTTTATTGAGCTATGCGATGCTTCTGTGTAGAATTTCTCCCCGTACAAAATGTGAATAGTGCCACATCAGGAGGTCATATCAGGAGGAACTAATGAGATAATAGTCTCAAGCCCCATGTAGATGGCCCAGCATCATACAAACAGAAAGGCATCTGCGTGCAAGTGCTTTTTGGGGTGACAGAGGTCTCTGGAAGAAGCCGAAGGTTCTTGACAGCCTCTGAGGGACATAGACAGCCATTCCCCACGCTCTCACTCGCCCAACAAATTGAGGCAGTGGCTACAAGCCAAAGGGACTCTCTTGGATAAAGGACATCTTCTGGTTATTTTTTCTTTCTTTTATTTTGTCATTCATTACTGCCTACAAATAACCAGCTCTGCTAACTTCCATAAAGAATTGGTGGAAACTGACCCTGGTGCTAACATAGGTTGTGTCTCCCCAACCAGCTTCTCTCCATGGGTTACTGTCAGGGCTGTTAGAACTTCAGGGAACTTTAGACAGATGGATTCTGGAAAGGGTGATGCTGATACTGGATACTCATTGCGAAGCCATGAAAACCCCCGAGTGTCAGGTGAGTGGCCTGTCCAGGCTTTAATTACATTTCACCCTGATGCAGTTATTTTTTTAAATTTTTATTAAATTTACTGGGGTGACATTGGTTAGGAAAATGATACGGGTTTCAAGTATATATTTCTATAATACATCATCTATGTATTTGCATTGTGTGTTCACCACCCAGAGTCAGTTCTCCTTCCATGACTATATATTTGACCCCCTTTATCCTCTTCTACCAGCCTTCTTCCCTCCTTACCGTCTGGTAACCACTAGACTGTTGTCTGTGTCTATGACTTTTTTCTTTGTTTGTCTTGTTCATTTGTTGCTTTCAGTTTTGTATCCCACATATGAGTGAAGTCATATGGTTCTCAACTTTTTAATAAGTGACTTTAAAAATAAGTGACTTATTTCACTTAGCATGATAATCTCAAGATGCATCCTACTAAGAAATGACCAAGGATTCTTCCACTCCTGAAACAAGTTAATTTGCAGATAACTACAAATTCGTAAGCTAAATGGCATTTTTATTTTTCTCCAACCCTCCAATAAATGTGATCACCAAGATGCTACACTCTTTTTTTAGGAGTTGATTTGCTCCATTGTTTTTTCAGACAGTTTCTGATTTTTTAAAATTTAAATTAAATTTGGTTTTCTTTTTTGATTAAAAAAAAAGATTCATCCATGTTGTCGCAAATGGCAGTATTTCATCTTTTCTCATGGCAGAGTAGTATTCCATTTTGTGTGTGTGTGTGTGTGTGTGCCACACACACATATATATGCATGCCACACCTTCTTTATCCAGTCATCTTTTGAAGGACACTTTGGTTGTTTCCATGTCTTGGCCACTGAATAAACCTGCTGTGAAGGTAGGGGTACATATATCTTTACGGATAAATATTTTCAGATTTTGGGGGTAGATATTTTCAGATTTTGGTGGTGGCCCTGAGCTGACTTGTGGCTGAGGAATAGCGGAAGTCAGGATGACTGAACAGGCTGAGGTGGGAGGAGAGAGTGGGGTGAGGTCAGAGAGGTAGCATAAGGCAGACTTTACAGGGTCTCGCAGGTCAGTCTGGGGACTTCGGTGCTTCAAACACCGGAAATGGTTGAATCTGGGTTTCAGTCCATCTCCCTTTCAGACCCCTTTCCCTGCTCAGTGCACACAACCTCTGTCCCTGTGTCCACTGACCCCGCTGCCCCACCATGTCCTTGTCATTTCTAAGTGTTGCCAGAGGCTCATGGCGATGTCCAAGAGAGGACTCACCCTGGAGCAGCGGTGACTGGGATCTTGTCTCCACACTAGAAAGAATCCAAGAGCGAGACAGATTCAGGAAAGTGAAAGTGATTTATTGAAAATGAAAGTACACACTTGAGAGGAAAGTGCGGATGATCTCAGAGAACGAGTCATACTGAGGAAGTCACAGTCAGGGGTATTCATCCCTCCTGGGGCGCAAACCAGTGACGTCCCATTGACATGGTTCATTCATCTCCTCCCCCTGGGCAGGACCCCCGTTTCCCACTTTTTCTTATTTGGTTCCTCTGGAACTGTCATGGTGTCAGGTGCATGATGGGAATCGTAGTAACTGAAATGCAAATGAGATTATAATGACATTATAATTAGTTAAAGGTCAGGCTCTTTTCATAGGGATCAGCCTTGCTGGATGAAGCTGGTTCTTGTTTTTCTCCAGCTGTAGGTACTGGATACAGTCACTTGTTACTTGTGTAACCAGCGAGACGCCTCATGTTGTACCCTGGAGGGGGTTGTCAATTTCCTAGGCTACATGTCCTGCCTCATAAGCCTCCCCTTGTTTTTACCTGGAAGGGGGATGGAGGGTTGATAATATAAAATGAATGTAGAAAGAACCTTCTAGAATAAAAGTTTTCAAGCTGTGGTGGTCAGAAAACCACAGGGCCTGGGCCCCTCGGGATGTGGGGAGAAAGCCTCGGGCCAGCCCCAGCCCAGGCAGGTTGTTATCTGTCAACCCTCTCCCAGCCAGCCCTCCATCCCATCTCCTGTCTCTGTGCTCCATTCCCACACAGCAACCAGAACCTTCTCTACAAATATACCAGGCTGCCTCACTCCCACTCCAGGAGGGGCTCATTGTTCTTAGAATAAATCCAAACTGCTCACCACAGCCTACAGGACATGGGATCCACCTAGCCTCACTCCCCTTCAAACCCGCGCACCACACTGCTCACTGCCCCCAGCTGCGCTGGCTGGCCTTCCTTTGTCTCTCAGTCAGGCCAGGCCCCTCCTGCCTTAGCATTGAGCAGGGGACTACCCTCAAGCACCGATCCACCAGGCTCCAGCCCAGCTCTGTCACCCACCAGACTTTCTCCTCCTCGGACCTGGATACGAAATTGTATTTTATTGCTAGTGTGTTGTTTTTGAGGGTATCCTATGAATAAGGAAAAAGAACTTTGGCCCTTTAGAAAAGGAATTTAGAATCGTGTTCTGTTTCATTTGGGGTGAAAGCAGTCTTTCGGAGAATGAGGATCCATGAACCATGTATAGGGCAAGGGAGCCTGGTCTGGAATCATCCAGCTTGCAGAAAAGGGGCAACTAATGCCCTGCTAGGACCAGAGCCTGAGGTCTGGACATCAGCATAGGAAAGGTGGGGGAGTGGCCAGCCCAGGCTCTCAGAGGGGACTGCAGATTCGGATCAGAAGGGCTGGGCTGGAGAAGCCCCAGCATTCAGCTTCCCAGTGCTGAGCTGCAGGCATCCTACCGTATCAGGGGCAGGCTGTGAGCCACATGCTCACCCAGGACCGAGGCAGGGCCCATGATCAGGAACAGGAAAATAATCCCCAAGGATCAGTTTATGCCTCTGTAAACCTTTTTATACTTAAAAGGGGATCCATGTGTGGTTGAAACTCTGCTCTTATTTGTATTTCTTGTTACTAAATTTGCAGCACAACTTATATGTTAACGTGATATTAAATATGTAAATTTGGGGGAGAATTTATTGGGTTGTCATTGGGGTTTTAGTCGTAGTACGGCTTCATACCCCGTTCTTGGATCTAGCTGAGAAAAGGATGAGTATCTGAGAGATGGAAATTGAATTGTTAACTTTATTACTGATACATCTTAATAGAAGAATATAGATCATACCTGGAAGCAAGGAAACTTCCTGTTCCTAACCCTCAAGCACAGACTTTGGGACCTCTGCATTCGAGAGAGTTGAGACTGAAAAACTGGCACCCTTGCCTAGAACTGCTGCCTTGAACTAGAGCTGGGAGAGTGGAAAGAAAGAGACGAGCCCAGGGCCTTCAGCCTCTGAGTAGATTAACTCCACGCTGTGAATGAAGATGGAACAGTGACCCTGGGTATCTCTGTCTGTTAGAGACGCGCACTGAGCATTCGCAGGTGAGATGATACAGTTTGTGCAGCTTGCTGGAAGACACTCCAGAGAAACCGTGGAGCAGGCCAGGCGGCAGATGAAACAAGAACAGCAGAGTGGCCTTGGTTACTGCAGCAGGGCGATAGGTGCATCTTCCCACTTTTGTATCTGTTATAAAAAGTTAAAAATTTACTGTGTCAGACCTGCTGCCCCAGCAATCAGATGATTGATGGGGAGGCGATGAGAGAAGAGGCCAGGGGTGCTATTCCAGTCTCATTTCTCAGCTGTACCTCTGTCAGCCAGAAGCTGCCATTACCAGCAGGTAAGCAGGCATGGCTGTGTCCCCAAACTGCACAGAGACCGGCGCTGGGGACCGGGGGCCCTGCCCTCCTCCTCTGCTCAGCTCCCTGTTTCCACTGTCTTTCCATTTGGACCTGGCGGGATCCCTTCCACCTTCTGAGCTCTGGGATGCCCTCCTGGGAGTCCCCCCCCATGGGATCATGAGTCAGGGGAAGTTCCCTGACAATTCTGGAGTCTCCCTAAGGAATAAGGACCATTGGGTCTGTGCTCCCACATCAAGCCACCACCACTCGGCTGAGGCTCGAGGAGGAGGACGAAACCTTTGTTAGACCCTCCCTCACGCTCCTGAAAAATGACTGCATCTCACTAAACTGAAAAACTCTAGTCTTTTACTGCACCTCACACTTTGTACAAAACGTTTGTACAAAACGGAAAAAGGATATGTTGCCGCCATGATGCAGAAATCTCACCTAGGCTAATAGATATCCCTGCCCAATCTGCTCTTTTGTTTTGTTTCTAATGACTTTCTGATTGTAAAAATAATGTCAGGCTATTGTTCAAAATAGGGAAATTAAAAAAAACTGTGAAGAAGAAAATTAAAATAATCTGTAACCCTACTAGTAAATATATGTGATATGTGTAGGAAAAGAAATGAAATGAAATGTTAGCTTATTGTTATTTCCTTTATCCTTTTCTATGTATAAATTTACATATATTTTGAACAAATTGGGGATTGTACTGCATAAGTATTTCTGTCTTGCTTTTTTCATTAAATTGTGAGAATTTTGGGCCGGCCGAGTGGCATATTGGTGAAGAACTGGCTTGGGATGCCAGAGGACCCCGGTTCGGATCCCACATATGAGGGCCAGTGACACTGCCCTCCACAGCTAAGATGCTGAACAACAGCTCAACCTGGAGCTGGGCTGCCGTGAGTTGCCGGGGACAGCGTAGGCTGCAGCCCCTGCTGCAGTGGGTTGCCATGGGCTACCGTGTGTAGCCAGCAGCCAGCATAAGGGGCCCTCAAGCCGCTGTGAGCGGCCTTCCTGAAGCCAGTGACTGATCTGCCTCGCCCGGGAAGAGTGCAATGATGCTGCCAACTTGGGCCAGTGAAGCAACGTCCTTCACAACTAGACTGAAGAACAGAAGGACAGCAACTTGTCTGTTCCCCTTCCCCCAATTCCCCAGCGCTGTTCCCATCTCCCAATTCCCCAAATTAAAAAAATAAAAAATTAAAAAAATTTTAAAAATCTAAAAAAAAAAAATTGTGAGAATTTTCCAATGACATTGTCATTAGCTCCAAAGCCCCAAACTGCTACAGCCTGTTCCCAGTGCAATAGTCAGGGAATCCTGTTGAATGTACGTCAGATGTCCCTCAGCCACGGTCGACCTCCCATCTCACTCAGAGCAAAGCCAGTGCCTTCAGAGGCCCTGGCCTGGCGTCTCCCCATCACTTCTGACCCCGTCTCTGCCCAGGAGCCTGCCTCGGCTGCTCTGGACTGCTTGTTCCTCCTCAGACATGCCAGCCACTTCCAGGGCAGGGCCTCTGCACCTGCTGTCCTCACCCCCACCGCTGTCCCCCAGATGTCAGCAGGCTCCCTCCCACGCCTCCTTCAGGTCTGTCTCATGGTCATTTCCTCAGCGAGGCCTTTCCAAGCCGCCTTATGGAACTGTAACCCTCCCCACCCCAGCACATTTTCTTCTCATGCTTTTTTTCCATATACTGTTGACCATCTGAAATACTAAATTTAATTAAGTATTTGTTTGCTTACTGTCTGGGTCTCCATGAGGGCAGAGGTTCTGTCTGTTTTCACTGATGTACCGTAATGCCAAGCAGAGCCCCTGGCATGCAGTAGGCATCTAATACATGTGTGCTCAGTAATCAGACTCCCTTCTCCTGTAGGACCACCCCCCAGGTGGTTTAGGTGGTCTTTCCTTCCTGGCCAGTCCATGTAGGCATGCCCCTTCCAATCTCATCCCCCTGCTGCCTACTGCCCCCAGGACCCCTTAGCAACCCCACCCCGATCTTTCTTACCATATTCTCCCCCCAGCTCCACAGAGTCCATCCATCCCCTGCCCAGGAATTGACAGAGGCTTTCAGTCACATCCTGACCCCTGTTCAGCCTGAAATCTCCATGACCGGAGCCACACACGTTAGGCCCTGTACACACAGCAGATGCACACATGTTCTTCCTGCCCACATCTCCCCCCTACCTTGAAATACTCATGTCACTTTTGGTCCATGTTCATAACCAATGAAATTAAGTTTCTTCCCCACTTAGCTCAATCTTTCTCTAATAGATCTTTCATTCATTTTGCATTTATGAGTTATGAGTATCCTTAAGTCCCTTTTGTGATCATGGAATACACCCCTAAGAAAAGTTCTCTTCATGAAAAAGCTTCACCAGCCACATAGGGCCATGCCCAGCTCACACCTGGCAGCAGGTGCCCAGCGAACAACTCAGGTGAACTGAGTGAGCTCTGAATGGGAGCTCTGACTCTAGGCTCAGTCGCATGTTTGGCGTCCCACCTCCAGCACACCCTCCCCAGGCAGGCTGTCTAACTAACTACTCTTAGCTACTGAGTCCACCTATAGAAGGTGGGGTGTGAATCACAGCCCCCTGGGGTTGATAAAGGCAAACATAGACAAGTGCTGAGCACAATATTTATATCATGCGTCTTAGGTGCATGGCATTGCACACACATGCAAATATTAGTTGTATTCATTCATTGATTAGATATTTTTTGAGCACCTACTATGTGCTCAGCACTAAGCTCGTTAACCGTCTGTGAAATGAGACGATTGTTTGCAAGAGGGCGGAGGAGGCTGTCTTGACTTTTCTGACAACCCAATAGTTTGGACATTAACCTGTTATCGGATGTATCATTGGCAAGTATCTTACCCCATTTAGTAGGTTTTCCTTTCATTTTGTTGATGGTTTCCTTAGCTGTGCAAAAGCTTTTCAGTTTGATATAGTCTCATTTGTTTATCTTCTGTT
>NW_017731756.1:756957-790905 GCF_001890085.2 Hipposideros armiger | reverse complement strand
AGATAGATAGATATAGATAGATAGATATAGATAGATATATAGATATATATTTTTTTATGCAGTTGTAAATGGGATTGTTTTCTTGTTTGTCTTAAGTCCTGGATATTTCTTGTTTTAAACCTCACTTATATGAATAATTGCCTCAGTTCTCCAGCCCACTTGGCAACATAACTAGAGGCTCACCTGTACACTTCAGTTACCCTGAGAGGAGGGGCAAGGCTTGAGTGCAAACCCAGAGAGGACAGAATGGAAAAGAGGCAGCTCCTCTGTGCTGGATGGGGTGTGGGTCTCACGGGGGGCTTTCCAGCAGCCAGCGACGACTGCCTCTCATCCTGGTTTCCGTTACCCCACCACAGTGCCCTGGCATTGCTTACCACTCTGTAAAATGTATAATTCTCAGGATGGGAATCACCTCAAGGGTCAAGTCCCTCCCACAGCAGTTGCACAACAAATATTTGTTTGAATGAATGGGACGTCAGTCCCAGTGTGTTGGCACATGGTATCACAAATGTCTAGAGTCCAGCTTCCTCAGTAAATAAAAGTTTGGTGTTGTTAACACCTCTGAGGTCACCACCACATAATCGAAATAAAAGAAAGGAACAGAAATGGTCTGCCACCCTTGGTAACTAGCTGGAGTCCTTCCTCCCAGTGTGAGAATTTGCCGGACCTAATTTGCATGCCAAAAAAGAGTTTCTGGTTTCTAAAGACCCACATTTGAATATCTAAAATAAACCCAACACCCTCCAATTGCCAAAGGCAGAGGTATACCTCAATGGATATGTTAATTTTTTTAACCTAAGGATCAGAAAAGCATCCCCATGCTCTGCGGTAAAAGCAAATGATGGCAGATGCAATGAGACATGGTAGAAAAGGTGTGAGTGACAACGATGGTGCCACTATTGACTGTATGATTTAGAACAAGTCACTTAAACTCTCTGAGCCTCACTTTCCTCATCTGTAAAATACCATGTTGATATCACCTCAGAAGGCTGGTATAAGGGTCAGATGAGCCTTTGTGGTGACGAAGGTAGATCTCAGATGTGCTTGGCTGGTGATCATCACCAGGACACTTGCTTTGACTGGCTCAGTCAACTGTCCAGAGCCCTCATTTTTGTAACTTTTCTCCTCAAAGGCTCTAGCTGTGTTCTATTAATAGGTATGACCTTTAATAAGTATTGAGTGCCAGAGTTGAAAAGAAATAATTCTGTTGTCACACGGCCCCTGCTGATGGTTTTGTCTTACAAAGAATGAAGTGGTTTACAACAAAGAAGCCCTGATCAGTGCAGCTCAGCAGTCTTTGCCTGCCCATCTCACTGAAGCAGGAAGCTCCAAAGATGTCTCCTGACAAACGTTTCAGGCAGGTAGAGGTCCTTCTTCCCCTGCTGCTGAGTTTGTAACAGTCTAAGGAATAATAGGCCAACGACCCGGTGTGGTGACCCATCCTGCACTTAGCTCACTGTGAAAGGAGTAGTAGCATTAAAGGAAAGGCCAAGCAGAAGCTGCTATCTTTTGTCATGTCTTATAGTTATTTTGTGGATAGGATGAAGCCACAGTTACAAAGCAGAGCTCTAGGAGCTTACTAGTCAAATGGGGTCTGTCAAGCTTTGTCTCCTGGGAACTTACAGAAATGCAGAATTGGGTGTCTTGCCAGACCTTTTGAACCAGAGTCTGCACCTCTAAAAAGCCCCTGAGTAATTCAATGCACACTGAAATCTAAGCTTTATTAGAGCAGGTTCTTGTGTTCACTGTAACATCACCAGCACCTAGAACAGAGCCTGGGACATGGCAGGTGCTCAGAGATTTGTTGTCTGAATTGTGTGTCCCTTTAAAGATTCATTGGTTGCCTTCGTTTTAAATTGTGAGTACTCACTCTCCATCGAGAAACAGGTGACCATTCATAGGCAGACGGAGCCCAGAGCCTGTTCATTTCCAGATGAGCATCTTGGTTGGGAGAGGGGAGCATCCTACTGTCAGGAAGCACTTGTCTACCTCACCGCACTCCACCCCATCACAGCTGGCAGTCAGCAGCCATTCACAGAACACTGTAGCATTCTGGTTGTGGAGGGAATGAAGGGGGAGCCTCCCACATTTGTTCACCATCTCCTCAGCTCTCCCCCAGGACACTCAGGCTAATGGCCAGGATCCCCCAGGCCCCGTGAGGCAGGGCTGCACACCTGCTCAGGGAGAGCAGAGCCACCTGGTTCCCCCACCACGTGGAGGAGGCCTGTGGGTGAGAGGAGACTGCGCCCAGGGGAGTAGGAGGACATGGGAAATTATGGCTGCTCCGAACAGATCTGACTCAGGAGCCACTGGCACAGGCAGATGCTGGGAGGTGCGGGTGCCCTGGAATAACGAGCCCATGTGAATGGGTGTGTTTACCCAGAGAGAGGCTTTCCAACTAGGACAGCATTGGTGGCGCTAGCCACCAGGTCCAGCCCTGAGCATCCTGCAACATGGCTAATGAAGTTTGTGGAAAAGACGGCGGCAGCTTCCCTGGACAATGAGCCTTGCCTCCAGGACCAAGTCCCTGAGGCACAACAATCATCCAGGATTCTGACACACCCACAGTCTGCCACTGCGCTTGTCAACGTCTAGCAAGCCAGGGGCTCCAGGCATGGGAGGTCAATTACTGAGTAATCTTATATACAGCAATACCTTGGTTTGCAAGCATAATTCGTTCCGGAAACAAACTCCTCATATTGCAAAACATCGCTCGTTTACCACATTAGAATGTGTTAGAACTGTTTGCTCGTCTTATGGAAGACTCACAAAGCACATTACTTGCACTCCAAGGTTTTACTGTATCTCCAATAAGAAGCCACTTATCACCAGCGAAGATCCAGTAAAGAAGATGAAACTGAACTGTTTCTCTCATCAGGAGGCCTTTCTTTGGAAGTTCCCTGGCTTCCTGCAGAGATGTTAGGGGCTCTAGAGCTACTGATGAAATGTTGAGAACTCACCACTTGGAAGCAGAAATTCTTACTGTTCCTGCAGTTTGTTGAAAGTACTGTCTATAATGGAAATGCATTGGCCCTCACTTCAGCACCCACTGTGGGGGCTTCTTCGGCTTGTTAAGGCATGAGTGAGAAAGGCGTTGTGCCCCCCGCACTCTAGCTCTCCCTCGAGAAGGAGAGGGTACTGTGGTTATTTGAGAGCAGCCCCTGGGGGGACATGGTGAGGACTGACAAGTGCTTGCGGTGGGCTGCGCAGCTATCGGTGCATGGATGGCACTGCCAAGGGGCCAGGTGATGCCATGCTCTTGGCGGCCGGGCCTCGGCTCCAGTAACGGCTCTGTGTGCCCTGGCTGTGCAGACACCTGACCTGCCAGGGCCAGGGTTTCCTGATTTTGAAGATGGAGTTTCTAAAACTGAGTCAACAGAGTCATGGGGGAAGTAAGCGAGACAGTCCAGGTCTGCCGCTTTGGGGAAGAATGGAGTTATCTGAGCCCAGCCTCAGGCATATAATAACCTTCCAAGTGGAGACACGCGGTGGGTAGTGTTTAGACCATGTTCCGATGCCGAAAATGGGAGGCACCATGCGTTTCTGCTTCTCTGTTTTGCTTTTGGCCCTGCAGGGTGGGTGCAGAACACGGGGGTCCTGGAGCTGGACTCTTTGGAGCACCCTGCAAAGGGCTGTGGGAGGGAACGGGCCCTGCTTTGTTCTTTGAGCTAGCACTGTTGAGGAAGCAAATGAATGAGAGCCATAAAATAGAGCAAAACAGCTGAGCCTAGTTGGAGGAAGCATTTCAAAGGAAACAATCCTGGATTTAGATCATACATTTTGGAGCCTGGAGTGAGTTTTTCATAACCTCCCTCTGAAAGCAGGTATTTGTAATGAAAATACTGACAGTCCTGTGCCTGGACCATCTGAAGGCAGCGTGTGTGATCTACAGAGGTGAGGCCTGCTGTGCTATCACTGCTTACATTCAGCAGAGCTTTATATATATATATTTTTTTCCAACTCATCAAGATACTACCAGCTGTAAACCATAGTAGTACATGCTGAGTGAGAACCTGGTGTTTTCCTCCACTGGCACAGGGCTGAGGGACTCCCCTAATCCAGGACTGTGGCCAGACTCCACCATGCGGTGGCATGGCCCTTCCTGGTCCAGCCCCCACCTGGCCGCAGCCCACGTTCTGGGCTCAGCCAAGGGCATGGGCGTGGCTCCTGCATCGGTGACCTGCAGATCCACAGCTGGCTGCAGCTTGCCTCTACCTGCCTGCAAGGATCTCCAGCCTTCGTGGATTTCCTTGCCCACGTCCTTTCCCTGCTCCCGTGGGAACCCTGCGCATCCTTCCAGACCCTGCTCAGTCCATTCCCTAAGGAAGGCTTCAAACTGCTCCCCACAGTGGCCTCTGTTGACTCACCCCTTGTCTAAACCGGCATCTCTGGCTGTGCCTCACCCTCAGCACTAAACTCTGTGCATTGCACGGTCTTTGCTTTGGCTTCCCTTTACCCCTCTCTGTCTCCATCTGGCTTGCAGGTGTGTTGGTGTTCCAGCAGGGCTCTGTGTTATGTCTTCTTCTCTGACCTCTGGGGTAGGGGCTGACCTTGGCAGTGAGTGCTGAGGGAGGTGGCCATGCACTCCAGGGAGGCAGTCAGGGGCTGACCTGGAACACCTACCTGACCTGCTGTGCTCCGCCAGCAGCCAGAGGCCTCGCCATCTGAAGTCCCTTGGGCCTGGGAAGAGGCCTCAGTGCAGGGAAAGCTGCGTCCTGCCAGAGTATGGGAGGCAGGGGAGCATGTAGGATGCGGTTTATATGCTCAGCACTCCCTCGCTGAGCATTTCCCAGAGCAGCACAGCTTGGCCACAGTGTGAAGAAGAGAGATTAGTCTTTGGTGTGCTCTACTCCTCTTTCACTGCCCCTCACCCCTACCCTCGTGGTCCCTCCCCTGGACACTCCATGCCATTGTCCCACTCTGGCAGAAAAAAATGTGGATGGACCGTCCTGACCAAGCCGAGTCCTGTCCCATGCTCTAAACAGGAGACCGACTCCAGGACCACTTCTGATCCCGTGGCACTTATATGGAGTCCTGCTTGGGGATGGCCCGAGGTGGCTGGCTCTGCCTGGACACCCTGAAACTCTAGGTCTCTGGGCTTAAGGCCTCTTGGCCAGCTCAGCCCTGCTAATCCCTGGCATTGTGGTGGGAATATTATCTCTGCCTCCTGTGCACAGTCATCATCCAAACTCCCTCCCCCACATTATGGTAGGACTAAGGGGATGCTCTGCTGAAGGGCATCTGGAATCCAGGTAGGCGGCAGGGTGCATTCAACCTCAGCACTGAGATAGTGCATTTCTCTTTCTGCTTCTCCTGTTTACTTTGCTACTTTTATTATCCTGTGCCTAAGGCAACATACAGGAACCCACCCATTACCGCAGCAGTTAGTACAGGTCTGGTCTGCCGGGTGGCAGCTAGCGACCTGAGAGCTCACTTTGTAGGCCTCTCAGGGAAAGGCACACCTGCGCCTCCCTTTGATCACGCAGGAAAGCCATGAACGAGGCCCAGATCTTGATGTAAATTTTAGGAAAACAGGTGCTTTTTCAGAGCGGAGGGGCCTTTCCATCTTTGAACCGATTGAAAAGAAATAGAATGGGGCTGGGAACGTCTCTGTCCACCTGCAAGAACCCAGCTTGCCGGCTTCTGGCTGTTTTCACTTGTTCCGGGTCAGGTGATGGAGAGCCTCAGGCCTCTCCATCAACTGCCTTCAGAGAGCAGAGCCAGAGCCTGCGGTGACTCTTGTCAGGTCGTTTCCCCCTAGGGACCACACAGAGCTGATGTCCGCAGGCTAGACATTTGGGAAGGTGGTGTCCGGAAAGGGAAAAGGAGAGGGCAGGGACGGCGCCTCAGACAGCCTTGGGAATCCAGCGGGCGCTGCTGGGCTGTGCTCTGGACTGCGGTTGGGTCTGGCTGCGCGCTGGCTCTGTCAAGAAGCCGGGCTGGGGCGCCCACACCCGCTAGTGTAGGTGTTACGGTAGCTGCTGCTGCCCAGTCATGCGGCACAGAGGCCTGTGCCAGGCCTCCTCCGAGCCCATGACACCCACACCCTTTTTGCCAGGTGAGGGGAAAATGAAAAGCAAGAGCCCGAGTTCCCTCATGTTTAACTCCATGCTCCCCGGGGAGGTCCCCAGAGGGCCCGCTGACATGGACTCAGTTTCTTCTGCTACTTCTGAAAAGATGAGGCAGAAAGAATGGAATTTTAAAGGCATTTGTCTAGCATAATGGCATTTGTTTAACCCATCTTGTGGAGATGGTCCCAAGCTGATCTCACATCCCATTTTCTTCCTGACCACACTGAGCACAGAAACTAGCTCCCTCTGCTTCATTCTTTCAGTTGCTCTAAGTCCCACATTTAGACATAAACCGAGGTTGAGCCAAGTGCAGCCTCAGAGGGAAGGGGCTCCATCATACACCTTGAATGAGAAACTTGCTCCAGGTGTAGGAGTTAGGGGGACACTATGGCTCCTAGACGGTGAACTGACCCTTCATGTAACTTGAGGCTCTGGTGGACCCGCCACTGGAGAACAGGGCATCTCTGCTCCCACAGTCCCTACAGCCTCCAGGCACCACCAGCACAGCTAGGACAGAAGGCTGTGTTAGCCACCAGAGGACAGATGCTCAGTTGCCTCAGGCTGTCATGGACTTGAGCCCTGATAAGCGCCACCAGGATCAAACTCTTCCCTGTAAAAGCACCTGCTATTTTGTGGAGCAGGTTGTGGGAGAGGGAAGGGGTCCTATCCTGCATCCTTGCTGAATTGCTGGCAGTAATGCAGTATAAACTCCTCATGGACTGGGGTCAGATCGGCTCTGGGTCTTGACTGAAAAGAACATCTAGGGCTCCCACGCTCACCCAGCCAGACTTTCCTGCCACCTGCAGTCACCAGTGATTGGAAAGTGCATCTGGTCACATGCCTTGAATTCTCCTACCAAAGTGACTGGGTTGTGCAAGCAGGCCAGGAACCTGTTGTCATGGTGAATATCAGGTGATGGCTGTGCGTTCCTTGCCCTCTCTCTGTGGCCCCTCACTCTCTCTCTCTCTGTGGTCCCTCATTCTCTGCAAGTCTGCACTTTGCACCCCACAAATGGTCAGCCCAAGAAAGCATTGGGGCTCCATTGGGGCACACGTGGTAGCAGCCCTTGGAAAACACAGCTGACCCAGAAACCATTTCAATAAAATCTGCAGATGTCACTCCAGCCTTTGTTGTGTTTTTTTTTTTTTTACTGCATCATTCATACTGGATGCCCTGTTAGAAAGATCTGACCAATTTGAACACATTGTCAGCTTTTGTATGAGAATGCAGGCTGGGCGAGCTCAGAGAGCTGGATGTAGCATGTGATCATTCTTTAATGAAGCCCCCCCTCTCCCCCTTTCTCACGTAGCTCAACGACTCTGCCAAGCAGCTCATTGAGATGGACAAGCCCTGCCCAACTGCTGTGTCTGGCTGCCACGCCTTGTTGCCCTCCGACTCTGGTGCAGTGGCCAGTGTGGCCCCGGGTCCCACTTTAAGCAGCACAGGGGCAGTCAGTGCCTTTCAGCAGCGTGTGGACGGCAAGAAGAATGCCAAGAAACGCCACTCCTTCACGGCGCTCAGCGTGACACACAGGTCCTCGCAGGCCGCCAGCCACAGGCATTCCATGGAAATTAGTGCTCCCGTTCTGATCAGCTCCAGTGATCCCCGAGCCGCGGCCAGGATCGGGGACCTGGCTCATCTGTCCTGCAGCGCTCCCGCCCAGGTAACGTCCTCGGGGCGCGGACAGGGAGGCACTGGGCATCCCTCCCTGGGTCTGGGGGCTCCATCCTCAGCTCCGAGCTCAGCATCCTGTCCCCTGAACTACATGAAGGAGGCCAAGGCAGCACACCCTCTGGGGTGAAATATTGGGTTGTCGGAAAAGTCATGACGTACTTTTTTCTATGTTTTTCGTTGCAAAAGTGCGTCATGACTTTTCTGACAACCCAGTATTTCCCTTCTCACTGCCTGGCCCCAGGGACCCCCACCCCCACCCCTGCCAAGCCTTGGTAGGTATGTGTACCTGTCACTACTAGAGTAAAGATGTGACTGAGACTCTCAATGTTCAGTGAGGGGCTTTTAATGGTCCACAACACAGCCTTTGAATAATTGGCTCACCGTGCAAGAAAGCTATCCTGTCTTAGTTTGCCTTCAGCCTACTTGTGTCATGGAGAATGTCTTGGTTTAGTGTTAGGATGTTTTTAACATCTCTATCACCCTTGCCAACTCCTTTCCCTTTCAACAAAGAGTGAAAGGGCCAGAGCTCAGAACCAGAATTGATTACATTGTTTAGTACTTTTATTCTTTTTACAAATACCTTCTGTTTCTGGGCGTGGCACTGGTTCCACTTCCACTAGTAAGGTGAAGGACGGAGGAGGAGATGAGGGGAAGGTGGGGAGAGATAGGGAGAGGAGGGACCTTATTCCCAATCAGCCAGCCAGGGCCGCCAGGGTATCTGGTCTCTGCATCCTGTCATTCGTGGGTACTAAGTCCAAGGCTCACCACCCTCAGTGTTCATGGGGGGTTCCAAAACTCAGCAAGCAGGGCCCAGGGACATTAGCAGAGCTCTCTGGCACTTTCCTCCTGCCCTGGGAAGTGGGTTCCACAGGCACGGGTGCAGGATCCGGTTTGGTGTTCTCTCCACCTCTCTGTCCTCCTCACCTCTCAGCCTCTGAGTTTCTATAGCAGAGAGAGTGTTCCTGGCTCTGCAGTCTGGCTCTGCTGTAGACAGCCCCCAGAGCAGGGAGGAAACAGCTGTTTTAAACATGTGTGCCCCACTTTGTTCCACAAAGACTTAAGTGCTGGATTAGCTTATGTTAGAGATGACTGGATTCCTGGGACCCATTTTTCATCCATGTGACTTGATGGAAAGTTGTGGCCAGGCTCTGGACTTTAATGCATGTCGTTGCAAAGGGCAAGAGGTCAAGCAAAGCAGTTTCCACCTGCCTGCCCATCCCAATGTAGCAACTCCTGGGAGACGTAAGGGGTGATGCTGAGCAGCTGGGAGTTAAGCATGAGCTACCACATGCTGTGTCCTGCAGGCCCCAGCATGCTGTCTGTGGTCGGGCTGCACCAGAGACCAGTCCCTCAGCTCTGGCTGTGGTCCAATGCTGCCTTTCTGGTTCTGTGTCACTTTGCTGGCCTCACGTGTCACAGTGGGATGTCCATCCCCTGGCTGGACGTGCTCTGGGAGGGGGACCCAGTCTCAGAGTTTTGTGCTTGGGGGCACAGAGCAGTAGGAGGGGGGCAAACGTGGGCTTTGTGGTCATGCATCTGGAGAAATACAGCACCATTTCAGACATGCCTTCATCCGCAAGCAGAGGTGCCATGTTCCAGCCCGGCATCATGGGGACAGGCTCCGGGCTGGCAAAGCAGGAGCACCCACGCTCCTCGGTGCCCAGGGGGCATGGGTCACTGCTGGCCACTGCGAGTGTCCAGCCAGCCCCCTGTCATCCCCAGACCCCTCAAGACTTGGTGTGTTCATCCAAGCTGTGACACAGAATGTCTTCAATGACAGGAACATTTTTTTTTTTTTGCCCCTGTGAGATGACAAGGCTGGTCACCTAGAACCCAGGGCAGCTCCGTCTACTGGTGTGCACCCCCTTGCCTGCACATCCAGGGCTTCTTGGACCATGAGGGGCAGAGGTTTTGTAAGACCTTGGGTCACGGGTCCGGCCACGTTTTCTTCTGGAGAGCAAGGGCGACTGTCATTGATAATTATCGAGCTCTCAGTGAACATTGCACAGTATTCTGTACAAATTTCTGAGCCACTGGCCTGTTGCCCTGGAAGAGCTTCCAGCTGGAGTGGAGAAGGGGTGGCTGGGCTGGGCCATGCCTGTGTCCCCGCTCTCCAGCCAGGTTGGTGTGTGAGGCCTCAGAGAAGCGGCTCCAGCTGAGTCCATCTGTTAGACAGGCTCCGATGTCACCCCCTTGTGTGATGGTGACCACAGATCAGAGAGGGCCATCCAACATGAGATGATCCTGCTGCCATTTAACTGACTTGATTCTGAAACCCTGTGGAGGAACACGAACCAAATAAGAATCAAATACACCCACACTCATGGCCACACACACAGAGCATTGGTGTGGCCGAGCCATGCCCTGAGTGAGCTGCGTGGACAAGGGAGCCCCTCGGTGGCTGAGTTAGGGCTCGTCAACATCACTGGTTCTTCTAGCCGGCTTTTGTGTTCCTATAAAATGGAAAGGAAGTGCGGGGGTTGTGGTTTCTATAGAAATGGCTCTAAGATACAGTAGTCCTGACAAAATGCAGTGAGCACTGTTCAGCCTGAAGGCTGGAGTCGTAGCAGCAACCTGAAGGCCTCTGGGGTGCAGGGCTGCCCAGAGCCCTGTCTGTGGTCTGCACCCCCTGCCCCTGCCAGCTGCTCCACCCTCGTCTCCTCCTCCCACCCCTGCTGACCTCCCCTCCCCTGCCTGGGCTTCTTGGCCCATCTCAGCTTCCTCTGCTGTGTGGCACACCTCATCATTGGGAGAACCAGCAGGCTGAATTATTTTCATTCATAGATGAGGACACTGAGGCCCGCAGGGTATAAATCACATCTCAGGGCTGCGCTCACCCAGCAGCCCTCCCTGCCCCCTGCCTCCTGTCAGGAGTGGTGTGGATAGGAGTCCAGGGCCTGGGCATCACTTAACCCTTAAGCTTCCTCTTCTGTAAAATGCTCAGGGCTGACCTCAAGCCAAAGGAGAGGGAGCAGGAAAACGCCTGCTGGTCCCTGCAGCGAGCTGCCGGAGCTCTGTGAAGGCGCATCTGCCTCCTCCTTCTCTTTCTCTTCTAGCCTGGGACCTGGCACAGTGCAGTGTAGGTCAGAGAGTCTCCTGCCCACTTGCTGTGTCACCCTAGGAGAGTTGCCAAGCCTCTCTGAGCCTGTAGAGCTGCCATTAACAGCTGAGTTCAACACTGTCCTTGCCCCTTATGACCCAGAAAAGCTGCCCAATCTCTTCTCCCAGAGCCTCAGTTTTCTCATCTGTTAAATGGAGCTATATTGGTGCCTCCCCAGCTGACTTGCTGTCAGGGTCAAGTGAGAGGACAAAGGGTGGCCTGTCCTCAGGTGTGCACGTTAGTGTTGTCTGTGGTGGTTCTTTCTGCTGCTCAGAGAATCAGGGGATGAGTCACAAGCTCTAAGATGTCCGCTATGACACTCAGGGCTCTGGGTGCCTCTCTGTTCTAGTCACTGCTCTCTGCTCCGAGATTCCCTCTGCTATGGCACCAAGCTGAAGGTTCCAGCAGGCTGGTGGTGGATAAGGGATGGTGGGGAGCAGAGACTGCCTGCAGTCGCAGCTCCTGTCACAGAAGCCTGGGCTCAGTTAGCGTGCTTGTGGATCAGTGTTCACTCCTGACTGTCGGCCCTTGCTGGTCTGTCACCAATGACAGGCCGTGTGTGGTTCAGTGCCCTTGGCCTCGTGCATCTACCGCCAGAGAAATCTGAGGACCCCACCTGGAATACTCTGTGGTAGGTTTCAGCTTTGGCTGCCCATCACTATCACTGGGAGGACTGAACAAATGTGGCTACCTGGTCCCCCCAGCACAGCCCCGGCCCCATTCACTTCACCCTGACAGCATCTTAGCTGGGGAAGCACTGCTGTTGCTTCATTTAACCGATGAGGAAACTGAGGCTTTGGGATATGATATTAGACAGCTTTTCCAGTCCCGAAGTGATTGGCCTGGGGTGTGATCTGGGTCTGGGATCTTAGAGTCCCCTGCCGCCCCTCTGTGAGTGGTGCAGCCAGCTCGACACCCACCAGCCTGTCTCAGAGACAGCGCATCCCATCTCTCATGGTCCAGGCTGTGCCACAGGTTCTGCCTGACCCCAGGCCTAAGTCTGCAGAGGGTGACCCATATCCTGGTACCCCCAGGACTGGGGTTCTCTGGGCCCCAGGACTTCAGCACTAAAATTGGGCGCAGCAGGACAGCTGGTCACCCTAGAATATTTCCCTTCACTGGGCTCCAAAGGGATTTGACTGGAGGATTTCAACAGACATGTAACATGGTGTTCTCGGTACAGGGCCTGTGTTTGGTACCAGAGATCCCAAAGCAAGGAAGGGCTTGTCCCTGTGCCTGAGGGCAACAGTGTAGGGGATGTAAACCAGGGCCGGGAGGCATTGCTGCAGGCCAGCCATGACCCTGGCTGCCTAGACTCCTGTGTGGTGTGTGCCACGCCACCTGATGAGACCTTTCCAACATCCCAATCCCAGGGTTCATCCCATCAATAAAACCAAGTCCGAGAGGGAGGGAGGAAGAGAGGGTGTGATGTATTTGCTAGGCCCGTGTGCAGGGATTCTGTATAACAAACAGCAAACAGCGAGGCCGGGGAGCTGCTCCCAGTCCAGCCGGGTTCAGGCCTGCTTCACAGGCCTCATGCTGATGCCCAGGCCAGAGGCCCAGTGGTTCCCTGGGACTTGGGAAACTTGCCTTGCTCCTCAAGGCCTAGACTTGGGGCCAGCTTGCTGCGCCAGCAGTGGGCCGGGGACCCGCACTCATGGTGAGGAGGGGAAGGGACAGAGTAGTGCTCAGGGACGATATTCAGAGCTCCCCAGCTGACGCTGCTGTCAGGACACCGCGCCACGCCTGGGGTGGGGAAACTATGGCCTGTGGGGCTGTTTTTGTAAAGCTCTTGCACTAAGAATGACTTTTGTATTTTTTAAAGGATGTTTTTTAAAAAAATGAAAGAGAAGAGGATGAGTAGGGGTAGAGGAAGAAGTAAAGGGAAAAAAGAAGAGGAAGACACAATGCAACACAGAACCTAACATATTGTTTCTCTGGCCCTTTACAGAAAGAAAGGATTGAGGCTGAGGCTGTGTTGGTGTTAACACTGAAAAGGAAGGAAAAGCTATGATGAAAAATAAAGGAGAAAAGTGGCGATTGTATAATGTTAGCCAAAGGGTCCAGGTAGGGAGAGGGGCGTTCTAAAACAGAAAAGGAGGAGTGCTCTGGCTTCCGGGTTTGAAACTGAAAGGCACTAATTTAATGTCCTCCCCCAGTTTGGAGCTTGTCTGCAGTGGTAACGGGAGGGTGGAAAATGTGGGAGATCCTGGAATGTGTGCTCCTTTCACCTTTAAAAGGATCCTGTGGGACAGCAGCCTGAAGGTTTCTCATGAAGGTTTCTGTGCACCAAATAGCCCTATGGGAAAATCTTACAGGCTCCAGACCCAGCGTCCCAGTGCTTTGTTCTGAGAGCCAAGGGCACAGGGAAGAAGACGTGGAAGCAGGGGACTAGAAGGAAGGTGGCGAGGGGCTGCCTCTGTCTGGGCGCTGCCCCCTCCTGGAGGGTGCCATGGGCACGGTGCGGGTCTGCGGAGGTGCAGTGCTGAGCTGCTGGCTGTGGCGGAGAAGGAGAGGATGTTGTCCCGTCTCCCTTCTGCATTGTCTTCTCCCAGCCCTGCTGCCGAGGCCCCCATCTCATCCTTCTCTCTACCACTAACATACGTCTGCTTTCTCGCACTGGACACACTCAACTCTGCGATCCACCCTCTACCTCCACCCCTGCTGCCGAAACCCAGCTGGCCACGGTCACCGGTGCCCAGGCCCAGTGTCCTTGCTCCATCTTCCTCCTCCTTGACAGCTCATCAGCATTGGATACTAGGGACAAGACTGCCTTCCTGAGCCTCTCTCCTGTCGTTGCTTCTGGGACCCTTCTCTCACAGTTCTTGCCTCCTCCCCTGGACACTGTTTCTGTAACCCTCACATGAACACTGGTGCCCCCCTGGCCTTCCCTATCCATCCTCTACACGCTCTCCATGGGGCTCCCTTCCAACCAACTGCTGAACCCCAAAATGCTTTAATTCTGCCCTCCAAGACCTTTTCTAAACTATAGATTCTTTTTCTTACTACCTGATGGCTACACCTGGAGAGGTACCACAATTTCAATATATGTCAGAATAACTATTCTCCTCTTTCCTCAAACCTGCATCCTGTTCTTAAGTCCATCCTCTCACAAAGTCCGGAAGCAAAGACCCTGCGAGTTCCAAACTCTACTCTCCCTGTCACCTCTGGGGTCTCAGCTCTAATTCCAGAATTTTTCTCTGATTGTGATTGTCAGGATGAAGGTCATGTGCTATAATAATCAATTCCAGATAACACAGTGAACATTTGTCACGTGCTTGTGCATGAGTCCGGTGGCTCTCTTGGGTGACATGCTCAGGCAGTAATTGGCATCCAACCTGCTTCCTCTTGGAGCTATGCCATCTTCAGTCCATGGCCTCCAACAGGAAGAGAGGACAGAGGAGGCACTTGGGCATTTGACTGCCTCAGCCTAGAAGCAACATGAGTTCCTCTCCTATCTGGTCACCAGATCTCTGCAGTCACCTCCCTGATTAGCCAGAACTAGTCACCCAGCCACCAACTTAACTGTCAGGGAGCTGGGACATGTGGTGCTACATGTGCATATCAGGCAAACTGTGTCCCAGACACAGCCAGGGAATCGCTCCTCACCATGACACCTACCCTGCCTGGTTCAGGCCCCTCTCAGCCCTCACCGAGACTGCATCAACTGATTCCTGAATTCCTGCTTCTAGGGTGCCCTCGTGAACCCATCTGTACTCAGGCTGATTGCCCACAAATGCTTCTGGAGCTTCCTCACTGCCTTAGGATAAACAGCAAGCTCCTTAGCTTGGCCTGCAAAGCCCTTCAAACTCAGCCCCAGATTGTCTTTCCAGCCTTCCCACCTGTCACTGTCCACTTCCATGCTGGCTGCACAGACCTGCTGTCTGTATCCCCCCACTGGTCTGGCTCTGGCTGACCCCTCACCAAGACCGTGGCATTGGATTCCTTTGCTGAGGCCTTGCCTGCTTCCTGCCTGCCCCCCTCCATCTCATTCTGCCCACTGTGCAACACACAGACCATCCTACGTGGAAACTCCTGCCCACCCTCTGCCTCCATCTGAAATGTACACTTCCGCTGTGCAGCTCCCCGGGCCTCCAGGTCACCTTTCCATCAACCAGATTAATTCCTCCATTGTCTCTGTGCCTGCAGGAATTCTTCCGTACATTTGTCATAGAATGTGTTCCTTTGTCATTGTGTACATGGGTATCCTCCTGGATTTCAAAGTCCTTCAGAAGCTGGGTGGTGTTCACCTCTGTCCTGACACCTGACCCCGTTCGATTTCTCCTTGGGTGGGCATGGGACCATGTCTGTCTCACTGAATACTGAATAACCTTGCCCATCAAACAATGTCACACCAGAATTGCCATGTGGCGTACACACCATTACCAGCTCCTGAGGGCTTGGGACTTGTCGATGGCTGCAGAGGGGCGCAGCTGTGAGGTGACCAGCTGAGGGAGTCCCGGGGGTGTGTGGTGGGCCTGAGCCTCAGATGGCCATCCCTGCTCACATTTGCACCCTTATGAATTATTTCTCCCTGCCATTTGGAGAGGTCAGAGGGTCAGCTCAGTTCCTTGGCAATAATGGAGCAGCACCCACATGTCACCTTTCTGCTGGTGGTGGTGGGGGGGGGGTTATTAGAAAAGAGGAGAGGGAAACAGGCTATTTAAGCTGACTGCACTTTTTAAAATCCAATTATTTGATTACATAGGTCATTGGATCAAATTAGAAAACTATTACTTATAATTTAGAACAGTTCTCTCATAAACCAAGTAAGAAACCAAACAGGTAACTAAAGTCATCACCAAACTGCCTGAGGGACATTAGTGGGTGTGTGTCGCTCTGGGTGCCCTGTATCAGTCAGTGTGAGCCAGGTTATGCTGCAGTAACAAGCAGCCCAAACCCTCGGAGGCTTACTTCTCACCCATACTGCATGTTCCTCACGGGCAGCTGAGGGCCTGCTCCACAGCGCCCTCTCCTGGGACACCAACAGACACCTGCAGGCGAAGTCTGGCCCCCTACCTGTTTTGGTAACTTAAATTTTATTGGAACACAGCCACACCTGCTCATTTATACACTGTCTGCAGCTGTTTTCAGGCCACAGAGAGGAGCGGGCCTAGTTGTGACACAGATCATATGACCCAGGAAACCTAAAATATTATATTTATTTTCTGGCCATTTACAGAAAACACTTGCCGACCTCTGGTCTAGAATATCTCCAGTCACAGTGGCAGGCGTGGGAAATGTGGCAGCTAGTGCAATGGTCCTTAAAGGCTTCCACCTGGAGGTGACATACCTCACTCCTGCTCATATTTCAGTGGCCAAAGTAAGTCCTACTGCCCCGCACTAGCTGGTGCTCCTGAGGAGAGCCCGGATGTTGGCAAACAGCTCCTGTGACACCATTTCCCCCAGAGTCTCTGTATCTATTCTAAATTTTTTAACTATTTAACACAGAGGCTGGGGAACTTGCAGAGGTGGAATTGCTGTCTGCAAACAATGATTGAACAGGAAGAGCTAGCACTTTTAAAACCTGAGGCCAGCGTTCCCATGATATTCGCTCTTGGACTTCCCATGTGGAGAATGCTAGTTCTGTGGGACCGAGCTCCCCACATTTGGGAAAGGCTCCCCAGCAGGTCCTGGATGCTCTCTGCAAAGCAGCCGGGTCCTTACACCGGCTGAACCCGCCCAGCCAAAAACAGGCTCTTCTACAGACCTCGTGAGTTTCTCGTCTTCAGAGTCCGATGGCTTCCTAATCGACTTCAAATAGGCAAACAGAAACCCTTGAAACTAGGAAAGTGCCTTTAAAATCAACAAAGGAGACATGTTTGACCATAAAACATCAAAAGAGAACATTTCTCAATGTCTTCCCAGTGTCTGAGAAGTAAGTGACATGAACTCTGCCTGGAGCTACCAGGGCATCTTAGGATACACCCCGCACCTGCCGTGGTTGGAGTGCACAGCTGTCTGTCTCAGGGCAGCTCCTACCCTGCTGGCTGGGCCTTATCTCCGTCCCGCCCCAATGGACCACCTCTCAGCAGGAGAGGAGGCGGTGCGGGGAAACGGGGAGGGGGCTGAACACACTGGCGCAGAACTGCTGCTGACTCCTGCATGGCAAAGAACCCGCGTTTAATTTTAGCACTTTGAGAAAGTTACAAATTTAGTTCCATGCCTTGTAAGGAGAAAAAAATAAACAAGTAACTTTGGGATGACTTTAAAAAAAAAATCTCATCCTGAGGACCTTGTGCAAGAAAACTTTTCTTCAGTAAATCTGGCAATTGCAGTACATACATGACTTACCAGCCGTGCCTTTAAGGCGGGGACAGAGAACACTGGCTGCCCGTGGCCTGCCTCTATTTTTATCAGCTGCCAGGCTTTTTGTTCATGGCGTTAGGTGTCAACTGTGTTTCTTTTGCGGCTATGACAAGACAGGAACCCTAACCACAGGTTTCTGCCATCTGTTGTCAGACCAGAAAGGGCCGCATCAGGGATGGTGCCTGGCATCCCCTTGGCACCTGGTGAGCACTTGGGAGTTCTGAGTGTGCCCGTGCTGGCCCAACAGCAACTGTGAGCTGCTCGTCCCCTCAGTCCATCCTCTCAAGTTTGGTGAGCCCTTTGTTAAAGGAGCAGCCTGTAGCAGGTGCAAGGAGAGGCTCATCATGGACCTAGCTTTAGGACCCATCTGGCCCTCTGGGAGACAAGAACGTAGCTCCATGTCGTAGAGCATAGAAAGTGGGAAGCACAAGGAAAGTAGACCACCACAAAGAAGGGTCATGGCAGGTCAGAGCTGGGAAGGTTGATTTGCCTCTGGAAGGAAACAAGAGAAAAGGAGGCAAGAACGAACGCCAAGGATCACTAAGGTCAGCGTCCTCTGGGTCTTCCACATCTCCTCAAGGCTCTGGTGCAAAGGCACGTTGTTTCTATACAGGAGGGTGATAAGGAAGTTCAGAACCTCCCCTACCTGGCCACTTCGTGCCTCCGTCTTGTCCCAGGCCAGGCCCAGCCCCTTCCCATAGCACACCTTGTCTGCCCTCTCTCCAAGCTGAGCTCTGCACAGCCCAGGCAACGTCTCTCCTCTCCACTGGACAGGGTTTGGGGTAGGGGATTTCCAGCAGCCTTCCCTGACACATCTTCCCTCCCTCCCGTCCCTTGAGCTCCCACACCTAGGCTGGTGTGACCACAGTTCTTTTCTTTTTTTACGTTAAAAAATTTCTTTTTTAATTTTCAGTTACAGTTGCCATTCAATATTATATTAGTTTCAGGTGCACGGCACAGTGGTTAGACATTTATTTAACTTATGAAGTGATCCCCCTATGAGAGAGACTAGTACTGACTTGACACCATACATAGTTATTACAGTGTTATTGACTGTATTCATTATGCTGTACTTTACATCCCCGTGACTATTTTGTAACTGCCAATTTGTACTTCTTGATCCCTTCACCTTTTTCACCACTCTCCAGCCCTGCTTCTGACAGCCATCAATTTGTTCTATGTATCTATGGGCTTGTTTCTGTTTTGTTTGTTCATTTATTTTGTTTTATAGATTGCACATATTGCTGAAATCATATGGTATTTGTCTTTCTCTGACTTATTTTACTCAGCATAATACCCTTTATATCCATTCATGTTGTCACAAATGGTAAGATTTCATTCTTTTTTATGGCCAAGTAATAATTCATTATATATATATATATCACTTCTTCTTTATCCATTCATCTGTTGATGGACACTCAGGTTGCTTCCATATCTTGGCTATTGTAAATAATGCTGAAATGAACATAGGGGTGCATATATGTTTTCAAATTAGCGTTTCAGGTTTCTTTGGATAAATGCCCAGAAGTAGGATTGCTAAGTCATATGGTACTTCTAGTTTTAATTTTTTGAGGAAACTCCACAGTGTTTTCCATAGTGCTGTACCAATTTACAATCCCACCAACAGTGCACGAGGGTTCCTTTTTCTCTACATCCTCGCCAACACTTGTTTGTTGATTTATTGGTGATGGCCATTTATGACAGGTAACATCTCATTGTGGTTTGAATTTTCATTTCTCTGATGATTAGTGACGTTAAGCATCTCTTCATATTTCTATTGGCCATCTGTATGTCCTCTTTGGTGAAATTTTTATTCAGGTCCTCTGCCCATTTTTTAATCTGATTGTCTTTTTGGTGTTAAGTTATATGAAGTCCTTATATATTTTGGATATTAACCCCTTATTGGATGTATCCTTGGCAAGTATCTTCTCCCATTCAGTAGGTTGTCTTTTCATTTTGTTGATGGTTTCCTTAGCTGTGCAAAAAACTTTTTAGTTTGATGTAGTTCCATTTATTTATTTTTTATTTTGTTTCCATTTCCCGAGGAGACATATCCAAAAAATATATATTACTAAGAGCAACTTCAGAGAGTTTACTGCCTACGTTTTCTTCTACGAATTGTATGCTTTCCAGTCTTACATTTAAATCTCTAATCCACTTTGAGTTTATTCTTGTATATAGTGTGAGAAACTGGTCTAGTTTCATTTTCCTGCATGTGTCTGTCCAGTTTCCTGATAATGCCTGTCATTGTCTGCCAGCCCGACAGCCTGTGAGCTTTGCTAAGACAGAAGGTGTGCTTGTCCCGTTTGTTCCCTCAGTGCCCAGTGTGTACTCTGCACAAGGGCTCTCAGACACATGATGGATGGATAGATGGATGGATGGATGGATGGATGGATGGATGGATGGACGGACACATTGAGTTGAACAAAATGGGATTTTGAAGTCCATCCCTTCTGCAGCCTCTCATGATTTAGGAAGCACCTTCTGCCTGAAGGCAGAACAGAGACAGGTCATTGGGATATGAATATTGTACATTTTGTGCAAAACCAGATGAAGATGCCTTTGGTCTTACAAACTCATGCAGAGAAGGGGGATCCACAGTAGCTACTGGCACCTTCCTATGACCAAAGACCATCAAGCAAATTGACTCTTGTATGGGGGAAAGGCTAAAGAGGAAAGAAATAAGTGGAGACCCACCTATGACTCTTCCTCATGGACAAAAAGGCTCAAGGGTTAAATCTATTGGTTCAGAGTTGAAACTTGCACAGCCCCAATAGGTAAGAAGTATATGCTATAGCTACCTTTACAGACCTCCCCTTCCCTTGCTGGTGTTTTGAGATTTTCATTCCCTAAACTGGAGTCTTTTTTGTGGATGCTATTCTCCCATGCCCACACCCCCCCTTTGTGTGTGTGTGTGTGTGTGTGTGTGTGTGTGTGTGTGTGTGTGTGTTGGGGGGCATTTCCCTTAATAATTTCTGGGGATTTCTTGTTAAGCTTTTGGCACAGCTGTGACTTTTTGGTCCTAACTGCTGGTCCAGTGAGGTGAGGGCAGGAACTGGAGGCTTGTCCTCTCATTACAGACCTAGAGCAGGACCAGCAAGCTTTTGTCAGTAAAGAACCAGTAGTAAATATTTTAGGCTTTGAGGGCCATGTAGTCTTTGTCACAACTGCTCAGCCCTGCCCTTGTGGGTAAAGGTATTCAGAAACAACAGTAAAGAGGTTAGTATGGCTGAGTGCCAATAAAACTTTATTTACAAAAGCATGAGGCAGCAACTGGCCAGATTTGACCTTTGTGTGAGTCTGTCCACTCCTGAGCAGACCATGGGACTAAGCGAGGAGCCTGTTCACACAGACCTGGGGTCAGCAGCCCAGATGCTCGAGGGTCAAATTGTCTGTGAGCAAATCTGGAGTGTCTGCCAGGAGGAGAATGGGAAGTGGGCAGCATTCTAGTTGTATTTAGGTCTCCTTATAGCCTTGATCTTAAGCAGCCAGCCAGCTTTCCCAGGGATGAAGAGAGAACTGTGTAGGTTATGTCAGCGAGAAGCATGGTGCTCCCTCTCCTGGGACAGACCATCTCGTCAGACTGCTCGGCCTCTGACCTCCAGCTGCCAGCATGAGCTCATCTAGCCCAGGCCCCCACCCCACCGGGCCCTGTCCTCCTCACCCGCCCAAATCCCCCTGGCCCTCTGGCCCTGCCAGCTGTTTGCTGTTCTTTTTGGAAACATGCAGGAGAACCAGGCCATAAATGTTTTATTCTGAAGTTTTCTTTGAAGAGCACGTTCATAAGAGTCTGATTTACACTCTGTTATGGAGTGGTAGTGTGATGAAGAAAAGATGCTTATTTCACTGCTCCTTCGGGTGATGACAGTGTTTCCTGGATTCGTATTAAAAATTAAACCGAGGAGATGTTTCTTCTCAGCATCTTAGACTTTGACCCTGTGTAGAGCCCCCTTATAGCCCACCAACCCACAGACCCTCTTTTTCGCTCTTATTAATCCCAAAAGGAAAATAAAACAGGCTGGTTCCCAGCTACTGCTCAGGGGCCCCATTAAAATGCAGCAGCTGGGCCTCTAGCCTCTGGTGACAACTTGACAGTTTAGAGGGGTTCTTGGCCATAGCACTGCAGCCAAAAAATGGCGCTGGGCTCCCAGGCACGCCTTCTCTCTGTTTGCCAGCACCATGGGAGTTCCATTTGACGAGAGCATTACCTCGGACCTGTGACCAACACAGCTAACCCCTTTCATACTTGGCTCGTGTTAAATGCTTGTGGGCTTGTTTTGAATATTAGGCCCAACGGGATTACTGGAGTTGTCCATTCTATGGGGTCAAGTCCCCAGCATCCTAGTGTGGTTGACCGGCTCCCCCAGATCAGAGTATATTCACCTGCCTGGCCTGAACCCCAGTGTGGGTCCATTATGCAGTCATCTGGAAAAAAGACGATGTGAACCTGTCTGATCACAGGCGAAGGCCTTCTCATGCTGGACCAGGGGCACAACTCCATCTGCCCAGGCTGGGCTGGGCTCTGAGCCCAGTGATCTTGGAGACAGGAAGAGTGTCTGTTTTGAGGCTGTGTTCCCAATTATTTTTATCCAAAAGCAGCTGGAGCCCCTTCTCCTTCCTTATTTTTAACCCTGCCTGGTTTCTCTCACTCCTGCCAAGCCTGCATTCATCCCCGAAGGCCCAGAATCATTTAAAATTAAGCCATTAGAAATCAGAGCAGTGTTAACGACGTGGCTCTTAGGAATAAATGGGCTCTGGTGTGGGGGCCTAGGAAGCCCCATCCAGTGTGGTCAGAGCTGGAGGGTACGGGGCACAAGAAGCCCTGGTGCTGCATTCAATCAATCTCAAACCAGATTTTTCTTGTCCTGTGAGTCCTAGGAGTGATTCATTAAGGGTTAGAGTCACTCCAGGCAGCATGGTTTCGCCTGAGGCTGGGCATGATGCTCATTTGGAAGCTTACGGATGCACTGTGCTTACGAATGTCTAATCCAAATCACTTAAAGGAGAGCTGTGTTCCATTCTGTGGTACCTGCCAGGAGTTAGCAGGGCCTGGCTGCCTGTCAGCGCTGCTCAGGAGGCCCCGTAATCCCATCCCATCGGCTACCTTTTGCTCAGCTGTTACTGGGGACACCCCCTCCGCCCACCGCCACCAGCAACACTGCTTGTCACCTCGTATTGGTGGTAACAACAATGAACGCCCGGTTCAGAGGAGGGTGGATGGAAATTCCTGTCTACATGAGGAAGTCACACTTTTTGTTTTCACTTTGGGCTCTGCATTCCACTGTGCAGGGGGGCAAGACCGGACCATGCGCTCAGCCTAGCATCAGTTTTAGATATTCTTCGTCTTGACCTTCAGATAAAAATGTTTTTACAAGTGTGACCTTTCTCTGATCCTCCATTCCAGCTCCAAGTAATAGTTTGCTGTGAAATCCCACATGTTTGCTTTGTAACATTTGTTGTATCAAGTTTCAACTGAGGGCCAGGTTTCCAACAAATCCACAGGAATGCCCCTGCCCTCTGGCTTTCTTTAGGTGCATTCCTGTCGCAGGACAGCCCTTTGACTGCTCCTGTCATCCACGTGCCTGGGTAACCACCCCCCACACAAACCTCCCAAGTCCTCCCTGACCCTCCTAACACCCTGCTTTATGGAGTGTTCTGTGTTCAGCTCACCTAGGAGAGTCGGCAGATGCCAGCAAAAAAGGGTTCTTAAGCCCTAAGGCCACATGTCTGGCCCAGTCCGCAGCCTCAGCCAGCCTTCTCCCTCTGCCCAGTGGACAGAAACAACCTCCTGTGTCTCTCCTGGCCACAGGTATGATTTCTTCCTACTGAATTGTGACTTGAGTGGCTCAAGGACGTTGGGAGGTTGAGACCACATACAACTAGACGCAGAGTGGTCCCCACCTCGGTTCACTGGTGTTTTGCATGCACGGTGCTGATTTGGGCCGGTTTGGCTGTTTTAGGAGAGGAGACATGTTTGTTTGGACAGGAGGCATGTTGACAAAAGCAGGGTCCCGTGTTTCAGGTTCATCGGAACCAGTCATCTTGGGTATCGGCCCTGCTTGTTGCCCAGCCAACTGCCTTCTGCCTGCTCACTGCTGCTCACATCCCGTTCAACAGAGTGGTGCTCGGCAGGGTCACCCCCATGGTCCTCCCCTGTCTGCTCCTGGCATCCCCCGCGGAGATGGCACATGTGGAGCCCAGGAAAGCATGGGATCACCATCAACCAGAGCTTGATCTTGAAGCAGCCCTCAAATAACTTAATCTTCTTATTCTTTTTATACCACTTTGACAATGTACCAGAAAACCATTGTCACTTGTTGATCATAAAATGATGAAAAATTTGTACACCTAGGTTTTTAAAAATTATCCCAAATCCCAACTCCCCGAAGTATCAGTGTTATCATTTGGTATGTAAATTTCCAGACCCTTTTCCCATGGAAATACATGCATCTTTTATAGAAATGAGATAATCCTACATAGCCATTTCTCTAACCATCTTTTCAGCTTGATGTAATTTACACAAATCACCATGCCTATCAGTTTAAATGCTCTTCATGGCTGTGTGGTGTCCATGGTGTCATCTGCCATTGAACCTTCTACTGCGGGACATTTGGGCTGCTTCAGTAGCTCAGGTTTTCTACATTATAAATAATGCTGCAGTGAAATCCTCATCTGAACCGTCATTCTGCCTTGTTCAAATATTTGAGGGGTCATTTTTAACAAGAATGGCCAGCCCCAGTAGGTGTGCAGTACATGCCTGCACCCCCAAATCAAAGGGCTCATTCCTGTCTTCATCTTACTGGAGTTTCCACAGCGTGTGGTGTGGTTGACAACTGCTTCCACTTGGAAACAGTCGCTTGCCTGGACCCAGAGACACCAGTGCTTCTTGGTTTTTTTCTGTCCTCTCTGCCGGCTCCTCTGCCATGTTGGTGGTCCACAGGCTGAGTCTCCGCATCCTGTCTCCTCGCCCCATACTTTCTCCCAGGCCATCTCATCCACCTCCCACCTTGGCTCCAGTAACGATAGCCAGCATTTATTCAGGGCTTACTATGAGCTTTAAATTATTACACTTAATGTTCCAACTACCCTGGAAGATGGGAGCCTTTATGACTATATTTTCTTGTCTCTCAGGAGTATCTGTCCTTAATTTCCAAAATTTGGGGAACCGTTGATCCACATATTTTACCTGGTTTTTCTTCAGTTGTTTCAAATGAGAGGCTAAATGCAGCCCCTTGTCGCTACAGTGTGCTTGAGAATAGAAATCCATGACTGTCATCTTAAAAATGAGAAAGCCAAGTGAGGCTCCATGACATTACTTGTCCAAGGTCACAGACAGAGGCTCGCACACTTGAGAGCTAAGGGCTCAACAGTGAGGCTGCATTGCTGTGTAGCTTGGCTATTTGCTAATGACCCCCAAACCTATACATTGAGGCCAGGCCCCCTTCTCAGCTGTTTGGCGTTACCAGCTGCCCTCATTTTCAACGTCTCCAGGCATGTCAAACTCAACATGTCCAGCACTGATGACCTCCCCCAGATTTCATCTTCCCTGTCTCTTCAAATGGTTTCTCCAGCTGGCTAGTCTCTAAAGCCAGAAACTAGGCTCACTCTCCTCCCTCAATCCCTTCAGCCCATGAATCCACTAGTCCTATTGGTAGAGGAGGGAATAATGGCCTCCCAAATATGCCCATGTCCTGACTCCCAGATGTGACTATATTACCTCACTTGGCAAAAAGGGAGATTACCCTGGATTATCTGGGTGGACCCAATGTAATCACACAGGGAGGCAAGAGGTTCAGAGTGAAAGAGAAGGTGAGATGATGGAAGCAGAGGTCAGAGAAAGATTTGAAGATGATACGTTGCTGGCTTTGAAGATGGAGGAAGAGGCAATAAGACGAGGACTGCAGGCGTCCTATAGAAGCTGAAAGACGCAAGGCATGGGTTTCCCCTTAGAGCCTGCAGAAGGAGCACAGCCCTGCCGGTGCCTTGATCTGGGACTTCTAACTTTCAGAACTGTCAGATAGTATATCTGTGTTGCTTTAAGCCGCGACTAACTTTGTGGTCATTTCTTACAGCAGCCATAAGAAAGTTATACAGATGGCATGGTGGATAAGCACTTGGCCTCCGGCATCAAACTGCCCGAGTTCCAGCCCAGCCTTGGCCATGTGGTGGCTGTATGAATGTGAGCCATTCACCTAACTTCTCTGTGCCTCAGTTTCCTCATTTTATAAAATGGTAATTAAAAAAAACACCCACTTTACAGGCTTATTGTGAGAATTAAATGCATTATTCCAGATGGTACTGGTGAGTTCTGGATGAAGGGGAGCAGTTGTTATCATTACTGCTGTTATTGTTCTTACCCACATTCAGACCCCTCTCCCTCTCCGTCCCCATGCCCCTGACCCAGACCTGACCTTCCTCAGTCCCCCTGTAAGACGTGGGTCTGATCCTATCTCTACCTTTATCCTGCCAGCTTTCCAGAGCACCCCTTTGCCGTCAAGGTGAATACCAGAACCCTCCTAGTGGTGCGGGAGGCCTAGGCACACCCTGGCTCTGTACCACTCTGAGTCCCTTCTCCATATCGCTCAGCGTTTCTTTCTTTCTTTCGATGTCTTCAAACTTGCTGAGCTTGCCTTTGCCAGCCCTTGCTGGGCAGGCTTCTCTGCTGCTCTCCCGCCCACCCTGACCCTCACTACCTCACCTAATGGGCCCACCCACTGCTCACAGAAGCCCTCTCTGCCACGCCCTCAGGTGAGGTCCCTGTTATGTATTCCTGTGGCCCTGCACTTGCAGGACCACCATGTCTATAATGACCTGTCTAATGCTTGTCCCCTCCCCACAGTGTAAGCCCCGCATTGGGCCATGTCTGTGCCCCGAGCTGGCTCTGGCAGTCAGGTGGTCAGCAGATATCAGTGAGGACCTAGAACATGCCCACACAAGCAAAACAACCCTACAACTCAACTGACCGTCACACCACTTTCTTGTGTGGAGCGCCAATGGGGGCATTTCCCAATAACTCACTGACCAGTTCTGACCTTGCTAAGCAGATGAGCTCCACATTAGAGGTGCTCACCGACCTCTGCTGACCGCCTCTGGCATGATGCCATGCCTCCCCTGTGCCTGTTTGAGTGAGTGAAAGGCTGCAATGTCCTATGCATACCTTTTTCCAGTGACCATACAAGGAGAACTGTGGGTCCTGAGAAACCCAGCACTAGGGTACCTGTCCATACCCAAGGGGAGGGAGGGCCTGGAGCCAGGTGGCCGCACCTGTAGAGGTTGCCCTCCCACTGCTACCTGAAGCTCTGTGGGTGATGGTCCCTGGCCGGCTGTGGCGAACTCCAAATGACTACCTTGACAGAAAACAATCCCAAGCCTTGATAGGGAATGCCTTCTGGTCTCTGTCTCCCTTTCTAGGGAGGGCAGGTGTGGTGAGCAGACAGAAGTCCCCGAATCTATCAGCAGAAGGAATGTCCCCCCACCTTTCAGCCTAGTTCCCATGCAGCAAGCACTCCAGAAGCATGGTGTAGGAGCTTGGAATGGGTGGTCCTTTGAGCCTTCGAGGGATCTTGGAGAAATGAGGGAAATTACGCTTCTGCGTTTCATGTTCTCATTCTTCCAGGCACTTTATTGTTTAAACAAGAAAAAGAAATAGAATTTTGAACTTTTTAGAGGTTGCAGATATGCTGAGGTTCCCAGCACCTTTCACGATCCCTGGTGGAAGAGCGAAGTCAGCCACCTAGGGGTGGATCGGTAGGCTGCCCTAGCATGTGGAGCCCGTCAGCTAAGCAAGGTCAGCACTGGTCAGTGAGTTGACTGAATTGTATTAGTTTCTTGGGGCTGTACGAATACCACAAACTGGGTGGCTCCAAGCAACAGGGAGTCCTTCTGTCACAGTTCTGAAGGCCAGAAGTCTAAAAGCAAGGTGTTGACAGAACTGGTTGCTTCTGGAGGCTGAGGGAGAATCCGTCCCGTGCCTCTCTCCCAGCTTCTGGTGGCTGCCAACAATCCTTGGAGTTCCTTGGCATATAGACGCATCACCCCAATCAATGCCTCCGTCTTCACATGGCTTTCCTTCCCCTTTGGGTGTCTCTGTTCTTTTTTGTCTCTTTTGATGACACTTATAATTGGATTTAGGGCCCATTCTAATCAAGAGTAATGTCATCTTAGGATCCTTATATCTGCAAAGGCTCTTGTTCTAATAAGGTCACTTTCCCAGGTACCAGGGGGCCACAACTTGGACATATCTTTTTGGGGGACACAGTTCAACTCATTGTGCCAGCTAAACAGGAAGACAGGGTACTGCCCAGGGTATGACAGGCTAGGCAGGAGAGCTGGGTGTTAAGGGGATTTTGGGATGATGTTGCCCCCCATGGGCTGGATCGACAGGGTTCTCTGGGCAGGAATTATCCCAGTGATAACATTGCACAGCCGAGATCTCTCTGCTTGGCCCTTAACCACTTCCCTCAGCCAGTTTAGCATGTACCTGGGACTTAATGGAACCATCTCGAAGTAGACCGTTCCTCCAGTCATCTCTCACAACACACCCTTGAAGCTTTGAGCCCTTAGGGGTCTATGGTGGGAGACGCTGTGCTCTGTCATCCTGCAGCCTGCTCATCGACCCACAGCCAAAGGACTAAAGTTCTGTAGAGATTAATCTTCAGTTCCTGGGAATGCAGTTTTTAAGTGAGCTCATGCTTTGTAGCGTGATAGGCTTTGTCAGGATTTTCTCTGACAAACACAAGAATAATTTATTCAAGTTCTAACAATAAAAATGGGCCTCCGGACACTGCCTTCTTCCATGTTAAACACAGTTTGATGCTGATCAAGCCAGATGCAGGCCAAAAAGTGGTTTCCTGAGCAGCTCTACAGGAGGGCTCTTGAGAGCCGCCTTGGGACCCGCCTTGGGACCAGTGTCACTGGCCGCCAAGATCTCTCCAACGTGCTGAAAAAACGTGTTAGCAATTCAGGCAAGCAGACCCTGAGGCTCCTGGACAGATGCCTCTGGGCTCCAACCTGACTTTGCCTTTCTCTTCCCTGCCCAGGAGCCTCCTGTCAACTCACTCCTGTCTCCTCTTGTCTGTTTCCAGGACTCTTCCTCCTCGGCCGGATGTGTCCCAGTGGCTGAACAGCAGGGCACGGCTCCCAAAGTCCAGCTGCCCCTCAACGTGTGAGCTGCTATTTATATTTTGGGGTCCCATGCCTTCTCCCTCCTACCCCATGCTAGCATGTAAATGTGTGGTTTCTGTAGGGGTGTCTTGTTACTAGTTGGTCAGTGTAGTTATGTGCATCTAATAATAGTGTTAATGGGAAAGTGTGGAAAAGAAAAGTCTAGCATGTTTTTAAAAATGTCATTGTCCTTAGGACATTTATTATAAGCAAGGGGGATAATCAAAATATTTGATGTCACAGGCGCTGGCCAATCAGGAAAGGATGAGCCATAGCACAGAGATGACGCCATAGGCCCCTGAGGTCTGGGGTATGGGCCCCGGAGGTCGGGGGATGCCAGAGACGTGGGTGGTTGTGGGGGCTTCATGGTGGCTAGTTACCAACTGCTCTGGAAGTAGCTCAGTATCTTAACAACCATAACTGTCCCACTCGTGAGTAGCAGCTGCGTATCGTAGCCAAATATAACCGGATGAATCATTGCTACAAGTGAGATGCTTATCTTGTTTAGAAAATCTGCTCTTGTTAAATTACAGTTCTTAAAAAATACATGCAGTTTAAAAAGTCCCCACTTAAATTGTGCTCTGAAGAATTAGACTGCCTTCTACTGTTTTATTTGGCAATGAGTCAGTTACTTGAATGAACGTTCTAAGGCAGAGAATATGAATTTGGCAAACAATATGGCGAGGTAGAAAGTTCCATAGATCCGATGTGGGTCAGAGGGACATTTGACCTGTGTTGTAGAGTGAATGCATTTCAAGCAAAAAATGTCTTTTGAAAAAGCAACTTGCCAAGCTCCAAAATGTTTCCTAGAGGTAGCTTGAATATCCTGGTACACGCTCACCTCCCTCACTAAGCCCAGTGGAAACGTGCGCCTTTATGTGACTGTGACGGCAGATAGGAAATCCCTGAACATCCTCTCTTTACCTGCCCACTCTGTTGTGATTGGGTTATTATCATAACCAACTAAACAAAAGGAAGTAAAAACTTGCCTGTATTTAACCTACCTTCCTGGGGGCCACATGGATTAGTACACTATCTTCTAGATCAGCGATTCTCAACCTGTGGGTCACGGCCCCTTTGGGGGTCGAACGACCCTTTCACAGGGGTTGCCGGGTACTCATATGTGGGCGTATCTGCATGTGGGACTAGAGATGGATAGAGGAGTGGTGTCTCGGTTCCTAAGACCATCGAAATTATGTGTTTTCCGATGGTCTTAGGCAACCCCTGTGAAAGGTTGAGAACTGCTGTTCTAGATGTCTTTGGGCTAAAATTCAAGTTTTCACCAACACTGGACAGAAGATGCTGTCTTCTGACTGGGTCTCCTCGATAAGCGCCAGTGGCTTCTGCTCAAACCTGGGGGCCGGGGAGGTGCCTGAGGAGGATGGGGGTGATGGTCTTGCTCTTCCTGAAGAACTGGATGTAGGACCCTTTCCCTGAAGAAATACACCTGCATCCGCAGGAGACCCTGAGGCCCTAATTTCATTCCCCAAATGAGAGGCAGGACACAGCGAGCTTGAGCTCCTTGAGGACAAGGCTCAGGTGTTTCATTTTGAGGTCCCCCAAAATGAATGCCTGGCACACAGGCTCTGAATAAATGTTCACTTGCTTGGTGAGAGCCACAGCCTTCCCCCTCCTGTGTGCACAGGGCTCCTGGTGTCAGCCCGAAGCTCCCAGCTCTTATGCATCAGGTCAGCCACCCAAGAAGGCTGCTCTGTCTTTGAGACCCAGAAGGTAATACGGTTCCAAGAACATCACTCCCCAAGAGTTGTGAATGCATTCTGGAGGCCTCAGCCATGCACAGAGCTTCCATGTCACGCAGGCTTTTAAATTTGGAGCAGAGTGTGGAGGGACTTCTTTCTCTCCCCACCCCAACCCCATTCTGCCATGGGGGTCCCCATCCCTCTGCTCTCCCTTTTTCCGTTTCACCCCCTAGAGCATCATTGTCCCTGTTTGGGTTGAGATTTTCATTTGGGTAACAGAAGGGAGTCTTCCATGTCAGATAATGTCCTTCAAAGGATAGCAATTTTTTGTCAGGAATCTGTCCACTGATCACGGTGGTCATCAGAGCAGCAGTGACTCATGGCCAGCGTGACTGTGATTGACTGTTGTAAGTTAAATGTATGTTTTCCGTGGCTGTTTATACCAAGTAACAAGCACCATGGCTCCTAACATCACATATGTTACAGCACTGTGCCTGATCCTTCTGAGAATATGACCTTTGAAATCGCATTTTCCATTTTATTCCTAGGGAGGAAAAGATTAGATTGACCTCATCAGTTTATCAAGTAGGGGATTAGCTTGACCATCACCTATCTTCTATAGCTCCAAGAAGTTAGTGGTCGGTCCCATGCACACCAGTGACAGGCATCTAGGGTGGGAATATGGTTGCTCTTTATCTGACTTTTCTTCCCAGAACAGTACCAAATAGTCATGTAGTCTGAGATTGAGCACGAGAATTGTTGCCTTCACAAAAACAACTGCAGCAATAAGTGTGCTGTTGTGAGCCAGGGAGTCCTCAAATGGTCCTGGCCTTGGGACTCCAGGGAAAACCCGACCAGGCTAAGCTAAAGGTCAGTGATGGAGGAACTCCAGTGGGCCCACCTTCTGTAATTCTCATTAGCCCATGGGTTTGCCTTCTACAGGTCAAGTCATGTGCCTCGAAATGTGAGCCCACATGATTAAAAGGCCTGGTCTCTCAGGTCATCCATGGGTCACAGGATGTTCTTATCCCCTTCTTCCAGCATGTAAAGGTTTCCATGGGCACCAATTTCCTAAGGACTACAAAGGACCACCTTCTAAGGACTACAAAGCCCTCATGCCCTCACGTTCTGTGATGCTGGGAAAGGGACTGGTGACCTGACCATGCCCCACACAGAAAAGAAGTCTCTTCCACCACAAACCCATTAACAGAGAGGCTTGTTCTGCACTTCAGTCTGCGATAGACTGGATTAGTGTGAGCTCAGTACATCAGGACCCAATAATGTAAGTCCCTGCCAAGGCCAGGGGCAAGTGCCTAGAGGGGCGAGGCACCGTCCAGCCTTCTCTGACAGCACCTAGCCTCTAGGTCAGCACTTCCAAGGTCACAGGTACCTGCCCTCCAACAGTCTTGTTATGCTGATCACCTTCAGGGAGAGAGCAGAGCAAGGCCCCAGGCAGGTAGGGAGTGAGAGGAGGGCAAAAGCAGAAAAGTCACCTTGAGCAGAGCGGAGAGCCTGGCGGGCAAAGGATGGAGACTTGTAAAGGTGCCAGCGGGGCCACTGCAGTAGACAGAAAGCCAGGCTTGAGCCCTGCGGGTGGCAGCAGGTCCTTAGCAGCACCCGTGTTGTCTAAATTGGGTTTCCTGGAAGCAGACATGAGGCTGAGGCTTTTTGGGGACTGCCGTCAGGAGCCACGTCTGTGAGGAAGCGAGGCACTGAGCTGTCTGTGGTTGGAGGGAAGCCCAGCTGATCCTCGGGGAGCTCTGGAGCCAAGATGGCTCTTCGGTTTCCCCAACTGAAGAGAGACTCTGTGGGCTTCAGGCAGCGCTGGGAGGGGCACAGCCTGGTAAATCGGCACCCTGCAGGGAACATACCACCAGGGGCACCGCAGCCAGCCATCGGGAGCCTGCGGCCCACTCTGGGGGACCCTGCTGTGACCCTTGAGCAGGGTCCTGGGTCAAGCACCACCAGACTCAGCACAGAGGTGGGTCTTCAATCTCAGAACGCAACAGAAACCCCTGGAGAGCTGCTGAAACACAGATGGCATGGATTGACGCCAGTAACCCTGGGGTGAGGCCCCAGAATGTGCATCTCTAACAAGTTCCCAGGAGATGCTAATGCTGCTGGTCCAGGACTATCTGTTTGGGGTCACTAAACTGTAGCCCCCACAAGCAAGTTTCCCAGGAGCTGGCCTCACGGCCACACCACCCCCCACCCAGTTCCTTCCTTCCCTGGGCTCCTGACATTGTGTTCCACCTGGGAAAGCCTCGTCTGAACTAGAGCCTACTGCTGTTGGGTTTCTGGGGAATCAAGACCAACAGAAAGATGGGCAAGGGGCTGGCCGCTCCACAGCCACACAACAGTTCCCCAAACGCTCCTCCGTTCTCTCCCTCTGAGCTTCTGCACTCAGCCCCATCTCAGCACCTCATCGACTCACAGTCCCCCCAGCTCAGCTGTCAACTCCTTCAGAGGACCTGCCTGGCCTGCTGAGCATAGGTAGTGCCCCTCCCAGGCCATATGACATCCTGTGTAGATGCTGACAGGACACCTATACTGTCTGTCTCCCCCACCCCCAGAGCGAGTGATCCTGGGGCAGGCTCCTCCGCCACCTGGCTGCACCTGGCTGTCATTCGGTAGACATCTATTGAACTGAACAATGGATGCGTGAGCTCGTTTCGCTTATTGAGCTGGCGTGGCCCTGGCAACCAGAAGACCAAGCACAGAACTCTTCACAGGAGGAATGGAAAATAATCTGTTGCAAGAAACACAAGCAAGCCATAAAATAGAGGAGAAAGGGTGTGAAATTAACAAAGGCACTGAAATAAATACTTGAATTCTCTCCTTGATTAAAGCAGAAGGGACCTCTGTAGACAATTAACAGCAAACGAAGATCTTGTTATAGAAATGAGCAAGTTATACGAGTGAGTGACTGCAGTGCTCAGAGATATCCAACGGGCTGCTTGTAAAAATAGACAGTGCATGATGCCTAGCCGAGTAGCCACAGCTGCTGGGCGTGTCCAGTGTGCCCACGCCTGTGTGAGGGTGCGGGGGCAGATGTGGGGCCTGGTGTTCCACTCCTGACTCACACACGCAGGGCTGTTGCTGCCCAGAGGAGGAGGCTCCTTTTTCTAACTGGCACGAAAGGCCCATCTAGGCTGCAGGGCAGTGAACCAAATTCTCCTACTGTTATCTTAAATAAAGGGCCTTTAGTACCAGCCTTTGTGTGCAAATCCACAGAGGGGAATTCTGGGCCTGGAGGGGCAGCCCCTGTCTAATCTACACGTGTCACAGGGTCTGCCGGGAGCCCTCCATGGAGGCCAGCATGGAGCTACCAAGGCCTCTTGAAGAAATAAAAAGTGAGAGTCAGGCCCTGGGAACCAAGAGGATGAGAACCTCTTGTAGCGGGTGCTGCCTCGGTCTCCCCTGTTTCACACCAGGCCTGGCTGTGGCCCCCGCAGGCTCCATGAGACCAGCTGTAGCACCAGCCAGTTCACTCAGGGACTGTCAGCATATGCAGTTCTGCAGGGTCTGGCTGAGATACCATGAGTGGAAAGGGGGTGAAGAGACGGCACCCCTGTGACTGTGACTTGGAACCTCTACTAAGTGACCCAGTGCACAAAACACGGACCAGGAGAGCCTCAGGCATCAGGCTGAGAGTGGGCTGGTCCCTTTTCTGTTCCAGTGTGGTCCGTGGTGCTTTTTCTTGGGTCATCCTGAAAGGAAGGCAGATGCGGGATGACATCTGCCCCATCCCAGGCCAGCACCCCGCCCCAGCACAAGCCACATGCCAGATCTGCAGACGCCACGAGCAGAAAAATGACCCGGCAGGTCCATCTGCTTTTGGTTTCCCCTCTGAGGCCCCCAAAGGAAAAATAAGATGAAGGGGCAGAGAGTTTTCACAGTGAAGTCAGATGTGTTTACATTCCAGTTCCCC
>NW_017731756.1:717508-756022 GCF_001890085.2 Hipposideros armiger | reverse complement strand
TCCTGCCTTTATGATTTCATTAGCAAGCATGTCTCTGTTTATGTAAAATAAAAAAGGAATTTTTAAAGAAGGCTTTTCTGACCTAAAGGTCTTAATCAAGATGACTTGGGGCCCACAATCTAAAGAATCTTCATTTTTCTTTTGACGGGGAAGGATAGAAACTCCCCTTTCATGCTAAGTGAGCACAAAGTGTTTGTCCCATTAAATGGCATGGGAATCCTAAAATGTTAAGTAAAAGATAACCATCTCATTTCCAAAAGACAATTAATTTTCAACAGTTTGATGGCTACTCCCCCAGATCACAACATGACTGTCCGACAACTCAAGTGTTTCCTGGGTATTTATCACAGCTGCTAGCACTTGCTTTAATTCCTAAATCAGGAGTCTGAATTCACCACTGTGGAAGATGGATGCTAGTGGACACAGCTCACTGAGCCAGGTGTGGGCCGGTGCAGGGCCCAGTCCTCGGGCTGCTGAGCCAACGTGGGCCTTGTACACTCGTCACAGGGGCTGGTCTTCTCTCTAGGAGGGACAGCTCCTGATTCCATAACTTCACACTCCGCTAGCAGTTGGACGGTACAGTGGCCCACTGCAGTCACTCAGGTTCCAGAGGCTAGGAGGGTAGGTAAAGGGGCAAAGAAAGAGGCCCTAGTCACAGCAACCCTTTTCCAGGCTGCCCGCCCACAGCACCCTGATCAGAGGGAGCCTCAACACCTCCTTGGGCTGGTTTGGTATTTCCACTAAAAGAAGCTTTTCAACCCCAGGCTTCTCCCCACTCTCCTCTCACCCGTCCCCTAGGTTGCTTCCCTGCCCTTCCCCCAGCCCTCAGCTCCCCGTCTTCACTGCTTTCTTCCTTCTGGGTACTTCCAGGCCAGCCCCGCTCCCTCCGGGACAGACACCGGATTTCTCTGCCCTCCTTGGCATCTTTCGTCCTCTGCTTTTTCTTTTCATTTCCTCTCCTTTTTCCGAGATCTGCAGCCTGCAGTCCCCTTCTCAGCATTTTCTTTAATCCTTCCACGAGCACTTCTCCATGGCGCCCATCTCTTCGTTTCATAATGCCAACTCTCCATGCTGACCTCCTAGAGGAGGAAAGCCCAAACCTGTTGGCTCTGTGCTTGTTTTTATGTTCACAGTCAGCTGGCCAACCTTGGGACAGTATGAAACAGTTTCCAGTACACACACACACACACACACACACACACACACATACTCTTTCCTTCAGCAGTCTTCATCTAAGTCTCAAAACCAGAGCCCCTATTTTACTCTTCTTTCAAAAAATATTTATTGAGAACCTGCTACATGCCAGGCACTATTCTAGATACTGGGGGTAGAGCAGTGAACAAAACAGATAAAAATCTCTACCCTTGTGAAGCATGCCGTGTAGAGGGTGTGGAGGTCAGGAGTATGAGAGAGGAGAGCTCCAGAAAGAGGGGAAAGTAAGTACAAAGGTCCTGAGGCAGGAGCGTGTTTAGTATGTTCAGGGAACACCTTAGAGTAAAGCTTCCCTGAGGCAAGGCTGGCTGGGTCCCCTCAGCTACAGATGTATACATGTGGCTCCCTTCCCTGTGGACTGGACTCTGGTTTTCCTCGGTGCTGTCACTGTGCCCTCCTCAGGAGGTAGGTGTGACCACAGATTAGCAGGTGACCACCTCTTACCCATATCCTCACTAAGGACTGGATGATTGGTCACAAGAGGACCCAGATGCTTCAAATTCCTCAGCTCCCACATGAATGTGACAAGCAGTGGGGAGATGAGAGAGGAAGAGAGAGGAATTTATAAACTCTTCAACACGGTACCCTTCTGGAGGACGCCGGCCCTTCTGGAAACCTCCATGTGTGAAAAGGAGTCGTCGGTAAGGTAGCAGAGACTCGGCACGGAGGAACCTGGGCTGGAACACGCCGTGTTACGTGCTCTGTGACCTGCGCAGGCAGGAAGCCTGAGGAGTGCTGCTCCAGGACACCAGGTGATGGTTCAGTGGCCCAGTTCTTCAAGTTCAACAGCCAGCGGCCAGCAGCAGCCCAGAGGGAGGAGGGATGTGCAGGAGGCCCATGGGACTTGTTCTCCTGGGCCCTGGGATGGAGAAGAGCTAGAGGAGCAGTCCAGCAGGGGGCCAAGTGCCACGGAGCCGAGTGCTACCATGCTCTGTGCCCACCAGGCTCTGCACAGTACCAGGAGTGAGTGGAACAGAACCTTGGTCCCCGAGCTTTGTTTAACAAGAACAAAGGCAGCACAAGGAAACGTTATTGTGTGGTGAGCTCTGTGCACACATACACACCCCAAGGAGCCATCACTCCCAGCTGGGCATTCCGCTCCTGCCAGTGTGTGTTCACCAGCCACAGGATCAAAAAGATTGTTCTCACATCATGAAGAGACAGAAGGAGGCAAGCTTAACCGGGGCTTAGGCTTCAATTATATTTCCTTGCGAGCAGGCACAAAAAGTCTTACGTCATTTTACTCAGTTCGCAAGCCTCCCAGGGATTCCCTTTCTTTTCCCCTTCTTTTCATCCTCCACTTGCCTGAGCCTGAGCTGTGTGGAAGCCACCTGCCTCCTTCCGCATGAAGCAGCCCTGAATGGTAAAAGGGCACCCCCGCACCAGCATCGGTGGTGTAAACGCAGTTTTCAAGTGACTTTCCTTTGTAGTAACTCCTCTGTCGCCATCAAAGAGCTCCCTGAGAGTCATCAAATGTGAAAACAGAAAGATTACAACCCACATTCTTTTTGTCACATGAGCATTGCTACAAAACGTCACTCTTTATGCTCACGACACGAGAGGGGTCCTGTCCTATAATTGGCTTGTTGTATGCTCCCTGACGCCCAGAGTCCTTCCTGTCATTCGGAGGAAATGAAGATGTAAGCTTTCCTGTCATCCTGTGGCTGTCCCTAAGGAAAAAGGTCGGGGGATGAGAGGCAGGAAGGCTGTAAACAAAGGAAATAAACAAGGTCTCCATTGAATCAAAGAGAAATACTTGCGATGTGTAGATTTAGGATGTTGGAAAGGGGTGGCAGATTTTATTTGATTTTATCTTATTTTACTTTATCTTAAGGCCAAGAAACCTGTGCTTTCTACAAGATTCTCGTTCTGTTCTAGCATACTGCTCACTAGACCTCTTGGACCCCGGAGGCCTCCTTTATTTTTGCTTGAACCCTATCAAGTTGTGTCCCATTTCTGTATTCACCTAAGAAGGCCCCTCCCAGGGTTAGGAGGGTGTCTTGGAAGGGAGGGGGGTTTCTGAGCTTCCTCAGTCCCTAGAGACCTGCCACCTGCGTAAGCCCCAGGAGCCACAGGCCCTGGAAGGGGTCGACTAAAACCTTGGGTCTCTTACTGAACTGAAGCCCCTCCCAACTTCCTTTCCTGAATCTTGTGAGCAAATACAGTTGCCTGACACAGTTCTCTGTGTCAGCTCAAAACCCCAAAGTAGGAAAGTACTTTGCACTATTATCCATTCCTCACAAGAGCCCCGTGAGTCTGGCCTCAAGGGGTCACCAGGTATTTTACAAGGGCGCTTGGCCTAGCGCACGGACTAACTTAGAGGCACAGCTTCTAGACCCTAAGCCACTAGACCCAGGATTTTCACCACTAAGTTTGTCCTTTCCTTGTCTTCAAATAGGCTTAAAAGAAAAATAGAATTTAATTAGTTATGGTACAAGTATTGCAAGGAAGAATGCAACCAAGTATTCCCTAACTAGACTGCCGTTTCTTTTAAGAGGGCCCCTGAGGCCTCTTCCAGCTGAGATTGATTGGATAAGCCACGGCTGGCTTAGACTAAATGAGGAAAACCCAGCCCAAGACTTGTTTAACTGGCTCTCAGTTTTCCCTAAAGCTTTCTCTTGCCCAGGGCATCAAGCATCAAGCTTTAGACAGTGTGGAAAATAGATTAAAAAAAAAAAAAAGTGGGACCCAAGGACCTGCCCCCACCTACTTCTGACACAACCCCCAAGCCCTTGAATGAGTCATGTAGCCGACTGAGCAGTCACACGGGAAGATGGTGCCAGGTGTGCACCTGCGCAGGTCAGCGCAGGGCTGTGGAGTGACTGGGCTCTAGGATCACGAGGCAGAGCTCTACCCCTTCCCTGTGTGTGCTCCCCTGGACCTGGCAGCCCTGGGCCTTTTCTCCACCTCACTGGTTTATTGTGAAGAGCAGGTCAGACGCTATGTGTGCAAGCCCCCCCACTCCCCTCCCCCACAGGCATCGGTACTCTTTTTAGGTTAGGTTCATCCAAAGATGAGCTCACATGTGACCCGGATGACACCCGGTGGCCCTATGCTCACCCCGCCAGCCACCATTTATCCTTGGCCTTGCTTCTTCTGCCCGCAGGTACCTGGCGCTCTATGCCTACAAGCCCCAGAAGAATGACGAGCTGGAGCTGCGCAAGGGTGAGATGTACCGTGTCCTTGAAAAGTGTCAGGACGGCTGGTTCAAGGGGACATCGCTGAGGACTGGGCTCTCCGGGGTATTCCCAGGAAACTACGTGACGCCTGCCTCCAGGTGAGTCCATAGTCACTGCCTGGGAGAGGAGGGAGAATACCCCCCACATTCCCCTGTAGCTGTCGCCACCGCCTGGAGGTCATGTCGTGTCTCGGCCACCCAAAAACACAGTTCAGAAGGCAGCCAGGGCACGCCTACCTGTGGGGTTCAGCCCTGTGAGCTTGGAGTCCTCTTGAACAAGGGTTCTACGTAGCAAGCATTTCACCTTCTAGATTTGGTTTGCTGGTCTTTCCCCGAGCACACCCTGGCTACCGAGGGGAGAGGATGGGAACAGAACGAGCTGGAGTCAGGGCAGCAGCACTCAGTGGGGATGGGAAGTCGCCAAGAGGAACAGGATCTCAAGAGTGTGCACGTGCGAGTGGGTGTGGGTGTGGTGGTGTGGGCCTGTGTACAGTGTGAGTGCAGCGGTGTGCATGTGTGCAATCACATAAAGACCTGCTCTACACGAAACACGCACATATGCATATATGCAAAGGAAAAATGACAGAGTCTCAAAAGTTAATTGTTATGAAGAGGTAGCATTACGGTAATTTAAATTTTTTGTTTTCTCCCTTGTGCTTTCCTGTGTTTTACAAATTTTCTGTTATATTAGTTTTATAAAAGAGAAAAAGCAACTTTAAAAATTCACTAAAAATCCAGAGTTGTCTGAGAATTTTCCATTGAGATGAGGGGTCCGCTGCTTGGTTTTATTTCCGTCAGTCTTACTCGTGGAAGCCCTTTATGGGTATAGCGCTGTGTTAACACTCCAGGACATGCAAATCAAGTGCAGACATGGCCCTTGGGTATATGCTATCTTTGGAGCAAGACTGCTGTGAAAAACTTTAAATGACGCTTAGACCTTGCATTGATGGCCAAGCTGATCCGTACTTCTCAAAGCAGCCGAGGGATGGTGCTGGCCGGAAGGTGGGCTCATGCCTCGGGTCATATGATGGCCCTTCCTGGGAAATCTCTTAATTTGTGAGCCCACTTTATTTAATTTTTAAAAATTGTTTCCTAGGGTAAAAGTGAATTCAACAGGTAGCAGATGTAATAAAAAATATTTCATGGCTTTGGTAGTCCGCTGATAGAGCTTCTTGCTAGAATTTCAGGACAGCTCTAAGGGCTACAGGAAGAAGGTGCTGCCCCTGGTCCCTGGACAGCCGTGTTCATTTCCCCACAGCTGTTCTGCAGAAGCCTGAATGGCTGCTGCAAGGGCTCTTCCCATATGAAGTCACAACTCACTGGTACCAAGCCACACAGAGAGGGGGCCCTCTGACCTGGGAGGAGCTATGGGCCTGGCCGTGCCTGTTGTCTCCCACCTGTGGTTTCTGGTATCTCACGACTGAGATCCCGAGGGGACAACGAGGGAGTTTGCTGAGCTCAAGGCTAACGGAAGACATTCTGATCCTCTGAAACTGAACCCATAGAAGCCTTCAAGCCCCTGTCTCTGCCGTATTCTACACCCCCTCTTTCCATAGCCAGTCCATGGCTTTAGTGCAAATACGTGTATTGTGAAAGAGTGAAAAGCCCATTTTCCAAGTTGCTGTTTTCCTTTTATATTTCTTAAACGCTACACTAGTTTCGCCTGGAAACCTTGGGGTGAAAGGGCATCTGTTTTCTGGGGTGAGACTGCACATTCCCAGACATCCCTCAGCAGGACGTAGTTTGTGCCCTTTCCCCGAGGCTGGCAGAAGCAAGGAGGCAGCCGTGTCCAGAGGGAGTGGGCTCTTGCCACAGCTTCCTGCCACGCGCCATATGTGTCCAAGCCTCTTGGGATGGGACTGAGTCATGCATTCTTTCTGGATGTGTTTGGAGACACACAGCTGTTTGTTAGAATGAGTTAAAGCAGTAGCTCTGGTAGAAAATATTTCATTGATTGGAATCATTCCTGTTTCTTAGGGTTCTTTTGCCAGTTCTTGAATGTTTACATTGAGAGGTCGCCTCTATGAAGGTTTTATAAAGGGTGCCCTTCTCAGCTGGTGCTCTGGCCCTTGTTTGCGTACAAGGATTATCTTGGTGTTGTTTTTGGGATTTGCCTCCTGGACTGCATTGCCTTCACCTCTTGGAGCCAGTATGTAGGAGCCGGCCTCTATCAGTGGCTTGTGTGGTGTGGTTTCATCTGCACTCTCACCAAATTCATTCTGCTTTATTTCCTCAGGGCTCCCTTAGGAGGGCCAGGGCCAACCCGGAATAATGTGGCTGGAGGGTCTCCACTGGCCAAAGGGATGGCTACAACCATGCACCCAGGCGGTGGCAGCCTGAGCAGCCCTGCCACTGCCACGAGGCCCGCCCTTCCCCTCACCACACCCCAGGCCCAGGCCCAGCACCAGGCAGCCTCTCCCCCAATGAGCAGCTGTCTGCGGCACTCAGTCCAGCCGGTGGCCAGCCAAGCCCGGAGCACTGTCCCCACAGGTATGTACCAGGCGCTCGGGCACCTTGCTCCTCCAGAAAATTTGACAGGGGGGTAGGGTCTTGGGTATACAAATCGTAGAAACACTCTGGCCCAGGTCTCGAGCAGTGCATGGTGGGAAGCAGGGGTGGAGTGGAGTGGGGGGAGTTGTATTTGCTTATAATAATCATCAACCTCTGCTGATCTCCAGGAAATTTATTGACTTTTCATATTACCCTATCCTGACAGCCGAAACGGATTAGAGAATTTACAGATATTTATACCTTTCACATAGCAAGAGGACTGCATGGACTAATAAGATTAACAGTGGCACCTTTGGATGCCCCTATGAGGGTATGAGGCAGCTGTGGGTTGGCCTCATAGGCCTTCTGTGTGCTGGGTACTTACCGGTTTCCCAATTAGGCAGCACCTCACAGGACAGGGCTGCTGAGGACACACAGATCCAGCCTATCTATCCCCTTTCTGAAAAGCTCTGAGGCCAGAAGGAGTAATGGCCATTGATCCTTCACTTTCATGCCAGCATCATCAATAGTCAGGCTGACATAATTTAAGGAAAAACAGTTTGCTCCCAGCGTGGTGTAAAATGAAGAGAAATTATGGGGTGGATCTTACAGGCATGAAGATCCTTGTTTGGAAGCTTAGCGCTGAGCTAATAAGTACTGGAGCCTGACTCAGGTGACACCCTCAGGAGCTCACACCAGTAACCTTCTGAAACCATAGAGCCAGCCACATTGTTACCATGCAACGAAAGGAACCCAGGACGGAAGAATGCAGCTCTGAATTTCCTTTATGCGACACAGAATTCCTTTTCCCACCCCGACCTTATTCTCTCAGAAATCATCTCCCGTCTTCTCAAAGTAAAGCTTAAAGGACAAAAAGAATGTAAATTCTTTGGAGCAATAAAATACACTACTTTTTAGAATCTGATCCACCAGAAAACGATTCATTAGAAGTACTCCAGAAAGCAGCCTCTTGATGGTGAAAAGTCGAGGTAATACTTAGCGCAGCGAGGGGCCATATTTCCTCCCGAGGAATGGCTGATGGGACAAAAGGGTGGGAGGTAGAGATGTCCACTCGCCCCCTGGTTACCCTTTGGGGAAGGTCACCTATACCTTCCCATGCTGATGCCAACCTGGGCTTACAGGTGTCAGGGGGTCCCTGAATGTGATACAAACCAGCTTGAGTCAGCATCTTCTCTAACAAAACAGGACACGTCCCTGCTGCCAGCTCCCTGCTCTCACAGGCTGCCTGCTAGGAGGGCTGTGGGTGCTATGGAGGAGGGCCTGATGTGGGGCGCTTGGTGATGGGGGCTGAGAGAATGGAAAAGGCTCCTCAGAAGAGGTTGATCCCAGAACGAGCAGCAAAGTAACACTCAGGTAGGGAAACAAATAAGGGCTCCGTTTGCAGCAGGAGGAAAGGAATAGTCAAATGTCGGAGAAAGCACAGTCTTATCAACCAGCTGCAAGCAGTTCAGTAAAGACAGCTGATGGAGGCCTGGTTGAAGGCGAGAGCTTGGGAAGCAGGCAGACCTACTTTGAATGCTGGGGCTGCTGTTACTGCTGTGGCCTCAGTGTCTTCCTCTGTAAGATGGCATGATAGTCAAACAAGTAAACATAGAATCTGGGGGTTGAATTCTCTTTTGAAGGCAGTGGGGACCCACCATGGGATTTAAAGTCAGAGGGATGACACTTGACCAGATACCACCAGGCACAGCAGGGAGAAGGGGTGGTGTGGGACAGCTTGGGGCCAGGAGCCAGGAGACAGGGCCTGTTCTGCCGAGGTGACCATGGGCCTGGACCCAGTGAGTGGTGTTGCAGAATTGGAAGAAAATATTGAGATATTTAGGGGGAAAAACAGTTACAACTTGGAGATGATTTTGATGTAAGTGCTCAAGGAGAACGAGGAACCAACGCCAGTTTCCAGGTTTCTGGAACCAGCTGACCGGGACAATGACGATGGCATCCCCCTGACATAGAAGAGACCAGAAGGGGACTGGTTTATGGGGGAAGATAATGACCTGTGGCTTTGAGAGGTGCTGGTCACACTATGGCCCACTGGCTGATTCAGAGCAGCCTCCCTAAGTGGGGCTCACATCCCATGTACAAATCCCGCTTGCTATGGTGGAAGGCAGACGTTCAGCCTGCCTTGCAGATAAGGTGCAGACACATGACCTAGACTCAGCACCGTCTTCCATTCAGAAGACAAAAACATGAGAGGCCACGTGGATCCCTTTTGGGGGTAAGGGTGGTGGTGAAAACATCCAGGGGCTTTTCAGGGGCAGCAGGGCAGTGCCTGAGCATCAGTAGGTACAGGGTGGACTCCTGACGCCCGGTGTCCGGCCTCATGTTGGATGGTGTCCGTGTCCAGCAGCTGTGGGAAATGCATCGGGGAAGCCTCATGGTTGGGCCTGGCACTTCCTGGCTGTAGAGCCTCAAAGACTGACTCTGTCACCTCAGAGACGCTGTAAGTGCCAAGTAGTCTTTCATATGTATCCTTTTTTTCTTTAAATTAGCCGCGAGTGAGTTCTGTGTTTTTGCAGCTTTAGCCTACAGGGCCCTAGGGAAGACCTAGCTGTCTTTGTACTGAAAGAGCCTGCAACAATAGCGTCTGGTGCCAGACTTCTTGCCCCCAGCCATTACTTTCTTATTAGCTGTGCTTCTAGCCTAGCTTAAGTTCACCTGACAGTGTTTTCTGGGAGCCTCTAGCTGGGGACATGGCCCTTGTGGTAGCCAAGTGATCAAGCAAACCCACAGCAGAGCTTCTGACTGGTACCCCACACCAAAATACTGATCTTGACCCTTGGAGCACCCGGGCATGATCTGGGGCACCTAACGTCTCAAACCAGGTCCCTTCCAGTTATAAACATCTCATCCATTCACCCCAGCATGCCACGCCAACATTTGTAAGTGCACCATGACATAGAAAGATCCGGCAGCGCTGCTTCTCTCCAAGAGTTCACATCCCACCCAGTACAGCAGCCCTGGGTTATCTGCACAAGATGCCAGTGTAACGGCCTTTCCATGCCACAGCTTGCTAGCAACTTTCCAATTCAGTGAAGAAAATGAGGCCTGCCAGTCATTTCTCCCTGTATGGAATAACAAGCAGAATCAGAAGAAATTGGCATGGCCAGGGGCACTGCAACATTGTGCCTCAGTCATAGATCACCATAGTAACCACTGTGGTGTGACAAGCATTCTCTTTCATCAGTTTAATTTTACATATGGGAAGAATGAGGCACGGGGTGGTTAAAAGGGCTTCCCCAGTGCATTCCAACCTAATGCTTGTCCCCACACTATTGCTGTCACAGCCAGGTTAAAGAATGGCTTCGACCATGTCATATCAGTAAATTAAATGCCACTGAGTTCCCACAGCATTTTCCACTTCACTCTGCATTTCGAGAGAGAGAAAACACTGTTGACAGTACAAGTAATGGATTGTTCACAGCAGTAATTGCCCATTTCAGCAGACCCCAACCCAGGCAGTTGAGAGCATTTCATCAATGTTCTCATCTCGAGCCAAAGTCAGGCAGTTTGACAAAGGCTTAATTGCATTGGCCAGAGCACCCAATATGATTTGTTCTACTTGATTAATGTAGCTCTTTTTTTCCAAGGGCAGAGCTCTCCCTGTAAAGTACCAGTGTCCACACATCCTCCTATCAGTGCATAGCAGGGGCGAGAGCCCTATACAGTCATATATTCATCAGCAATGGCACAGAAAGAGAGCTTGATACGCACAAGGCACTCTGCTAGGGTCTGAAAATGCAAAGAAGGATCAAACAGACCCCATTTCTACCCCCAATTAGAGAAAAGAGCGAGAAAACAAGCTCTTTTCAATAGATTTTGAAAAGCACTGTGGTGGAGGCATACATGGGGTATTAAGACAACATGGAGGAGAGATATTGCACTCAGATTGGGAGGAACGTAGGACAGGGATAGGGAGAGGTTTATGGAAAGTGTTCAAGAGTAAGTGATGCTGCCTTGATTCGTAAAGGTCAAGTAGGAGTTCTCTGAGCAGACAAAGCAGGAAGAGAGTTCTGACAGAGGGACTAGCAAGGGCACAGGCATGATCATGAGAATGCCCGGAGTCCCCATTGTTGGTAATCTCATTTGGCTTGATGTGGCGGAAACCAAAGGTATGGGAGGAGAAGTATAGTATGCTGATGACAGTTTCTCTGCCTAGACAAAACTTACTTTTAGATCTCAAAAATGAGTAGAACTTAGCATGCAGCAGTGGGGCAAGGTGAGAATGAGGCTAGCACAGGACTGGTGCATTTGAAAACTAAAATCAGGTCACTGGCAAAGAACAAAGAAAGCAAGAGAATGCGTACCTTGTGGTGAAGCTGAAAAGGTGCACAGGAGCAGATCATGAAGGTTCTTTTAGACCATGTCAAGAAATGTCAGTTTTTATCCTAAGGGCAAAGGAGCATGTTAGAGGGTTTTAAATAATAGATGTAACCAGAGTTTTGTATCTAAAACGATAAAGCTAGACTCTTTTTTACTTTCATTTATTTTTATTTTTTATTAAAGTATAGTTGACATACAATATTATATTATTTTCAGGTGTACAACATAGTGATTCAATGTTTGTATTTCTTACATTGTGATCAGCACGATAAGTCTAGTAACTATCTGTCACCATACAAAGTGATTACGATAGAATTGACTGTTTTCCCTACATTGTACATTACATCCCTGTGACTATTCTTTTTATAAGAGGAAGTTTGTACCTTTTATTCCCCTTCACCTTACTCACCCATCTCCCCATCCCTCTCCCCTCTGGCCACCATCAGCTTTTTCTCTGAGTCTGTTTCTATTTTATTTTGTTTACTCATTTGTTTTGTGTGTTTAGATTCCACATATAAGTGAAATCATTTGGTATTTGTCTTTCTCTGTCTGACTTATTTCACTTAGCATAATATCCTCTAGGTCCATCCATGTTGTCCCAAATGTCAATATTTCATTCTTTTTTATGACTGAGTAGTATTCTGTTGTATATATTGTATGTATACCACATCTTCTTTATCCATTTCTCTATTGATGAACACCTAGGTTGCTTTCATCTTAGCTATTGCAAGTAATGCTGCAATTAACATGGAGGTACATATTATCTTTTCAAATTAGTGTTTTTGTTTTCTTTGGATAAATACCCAGAAGTGGAATTGCTGGGTGGTATAAAAGCTAAACTTCAGCTGATGGCCAAGGTAAAGTAATGAGGACAGGATTTACCCTCCCACCAGAAACATCTAAAAAAAAAATAAAAGATAAATTTATAAAACAATAGTTTGTGACACACTAGATATTAGAAAACCAAAGACCTCTATGAGAAGCAGTGAACAAAGAGATAGGCCCCAGCGTACTGCCTGGAGAGAAATTCCAGGCTGTGGCATAGGGAGGGAAAACCCCAGAGGATGCAAAGCATCCCTTTTTAGTAGTATACTGACAACTAATCAGCATATGCATGTGAGGAAAATACCCAGAGCTAGGACAAGAATGAAAAAAAGGATATGTGCCGTCAGTGCTATCATCCTAGGCATGCAAAAGAGCAGGAAAATATGACTGACAATGAAGTGATAAATCAATCCAACCTGATCCGCAACCAACACAGATGTTATAATTAGCAGACAAAGACATTAAATAGATATTTTAATTGCCTTCCATATGCTTAGAAAGTTAAGTAAAGACTTATGAGATATTTAAAAGACCCAAATCAAGCTCCTAGAAGTAAAAACTACAGTGTGTGTGATAAAGAATATCCTTGATGGGATCAATGACAGATTACACACTGCTGAATAAAATATTAGTGAACTTGAAGAAACAATAAAAATTATGAAAATGAAATAGAGATAAAAGAGAATTTTTTAAAATGAACAGAACATCAGTGAGCAATGGGACATCTTCAAGTGGCTTAATATACATTTAACTGGAATCCCCAAATTAGAGGAGAAAGTTGTGAGACAGAAAAATTATTTGAAGAAATAATAACCAAAATTGTTCTAAATTTGATGAAAACTAAAAACTCACAGATCGACAAAAGTTAATGAATCCCAAGTATAAGAAATATGGAGAAAACTATGCCAAGGCAAAAATCTAATCAGATTGTTCAAAATGATTTTTTCTGTGACAAAGAAAATCTTAAAAGCAGCCAGAGAAAAAGATACATAAAGTAGGAAAAAAATAAGGATGACAGCAGATTTCTTGTCAGGAGCACTTCAGGTGAGAAGACATTTGAGACCTGAAAAAAGTACTGAAAGAAATAAATCTGTCAAGTTAGGAATCTATACCCAGAAAAAATAGCTTTCAGAAATGAAAGCAAAATAAAGAATTATTCAGACATAGTAAAGCTAAAGGATTTCATCATTAATAGACCCACACTATGAGAAATGTCAAACAGTTATTTAGGAAGAAGGAAAATGAGACCAGATGGAACTATGGGTCTACCAAAGGAATGACGAGCGCTAGAAATGGTAACTACTTACATAAATATACAATATTTTTCTTGTTATTTAAATATCTTTAAAACATAACTGAGTGTTTAAACAAAAATAAAAACAATGCAGTTTGGAATTTAAAACATATATAAAAATAAAATGTATAATAGCAAATACACAAAGGTTGGGAGGGGAGAGATGGAAGTACTATTGTAAGGTATTGTAAGTATATTCTTATATTATATGTGAAGAGTTATAGAATCACTTGTTGGTAGACTATGATAAATTAAAGATGTTAGCAACCACTAGACATGAAAACAAAGAGCTATGGCAAATAAGGTAACAGAGGAAATAAAATGGAATCACAAGACTTCCAATTAATTACTCCAAAAGAAGACATAAAAAGAGGGGAAAGGGAACAAACAATACATGGGTCAAATATAAAACATGTAGTAAAATGTGGGTTTAAAACTAGTCATATACATAATCACATTAAATGTAAATGGTCTAAATAACCCCAAATAGAATGCAGAGACTGTCAGTTATTATCTAATTAAAAAAAAAAAAAAAAAGACAAGACCCTACCAAATGCTGTGGGCAGGAAACACATTTAAATACTTTAACTATAAAAATGCAAATAAGTTAAAAGTAAAAGGATAGAGTAAGATATACAGTCAATTCTCATTAGTCATAGTAGTTATGTTCTATAGTTTCCATGAACACTGAATTCGTGATACTGAACTATTGCTCCTAAGTGAAACATGCGTGTGCATGTCACATAGATTATAATCTTAAATACTGAAAACAAGTCATCCTAGTAGATCCTGTTTTCTTAATTTTACAAAAAAGAAATGAGGTTTGGAAGTGTTAAGTGACTTGCCCGAGGCCACCCCTCTATCAGGTGACAGAGTGAAGACTCAACCCCATTTAGCCTGCCCTAGTCCTGGAGTTCCTTGCACTGCATGGCCCTGCCCCCTCCTCCCTCTGTCCCTGGGCATTTCTATATGAGCTGAAATAAGAAAGCAGGGCATCATCTTGGTGCATCTCAGCTGGGAACATGTGCATTGGTGACAAAATATTTTACTCATCTGTGCATGTCTGAGAATGACTGCAAAAGCACCACAGGTATTGATCTGAGGGTTACAAATCAATTTTACTTAGTAGGTAAATTTGCAAATATGGAATCTGTGAATGACAAGGATTGGCTACAATGCTAATACTAATCAAAAGAAATCTGGATTTGTTATATTAATGTCAGACAGATATTAATATAGAATTCAGAACAAAGAATATCATTACTATTAATAATAAAAAAGTAATTTTTCAATGATAAAGGAAATATGTGCCTTTGGAGAAAAGAAAAATTACAGCAGGGCATGGGGGGTTGAGATTGCAGAGGGGCAGGTTGCACTGTTCAGTGGGTTTGTCGGGACATGCCTTTCAGAGAAGGTAACCTTTGAGCTGACTGGGAGCGGCTAAGAGGTCCAGCCATGCAGCTATCTGAAGGAAGGGCAGTCTGTAGAATTGTGGGCACGAAGTAAGTCTCTGAGCTGTGTGTATGAGGAACAGCCAGGGGGCCAGAGTGGCTGAGGGGAAGATAAAGGGGAGATATTAGGAGATGATGTTAGACCATGTGGCAGGCAGGCTTAGAACTTTCTGGAACACCCTCTCTTATTTTGCATGTGGTTTAGCAGGGGAATGTGGAAGTCACATGGAAGCTAGCCAGAGGTGGAGGTGAGCTGTGCAGAACCTCAGGCAGAACCGGAAGCAGCCCCTGTAGATACTTTCTGGGGCCCAAGTGTGATTGTCCCTCCCTAGCTGAGCCATCACTTCCTGTCCCAGGGCTGGTGGGCTGGGGTGAAGGAGAGTTCAGACAGCAGGGAAGAGGTAGATTAATGGCCCCAGGAGCACTGTCTAAGTCACAGATTACCTCGGGGTGATTAAATGACCCGGTGGTTTCATCGATCTGCATAATTGCCTAACCTGGTCTTCCTTTTGAAATGTGGAGCCACATTGTGTGAGGATCCAAACCCATCCCAAACCCTGAATAATTTTTTAAAACCATAAATCAGCCTTTATATATTTCACCTCCTAGAAACAAAGGACAAGGCCTGAGCCAGGAGAACCCAGGTCACTAGCTAGATGTGCAGGCTCCTCCCACACTCTGTCAGAAGGAAGGAGGCTGGATGGAGGTTCCTTGTACAGAGTTATTTCACAGGCGGGTGAGATGCCGGTCAGGTTTATGAGTGCGTGATCTATTGAAGGAATATTTGGGGCCTGAGAATATTGTTTCATTGCATGTATTGTTTTCCATGTTGCTGAAGCTATGAATGCCACAAATTCTGGTGCTAGAAAATAGCGACAGTGTGACCTGTAATCTTTCTCTGGTGTAACAAGGCCAAAACAACTGAAACTGAATTGTGGCGTGTTAAATGGGGCACTTAGTGTGAAGTGATGTCTGCTGCCATGAACTGTGTTTCCCGCTTTGGGTCAGATCAGCCCAGGCTAGGAGTCCTTGTCCCTCTGGTGTGGCTCATTCTCTCCCCCTATTTGTTTTGACAGTAATTAAGAGACAATTCTTCAAAATTATAGCACAAGCTGTAGCAGGATTAATTTTAACATGGTGCTGTGTTTAGAGGAAACTATCTTTTCAAGTGACAGATTTTTACAAATGTTCTGCCTTTCGAGTCCTAGCATCTTTAGGAAACATTTTGCCGGTAGCAAGCATTTTGGTGGATTCCTAGTTGGGAGGCTCCTGTTCTGTAAATCCAGAAACAGGCTTCGCTGTGCAGGTGGATTGCGTCGGGAGGCGGATGCTTCCCTCAAGGATGCAGCTGGGAGAAACTACAGCCGCTTTCTCCTGCGATCGCACCAGCTAAGCAGCCTGGGGCACTCAGCGCTAGCTCAGCCAAGTCAGTACCAAGTGTGAGAAACAAAGGACTGAGCCATTACAGTCCGAGGTCAAGACAGGTCCCGCTGTTGACAATGACCACCTTACCTGCTGTGGTGTCTCATAATTCAGGGGAAGCTTGGGGGCTTCCTCAAGGCTGTACTTCTTCTACAGGCCTTACTTTTATGAACATTTCAACAAGGGTGATTTAAAAAAATCTTCTGAGTGTTTTAGTTCATCACAGCATAAAAAACCAATTAGAAGACTTTACAGAAAACCAGGCCATGCGCTGGCATGCAGTGATCTGGCAACCGATGTTTCCGCTCCTCCTGAGCGAGGGCCGTTCTGCGCAGCCACAAGGCTTCGTGGAGACAGGGGTGCAGTCTCGGGAGTGCTCAGACGCAGTCTCTCTACCTGTGAAGGGTGCCCAAGTCTGGAGAGACTCGAGAGAGGCTCCCAGCACTGGGCAGATGAGTCTCAGGGAAAGAAAAAGTCCATTGTACTTGTGTGGCAGGTTGCAAACTAACCTTTCAACCCTGCTCTCTCTCTAACCCCGTGCCCCAGCTGCCCACTCCTCAGCTCAGGCTCAGGACCGACCGACCGCCACAGTGTCGCCCCTGCGCACCCAGAACTCCCCATCCCGCCTGCCCACCACCAGCCTCAGGCCTCACTCCATGGCGTCCCCGCAGCACATCCACCAGCCCCCGATGCAGACAGTCACTGGTGTCCAGTGTCCCCGGCCAGTCATCCCACTCACGTCAGCAGCATCGGCCATCACACCTCCCAACGTCAATGCAGCCAATCTCAATGGGGAAGTCGGAGGGGGGGCCATCAGTGGCCTGTCAACATCCAGCCCCACCAACACAGGATGCAGACCAGAGGAGAAGAAAAATGAAAAGGTAAGCGGCCCATCCAGGTGAGCCCTGGCCCTCACCCAGTGGGTTATTATAGCTCTTTGGCACCAGACACCAATGACGTTTTGTACAATCGAGGCTTGAATGTGGGCACAGAGTGAGTTCCTGTCCTCAGAGGCACCAGGCACATGACAGGCGTGGAGGCCAAACCAGCAAAGCAGTGGGTCCTTAAGGTGGCATTCAGGCAGGACTCAAGTCCTGGTAGGGTTAATCCGAGCCCAACTACAGTTTTCATGCAAATCAGAAAAAATGTGGCTCCTCCTCAGGAAACTTTAGCTCCATCTGTTAGAAAAATCATTGTAATAGACTCATTTTGTTAGAACAACATACTTACTGCCATGTGCCAGGGTATTATAATAACAAATATACAAATTTACTTATGTGCAGTGTGAACAGCACCCACTCCCTTTAATGTGTCATCCTTGTACAGTCCACAACCTGTTCAACCACATGGGAAAGGCCTGTTTTCTGAGGAGAAATGAGAAGAGGGTGCCAGCCTGATCGTTGGTGTGCAGAGCATTTTCAGCTATTCTTTTAACGGTGAAGGAAATTGAGCTTACTTCTCAAAAGAAATCTGAGCCCAGTGAGCTTGCCTTAGTGATCACCCAGCTAGACACCGGATTAGCCAAGATTAGAATCCAGATTTCTAAATCAATGCTGTCCAATAGAGCGATAAATCAAGCCCTATATCTAATTTAAAATCTTGAAGTAGCCACCGTTTTAAAAGTTAAAATAATTTAAAATTAAACTTAAAAGGTGAAATTCATTGTAATGGTCTAATTATTAAACTCAATATCCAAAAATATTATTTCAACATGTAATACATATATATATACATATATATTTTAAACGTGTTGATAGGATGTTTTACCTTTTTTCACATTCATTCTTTGAAAGCCAATGAAAAGGCCAGTGAGACAGCACCAGTGCTCAGGGGCCTCTACGCTGCCTGTGGCCCTATGGCCAGTGCGGGCCTAGAGCTTTAGCAAGGAACCAGTCTTTACTGGCCTTGCTGTATGAAAGGTTTACTCTCTTTCTCCAAGGGCTTTACCACATTCTGTGGTTCTTTTCATATAAAACCAGTCATTTGATTAGAGTGTGCTAGCCAGGGTTTGGGTGAGACCCTCAACACTAGATGACACAAAGTGAGGACAGCCTCTCCTCCCCATTGAGGATAACACCAAAAGCAGCGTTGACTGCTCAGTCCATCAGCACAGGATCCCCTAGAGGTACAGCCACCCACTCAGCAACCTGTGCTTGGCAGGAGTCCAGGACCCCCACAGAGATGCTCACACCAGACTCTCAGGGCCTCTGGACCAATTCTCAGGTCTCATTGCCACCTGTCTCATCTGGTCCAGAGGAATATTATTCCCATGTTAACTGGTGTGGAAGAGGTCCCAGTCACAGCCACTACTGCTGAACTGTCAGCTCGCAAAGCTCAGATCTCCTCGAGACCAACAAGGTACTGGAGTGTGAAGTGAAATGGTTGCTCATGTGTCCATGTCTGCTTGAAAATCACTTAGTTCTTGATCTGCCCTCTTCCACCTGCAGCTGTATTAGGAGATGTGACTGGGTCTTGTAGGGAGGCAGGGGTGGGGGTCAGGGGTGGGGTCTGGTCCCATCCTCTCGCTTGGACATTTTTCCTAGCAGACAAGATCCCCTAGGCCTCCAAGCTACTGAGAAAAAGCAAAGGAAAAGGAAGAGCCATGATAGCTCTGTAAACATTTCTGTTTTTTTGCCCCAAAATCCTGTCTTTCTAGTTTATAAAACAGAGAGGGCTGGCTTCAATGTGGCTCATTACTGAGTAGAGTCAGGTCTGTAGGAGTCTACGTGGAGAGTGATGTTGTTCACCATCTCTGCCCTCCTAAGTGCGTCACTAATGAAAACCAGCACTGCGTCCACCTGCATCATTCCCGGTCTGTTAGACACTTAGCAGATACTTTGCTTTCACTCAAGGCTTACTCTCTGCTAACAAGTGTCCTATATCGGCAAAGAATAGTTGAGTCCAGGGGACACCCAAAGTGTCCCTCTTGATGAAAATCATCTTGGAAGAAAGACCTGCTCCCAGATGGAAAGCAGCAGACACGTCGACTTAGCTCAGACCACTGCCCAGGTTGGGCCTGTCAGTGGAAATGCACAGGCTGACAGCAGCCTGTACCCAGCCATGCTGGGGTTGGACGCAGACCACTCATAGCACAGGGAGCAGTTTATGCTGTGCTCCCAGGAAGGAAGTGAAATGGACTTCGTGGGACTGAGTGAGCGTGTATCCGTAGGTACATCAGCAATCGTCAGCACCAAACCCCAGTAGACAAGTACATCATCTGTCCAAATGTTATGTGTAGTTTTTATTTCTCACCTTTCAAACAAAGCAAAAAAAAAAAAGCACTGGTCTAAAAAAAACACCTGTTAATGTTTTTCCCTTCTGTATTCCCGGTTGAGTTTTTCCTAATTTATAGTAAGATACACAATGTCCACAGTTGCTATTTCTAGCAGAAGTGCCGAGACGATGGTTGTTTAAATGCCGTTCCTCACAAGCAAGAGAACCTGTGTGGTGTGCCCTGAGCCAGCAGTCTGCGCCTTCCCCTGCCTTGTCATCACTACAACTGAGCAGATTTCCGAACCTTGAGAACACAGTGGTCAGCTTCAAATCTATTTCTGGGTAACCCATATAAATGTGCTCATGTCTGAGTATGGCAAAAAGGTTTTTTAAAGTAACTGGCAGTATTCTCCAGGGTGTTTCTGTTACTGACTTTTCTCCAAGGAAAACACAGTGAGCTCCCAGCCCTGATGTCCATGGAGACCCAAACCTCAGTGCCTTCATGTTTTCATAGTTCTGAGCTCTGCTGAAATTTGATCCAGGACCTTCCATGCATGTGCATGTGAGAGAAAGCCTTGACTAATGGGGCTGGCGGGGGGATGGCACCCAGACAGATTACAGTCAATGACTAGCAGTGGTGACATGCTCAGGAAGGATGGAGAAGCTCATGGCTATCTTGCAACCCTGACTATCTGACCATAAAGCCTTCCCTGGCCATCTAGCTAGAGATCACTTACTTACTCACATGTCTGTTTATTGTGATGAGCATGTGTATGAGCCAGGCAGAGTGCTGAACACTGGGGTCTATAGCAATGGAAGCTTCAGCCCTGGTCTGAGGGCCACAGAGTCTAGTACAGTGACGGGGACTGGTAAGCAGGCAACTGCAATATAGAATGTGACAGGTCTGGGGACGCGGCCAGTGGGGTGGGAAGGGTGCCTGGTCCAGGAACTGGGAGGGTTCCTGAAGGAGTTTCTGTCTGACAGGTGGGAGGACCTCCCAAGCTGAGGGAACAGCCTAAGCAGAGGCCAAAAGATGTGTCCAAGAGTGAGGAGCCCCTGAGCAGCTGGCAGGCAGCAAGGCAGCTCCTGAAGGGTTTCGTCAGCCATTGGTGCTCAGCAGTGGGAGTTGTCTGATGCTGGGCAGAGGGTGGAATCTAAGGCTGGGTCAGAGGATGCAGGCTGTGCTCCTGCCCTCCCCTGAGCTCTGAGCCCCTTGCTGCCTTTACTCTTCCTCTTCGGTTAACCATGCCCCACACTGTGGCTCTTCTACTGGGCCTGACTTCATGCAGTGCTCTCCTGCCGTTAATGTGCTCACAAGGCACTTACCCTTTCCTGTGACCTTGGCAGCAGCATCTTTCACACCATGTGTTTCAAAATGACCCATTCATGGGCCACAAATCAATTTAGTGTATCTGGACCAACATTTTTATTTAGATCGAATAGGCTACCTAGGATGAAATAGACTAGATCAGCCTGCATGGCACACAGTGACATCAGATATAGGAGGAAACAGTTGATTTTGAGTGTGCTGAGTCCTGCTATAAAACTTATTTGAAAGAAGTCTTAGCCCTGAAGAGTGCCTTGCTCAGAGCAGGCATCTAGTGATATTTATAGACTAAAGACAGTTGGAAAAACTGTTGCCAATGAGTTTTCACTGCCATGACTAATGAGAAAGTCTTTACTTTATGGATCCGAGGAAAGTTAACTTTCTGCTTAGGGGTGAGATAGTTTCAGTTTCATAGAATAATAGAATATTGGAACTAGAAAGAGCCACTAAAGATCTCATTAAACTTCTCATTTTCAGTGATGCTCCTGAGACTCAGAGAGGTTGAGAGCTTTGTCTGGGATCACACAGCATTGGCAGTGGAGCCAGCATAAGAATTCTGGTTCCCAGCTTGTATGTCACTGATATCTTGGCTTCAGTGTGCTGACTTGTGGTGGCCTCTTCAGTGCAGGTGTGTTTGGCTTGTTCAGGAGTCCCAAAGTGAGAAGTCCGGGGTAGCTGCTGGCAGGAGGCCTTGAGTTCAGCCCAGGAGAAGTGGGTGTGCCTGTAAGTGTCTGCCTTCTGGTTCTACATTGGATTCAACTGCAGCTGTAGCCCTGTGACAGTGAACCATTTGACCAAATCCACATGGATGGCATGACCTTTGTAATTAAGGCTTTGGGAAACTAGTTTGGTCTGAAAGGAATAGGAGACCTCACAGAATGACCCATGACAACAGTACGTTGGCCCTGCCCGTAGCAAGGATGTTATGGAAAATGTGTTTCCACTTGAACTTGTTCTTTATTATCTACATCTCACCCATTTAAAAGTGTGTGTGTGTATGTGTGTGTGTGTACGTGTGTATATACACTTGCATATGGTGATAGAATATATATATATAGATAGATAGATAGATAGATAGATATAGTAAATGATAAAAAGACACATATATAGGGTTATGATTATATTTTTAATGAAAACCCAGGAACGTACAATCTAAATAAATTTTGAGAATGAAGCTCTTTAGAACAACCAGGCAGCTTTTTCTAAGTGAAGAGTCATTGGTATATGAATTTATTTTCTCTCCCATTGGGGCTCACTGCAGTAAGCAAGCCTTTACTCCTGCTGTTTCGAAAATGCAGTCTGGGAAAGGGACTGCTTGTAGGCTCTGTAACCAGCATCTCAGCCGCTGCCAGCGTGCTTGATATTTGAGACAGGCAGATGCCTTTCTGCCATCTCACGCTAGCTGGTGAGCTCTGCCAGCCCAGCCAGTGGTGGGGAGGTATCCTGCTGTGTCTGTTAACAATAAATGGCAGGTAGGAATGGGTTGGGTCTGACCTCGCCAGTACTGAATTCCACAATAGGTCTGGTCCTCTTACTGATCTCTTGAGGGAGTCCTTGCCCCTGGCTTTCTTGCTAGTCAGGCCCAAATACACAGAGACCCTCAGACCAGTGCTGTGTCACACGTGTGGCCACAACAGACAAGGATGACTCGTGAAGCATTACTGGGCCCACAGACCCACGTGGCAAATCCCTGTGGGCTTTGGGAACCCTGTCTGCCCCAGGAATGAGTCACTGTGGAGTCTGGTGGTCAGCGGGTCAGCTGTGGGCCGTGGAAGCCTGCTTCCTCCCAGGGACACTCATGCTGGGCAGCTCTGCCTGCCCCTGGCACTGGCATTGGTGCCCTGGCTGGGCAGAGGAGCCCCTTTTGTGTGATGTGGGCCACTGGGAGTGCTGGAGACTTCAGACCTTCTCCTTAACTCAACTCACTGTAGTTGGGCTGCTTTCTGTGGGATGAGGAAAGCTGGCATTTGGCTGATGAGTAATTTTCATGCTGAAAATGAACCCACCCTGAAAGCACGAATCCCAGCTGTCCAAACAGCGGCATTCTGAAGTTTTACAGGCAACTTATTTTTGGAAGAGGGCATGCTGCCGCAGTGTCACTTCCCTGGTGACAAAGGCAGCAACCTCTTCCTCATGCTCATCAGAGCACAGATCCCCTAGTGGGACAGGACCATGGCCCCGCCCTATTCTGTACAGAGCTCAGAGGCAGCCTGGAGACCTTGTCATGGTGTTTGCTCCCTCCCAGAAAGTTCACCACAGGGCAGGCCACCCGTGTCCCCTCCCCAGTTCTCCCATAGAAACCCCTGGTCTTTGTCCTGGATGAGACTTGATCCAGTCCACTTCCGGATCTTGGCTTGGTGGAGGGTACAAATGTGAACATGGTCGTCCTGAGGGCAAGGTGACCTGCCCAAAGCCATGGAGCTAATAATCACAGGGGATAAAACAAGGCCTCTGGGTGCTCCTATTGGCCAGTACCTCCTATTGGGTGCCCAGGGGCTCATGCCACTGAGCATTCAGGGGACAGCTGAGGATGGCAGGATGGGGGGGTGGGGAAGAGCCAAAATTACTTCAGTGGTGAGTGAAACTTGAATTTGGAGAAAGAAGGCACAAATCGATTAATTAGCATAGAGGGTGGGTCTGGGGCATGGCTGCCTGGTGTAAATCAGGGCCCTTCTATTTACCAACTGTGCGACTTTGGGCAAGTTCCTTTGCCTCCCTAATGCCTCAGTTTCTTCCTCTGTAAGTGGGGATGATCGCATCTACCACCCTGAGGTTTGGAGAGGAGTAAATTCGTTAATCTCATAAATGCTTAACACAATATTTGGAACAAGAATATTAAAAATCATTCTTAAGAATATGATAGTTCGCTGAAGGCCAGATCCCACAGGAATTATGAGATAGATACAGATGTAAAACTTATATTCCCTAAGGCTTCTAATAAAAAATGAAAAAGGGATTTGATTTTGCGGTTTTAGAGAAAAGACACTCGACGTTGCCAAATCGAGAGCTGTAGGCTACTCAAAAATGAACCTGAATTGGTTGGTGTACTCTGTTTGTGAAATTATATTTATTCATCTCCTCAAGCACTGGAGGTTTTATCTCCTGGTTGATTTTTTTCTATGTCCACCAAGAAACAAAGCTATAAAGGGTTTTTTGAAGATGTCACTTTCGTACCTGACATTTAGCCTGAACGATGGATGGAGCCCAAGAAAACTATTTTAGTCAGAAGTTGGGTATCAACTGCAAAGCATTACACCAAAATTCATTTTTTAAATAGTAATAAACTCTAGAAATGGAAAAGAATTTGTGAGTTACCTGTAGCCATGGGGTTCTATAACTGTCCCCAGAGGGCAAAGTTTACCATAATTAAATAGGATTAGTGGGGAAATTTATACTCTACTGACACAGTGCTCCTGACACAAAGAAGTGAATATAACAGCATGGCTGGTGATGTAGAAAGTGGGCATTTGAGTGGCATTGCAGTGGCCATGAGCCACTGGACACACTGGATTCCCACATCAAGTTTGGATTCTGTTCTACCATATTCTACTGCTGTTACCGCCTTCCTCTCCGAATGACATATCCTCACATTGCTCATAAAGACATGGGATATTTTTTTCCAGTCTGCCATGCCCAGAAGATTTCAGCTAATGGAATCAGTTCAAAAGAAAAACATATATATACACCCCATAAGCCACACCAGGAGGCAATGCCTACACAGTGGACCCATCAGGCTGCCCTTCCCAAAAAGCAAACAGTGTCAGTGTGATGGGGCATCTCAAATGTTCTAGAGAACTTGTGAATGCTTTTCCATTTTGTCATGTAACTGAGGGCAATGCTGAGAAAGAACAGAGAGCGCTGGCATCATCATTTAGTTTGTTGTGGCTTCCTTTTGTTTTGTTGAGCACCCAGACAGTGGTGCAGGAGGCAAAGGGCATTCTGTCAACTCAGCGGGGTAAGACAACTTTGTGCCATCATTTTCCTCTAGGGTGAAGTCACTCTTAGGGCAGACTTAATTATCATTTGCCTGCTATTTTATGTGCTTAGTAATTCCTTCTAGGCCACGTCTTAATAAATTACAAGACACATTTTCATATAGCATGAGAATAAAGTTAATTAATCTTTTTAGGAGATTCACACTGTTTTTATCCATGATCTCAAGTAAAACTAAGAGGTCAATTTAATGAAAATGTTATTGCTTTGTGATCTCCTTAAGACTAGCAGTAATAGCTAGATTTCTGGCTTGCATCCACTGCCTTCTAACTCTTATTGTTCATCTCCTTCAACTTTCTATCATCGTAGATTAATCTTTTAGACTTCAGTTTGTTTAATATTAAAATGGGAAAAATATCTTCTGCTAATGACTAAAAATGAATTGTTGGTGTGTATCAGTCAGGGTTCTCCAGAGAAACAGAACCAATAGGAGATATAGATATAAATATTTATTTTAAGGAATGGCACATGCAGTGGTTGTGGAGGCTCGCAAGCCAAAAATCTGTGGAGCCAACAGTCAGAAAACTCCAGGTAGGAGTTAAAGCTGCTGCCTGGAGGCAGAAATTCTTCTTCCACAGGAAACCTCATATTGCTCTTAAGGACTTTAAATGACACATGAGGCCTACCCACATGATCAAGGCACATACGCTAAGTAATCGCCTTTACTTAGTCAACTGGTTGTGGAAGTGAATCACATCTAAAACATACCTTCTCAGAAATATCTAGACTCGTGTTTGACTAAACGCTGGGCACCATAGCCTAGCCACGTTGAAACATAAAATTAACCGTTACAGTCTACCCCTTGTCAACTTGGCACCCACATCCATCTCTGTAAACCACCCTTAGTCTCCAAATAAAGACAACACTGAAGTCATACTTCTGCCTAACATAATACAGCGATCCTGTGTGCCACTGAAAATGCACAAACCCTTTTCCCAGAAGAGGATGCAAAGTCCTAAGTGATGTTTACTCTTCTCCTTGATATCTTGTAACTTATATACTGTGACATAAAGTCAGTACTACTTACATTACATGATAAGGGGATAAGAGAATGAAGGAAACATATTTTATATGTATGATATATATATATATATACATATATATATATACACACACATACACACACACACATACACAAACATATTCATGACAAAATAAGGAGAAAATAGTCACGACAATTATAGTTTTAGTTTTTGTAAGTGGCTGTACCTGGTGTTCATAACTACCTTCTTTTATTAGTCCCTTCCTCTTCTATTATTTCATATTCCCTTTGCCCAAGCACCTCAGCTGGTCATGGTTCTTTACCTGGTGGGGTAACCCAAACATTCATTCCCAAAGGGTGTGGGCTGTCATTAGTCTTGCCTGAATTGTTTTGTTTTAGTTTTTAATTGACGTTCATCGCAGGGCATGGTTAAATACTAAGAGTTGCTCTAAGGGCCGACCTGTGTTCCACACAGATTCTTCCTTACCTACATTGTGGAGCAGCGGTCCGATTTCCCCTTGGTGGTCAGGATCAGTTACCACAGCCAGCACAGTAACCACTTTCTTAGCCTGTTGATTCAGAGTCAAGAGGAGTCCGAAATAGCTGGGAAGCAGTCTTAACTTTCAGTTCAATCACATCATTTTTGAGTCTCCTAGTGGAAGCATTTGTCCCTTCAGAACTAACACTTCTAGCTCAGCGGAGAGCATAAGATCATTGGGGACAGAAATCAAAATTTTGCATTTGAGTCACTAGGGGTAAGAGTATAAAGTGCTGGTCTCTGCTGCTGGTGGATTGGCCAGTCAGCCCTGGCTATAACCAAGCTGGCCATGTGAGTGGAAGGAAGTCCATGATGCTGAGCTCATTCATCACCTCCACTCTGCCACAGTAGTCCTTTGACAGGGCTGGCTGGGGGAAGAGGATGACTGGTATGCATGGAATGGGTCATTAAAATCCTCCTCTGCTGAGGTCAGCCTTTGGTGAGCATTCACATGGGACACACATTTATCTCCACGTTTCTTCCCCATCAATAAAAGCCTATCCATACAAGTATACCACTTTCCCAGACCTCCTTGTCATTAATTTTCCAATCCTATCCCTTCCAAGTCCCTGACCTTTCAGCCATCCACTGGCCACAGCTTATGAATCAGGATATAGTCACACCTCTAGCCCTGTCTCATTCCAAGGAAAAGTAACAACCAAGTTAAGGGAGGAATTCTCTTCACCACTGTCCTTCAGGGATGCTCTGTTAAGGGGCCGTAGTGCTGCAGCGGTCCACTTTGGGGCGGTGCCTGCTCATCTGTAAACGAGGTCATCATCTTCTCTTCCTCGCCCAGCTGATCATAGGGAGGTCCCTGTGAGGCCATAGGTTCAGGCTGGGAGAGAGAAGCAGTGTAGCAGGTGTTGGATCAAGGGCATTTAGGCCACTTGTGCCTCAGGGCCTGGGTGGGCCAGACCATGTATATGCCACTTCCATTTAATGCTGGAGTGCCACTGTGCACTCCCAACTTTAGAGCCTGGTGGGGTAGGTAACACCCAGTTCATGATGGGCAGCTTAGCTCACATGGTAACTTGGTGCCTATGTTTAAGCAGTCATTCTCTAGGAAGCCCAGGGGCAGGCCCAGAGCTATTTCTCAAGAGGAAAGTACTTATTTGAAGAGGGTGACAGGGCTTTGCTCCAAACTCCTAAGGGCCTGTGCTGCAGTCCTCCTATAGCGGCCTGCCAAAGGCTCCACACAACATCCCTGTCTGCTGCTGCCACTTAGGCTCATTGTACCTGCTGGATCCTGTGGCCCAAGTGGCAGAGCAGCCTGCACAGCAACCTGGATCTGAGGCAGAGCCTTCTCTTATTCCGGGCCCCACTCAAAATTACCAATTTTTGTGGTCACTCAATAAACGGGCTGGAATAGCACACCCAGATGAGGATGCTGTTGCCTGAAAAATCCCAAGAGGGATTGCGTCTCTCTTCTGGTTTCAGGTGGGGCCAGGTGCAACAACTTACCCTTCACCTTAGAAGGGATCTCTCAGCATGCCCTCCACCAGGGGACCCCTAGAAATTTCACTGAGGTAGAAGGCTCCTGAATTTTTGTTGGATTTATTTTTCACCCCCTGACACACAAAGTCTAGTATCCAATAAGCCTAGTGCTCACTAAGTCCAATCAGCATCATGTCATCAATACAATGGACCTGTGCGATCGCTTGTGAAAGGGGAAGGTGACCGAGATCCCTGCGAACTAAATTATAATATAAGATTGCGGAGTTGACCTGCCCCTGAGGTAGGAGAGTGAAGGTGTGTTTCTGGCCTTGCCAGCTGAAATCAAACTGCTTCTGGTGGTCTTTGTTAACAGGTATGGAGCAAAAAACTTTTGCTAGGTCAATATCTGCCTACCAGGTACCGGGAGGTGTGTTAATTTGCTTAAGCAATGAAACCACACCTGGCAGAGCAGCTTCAGTTGGAATCACCACCTGGTTAAGCTTGTGATGGACCACTGGCATTCTCCAAGATCCATCTGTCCTCTGCAAAGGCCAGATAGGCGAGTTGAAGGGGGATGTGGTAGGAATCCCACCCCTGCATCTTACAAGTCCTTGATGGAGGCACCAATCTCTGCCATCTCTACAGGGACACAGTATTGCTTTTGATTTATTGTCCTGGGTAGAAGCAGTTCAAGGGGTTTGGCTTTTCCTACCATAATAGCCCTCATTCCACCAGTCAGAACCAATGTGGGGATTCTGCCAGTTGCTGAGTATGTCTATTCTACTTATATATTCTGGATCTGGGGGGAAAACACAGAATGGGTTCAAGGACCCAGTGGACCCACTGTGAGATGTGCCTGAGCTAGAATTTCATGAATCACCCCACATTCGTACGCCCCCTACTCTGACTTGTAGTACACAGTAACATTTTGGATCTGGAATTAATGTCAGTTTAGAGCCAATGCCCTGAAAGGTCTGATTATTTCCTTTTCCCAATGCACAGACATCCTGGTAAAAAAACTGCAGGTCCTTTTGGGAAGGCTGGGAGTAATAGTAAGAGTATAAATTGTTGGCAATGCAGTAGGGTCCTTCCTCAAGAGGACCTGGCTTCTCCCTCATTGAAGGGTTCTGGGTTTATAAGTCTGGGAATTGATTCAGAGGCTGACTCTGTTTTTATGATTCTAGTTAGACTTCTGCTTATTAGACCTGGAAACGCTTCTGCTTATATAGATCAAGTTAGAATTTAGTGGAGTGCCCAGCTACTTGTAGGGATGCCACGAAAATCCAGCCAATGCCATAGGTCTGCGTGAATCAGACTATTCTCATTGATGATTTGACTCTGCTGTCCTTTATGGTAACCATGGCCACCTTGTGTTTGGCAATTAAATGCTACCACTTGGTCCCAGTCACTCCAGGATCTAATCAGTCCCATTATATTCAGGTTCCCTGAGTCAATGCCGCAGTTCTTACGGCGAGGTCTGGCCTACATAGAAGAGTGATCAAAGAGCTCTTCAGGGATGCTGAAGCTCTTCTCACAAATATATTTTACACAGCAATGGTGCGAAGTGTGTCCTCTGGACCATACTGGGTGGGTAAACAGGTCTTACTTACATGATAAATCCACTCTAAATTCCAGTCTCCCTAAGCTTTAGGGTACCTTCTTCTACAGTATACCAAGGCAGGTCTGGCATTTCAACCTAATTTCTCATATGTCACCTCTTGGTCTGTGTTTCAGCCAACCAACCAAATAAACTGTTAGAGCCCTTTCTAGTCCCTGAAGCCATAACATTAAATCCAGAATCTCTGTTTAGTTGGCTGAAATCAATAAATTCGGCTTGCTCTTACTTTATATGTTTTTTTTTCCGATTTATTTTGGTATAAGTTAGGCAAGTTGTGCAGTTCTGTTGCAGTATAACACAATCTCACATTGATCATACTCGTCCTCACCCTTTGGGGCCTGTGTAGAGGAGTCTATAGGTCTAGAAGCAGAGAGTGGTGGTGAGGAGCCCTGAGGAGGATCAGCAATGTCTTGCAGGGGGTGTGGGGGACAGAGAGGGGGGAGTGGGGATTAGTGGGTTCCTCAGGAAGACAGGGATGCAGGAGCTACTTCTACTGGCAAAGAAGACTTGGCAGAATTTAGGGGTTCAGTGTCCCAAGCTTCATCAGAATCTAACCATATGTCCCCATTCCAATTTTCGGAATCCCATTCCTTCTCAATCAATGCCCTCACTTTACCCATAGACCTTCTGTGGGGTTGGGCATTCGGTCTGCATGGCAAGTCAGCCACTCTCAGGATGAAACTGTGGGTTTAATTTTCAGAAACCTCAGCTTTAGGGCCACCGAAGATAAGGGTTTCTTTGAGGACATATGTAGAAACTTCCAGGACATTTATGTGTCACTTGAGCTGGGAATTTGAAATCCTGAGGTCATCATTTTTCCAGCGCAGTTAAGAGCCACCAGCTAATGTCATTACATTCATGAGTTTAACAGCAATGTTCTAAGGTATCATATACATGGTTAGCCAGAACCTTCCCTCTTAAAAGTATTTGTTGAGGACTAGCCAATGGTTGATATTTTGTATATCTCTATTGCCACAACATACCAATGAAGATCACTCTTTACCACTGAAAATAGAGTTATAGGGCCTTTAAATCTAAACAGCTTAAAGAACCAATTCCAGAAAACTCATGTTTCAGGTTATGTTCCTCTAAAAACACTGGTGATACCAGAGTCTCTCCAGAGAAATCAAACCAAAGGAATTGACTGGTGTGTTTGTGGGGGCTGACAAATCTGAAATCTGTTGGGCAAGCCAGCAGGCTGGAAACTCAGGAAAGAGTTGATGTAGTCTTGAGGCAGAATTTCCTCTCCCAAGGAAATCTCAATTGTTCCTCTTCAAGCCTTCAACCAAAAGGATGAGGCCCACCTGCATTATGAGCATAATCTCCTTGACTTAAAGTCAAATGATTGGAGATGTTAATCATATCCACAAATACTTTCATGGCAACATCTACACTAGTGTTTGACCTAACAGCTGGCCACCATAGCCTAGCCACATTGACACCTGAAATTAACCATAACAGGTTAATGTCAATAGAAAACTATTAACTGATTAGGTGAAACATTACTAATAATTTCCAAGGGCAGTATTACTTAAATAAAAGTGTGAGAGGTGTTGCCAAGGCATTACTTATTTGCCAAGATTTCACAATAAATATGCCATCATCAGCTATTTCTTATGTATAACTACACAGAGTCATCACAGGAGATTTGGGGACTAAGGTTTAAACTTGTTAATGTGAGGTTATAGGTAAAGTACAATGCATCCTGTGCTGGGGAGGGAGGCGGGGGATATAAATCACTTCAAATTTCTGATTATTGTGCAACTTAGTAACAAATCAGTACTTTGGAAGCAGTGAGGAAGAAGCCACACATTTTCCAGGGCTTACAGAAAAGGAGGGTGTCACCATTTGTTTCCATGGCATTCAGCCTCTCTAAACCTGTGACACAGCTTCAAATATTTATATTAGGACAATATTAAGATCATTAAGAAAGATACCCAGAGCATTACTTGAGAGATGCAAGGAAGTTGTCCATTTCTCACCATATATAGCTTAATATTCATCATTTGGGGCCCTTTTCTCCCTCAGAGCTCTCTAATTCCCTGAGCCAGGCTTTCAGGAGTCTCAGAGCTGGAGGTGAACATAGATAAGGCAGGAAGTGAACACACACAGTCTTCTCTCAGGAAAAGGCACTTGACCTCTGGCAAGAGGTCACTAAGAGACCCTCACACATGAGTGCCCAAGATTCCTAGAGCTTAGCCCTAGAAGGGAGTTTTATTTTTTTTTAAGATTTTTATTAAAATATAGCTAATATACAATATTATTAGTTTCAGTGTACACTATAGTTATACAGCATTTATATACCTAAAGAAGTGATCGGCATAAGTGCAGCAACCATCTGACACTGTACCACGCTATCACAATATTATCGACTAAATTTCCTATGCTGTATATTCCATCACCATGACTTACTTGTTTTATACCTGGAAATTCAAACCTCTTATTCCCCTTCACCTCCCCCGCCTTTTAATTTTTCAATTTGCAGTTGACAGTCAATATTTTATGTTAATTTCAGGTGCATAGCATAGTGCTTAGACATTTACATAATTTAAGCAGTGATACTCCTGACTAGTCTATACATAGTTATTATCATATTGTTGACTATATTCCTTATGCTTTACTTCACATCCCCATGACTATTTTGTAATGACTAATTTGTACAATAGTTACAAATCCTTTGCCTTTATTCCCCACCTCCTAATCCCCCCTCCCATCTGGCAACCATCAAAATGTCTCTGTATCTATGAGTCTGTTTGTGTTTTTTTATTTTGTTCTTTAGATTCCACATATAAGCAAAATCATGTTGCATCTGTCTTTCTCTGTCTGACATATTCCACTCAGCAAAATACCCTTCAGATCCATCCGTGCTGCTGCAGATGGCAAGAACCCATTCCCTTCTATGGCTGAGCAATATTCCATTGTGTGTGGATATATATATCACATACTCTTTATCCACTCATCCATTGGCAGACACCCAGGCTGCCTCCATTATAAACAATGCTGTAATGAACATATGGATGCATTTGTCCACTTGAAGTAACATTTTGAGTTGCTTCAGATAAATACCCACAAGTGGGAATTACTGGATCCTTCTTTGTCTATTGTTATAGCCTTGTTTTAAAGTCTATTTGGCCTGGTATAAGTATTGTTACTCCAGCGTTTTTTGTTTTCATTTCCATTTTCATGAAATATCTTTTTCCCATCCCTTTACTTTCAGTCGATGTGTGTCTTTTGATCTTAAGTGAGTCTCTTGTAAGCAGCATATGAAAGGGTCTTGTTTTCTTATTCATTCAGCCACCCTATCTTTTGATTGGAGGAGCATTTAATCATTTACATTTGAAGAAATTGTTGATAGATATGTAGTTATTGCCATTTTATTATTTATATTTTTGATCTTTTTATTTTATTATTATTATTTTTCATCTTAAAGAAGTCCCTCTGGCATTCCTTGTAATCCTGGTTTAGTGTTGATAAACTCCTTTAGCTTTTTCTTGTCTGGGAAGCACTTTATCTATCCTTCAATTCTAAATGATAGCTTTGCTGGGTAGAGTAATATTGGTTGTAGGTCCTTGCTTTTTATTACTTTGATTATTTCCTGCCAATCCCTTTTGGCCTGCAAAGTTGTTGAGAAATCAGCTGACAGTCTTATGGGAGCTCCCTTGTAAGTTACTGCCTGCGTTTCTCTTGCTGCTTTTAAAATTCTCTCTTTGTCTTTAACCTTTGGCATTTTAATTATGATGTGTCTTGGTGTGGGCCACTTTGGGTTTATCTTGTTTGGGACTCTGCACTTCCTGGGCTTGTATGTCTATTTTCTTCACCAGGTTAGGAAAGTTTTCCATCATTATTTCTTTAAATAAATTTTCAATTCCTTGCTCTCTCTCTTCTTTTGTCACCCTTATGATGCAAATATTGAACACTTGATGTTGTCCCACAGGCTTCTTAAACTATCCTCATTTTTTTGGATTGTTTTCTTTTTGCTGTTCTATTTGGGTGTTTTCTGCTGCATTATCTTCTAAATCACTGATTGGATCCTCTGCTTCATCTTATCTACTGTTTATTCTCTCTAATGTATTCTTAATTTGAGTTATTTTATTCTTCATTTCTGACTGGTTCTTTTTTATGTTTTCTATCTCCATTTTTATGTTTCTTATCTGTTTGTTGAAGTTCTCCCTGAGATCAGTGTTTTGAAACTCTGCATCTGGTAGATTGCTTGTCTCCATATTGTTTAGTTCTTTTTCTGGAGCTTTGTTCTGTTCTTTTATTTGGGACATGTTTCTTTGTTTCCCCATTTTGACTGTCTCTCTGTTTGTTTCTATGTATTAGGTAGGGCTTCTATGCCTCCTTATCTTAGTAGAGTGGACTTATGTAGTTTGTTTCCTATGAGACCCAGTGCTGCAGTCTCCCTGGCCATCAAAGCCAGGTGCTCCAGGTGTATCCATTGTGTGGGTTGTGTGTGCCCTCCTGTTGTAGTTGAGACTTAATTGCTGTTTGTACATCAATAGGAGGGATTGACCCTAGGGCTGATAGGTTGTGAGGACTGGCTGTAACTACAGTGGAGGAGCTGTGGTGCTGGGGCTGTAGCAAAATTCATTTAGCAGAGCTCTGATGGCTGCCCAGTGTGCCCTTTGGATGTGTTGTCCTTGGACATGGCTGAGTGATGCTCTGGCTCAGTCCAAAGCTGGCCACCAAGCATGTCAGCCCCCGGACCTCCCAGAAGGGAACCTGCTGATGGCCAAGTTCAGTTGCAGCCTGTTCCCTGCCCAGGGTCATCTGGCATGAGCCAACAACAACCCAGAGATGGCTGCCACCTACACTGGGCTTGGAGATGCCCTGAGAGGCCAGGCCATGAACTGAGGCTGGCTGTCGCTAGTGCCGGGCTTAGGGCTGCTCAGCCAGACATCCATATGGGACAGGCCAGAGCCAGATGCTGTTTGTTTGGGTTCTGTGAATCTTTGAGAGATTTTAGGACTGTCCGCAGCATGAGCCAAGGAAGGCCATTTATACAGAAAAGCTACTGAAAGCAGCTTTGGTGGCAGGGCTCTCCGGGAATCACCAGGGCAGGGCAAACAACTGGTGTTATCATGGAGATTTGGATATGGTGGCCTCCTGCATCTGCACTCTGGGAGGGGAGAGGGCTCAACAAAGAAACAGTGGCTTCTGCTAGCTCCTTAATTTGGGAGAAAGCTGCCCTTCCATCCCTCTCCCTGAATCTAGACAATTCAATTCCTCTCTGTATGTCTTTGGTGACTTTCAAGCTGCTGCCCCAGTGCTGGAGCTCAGAGCAAGTGAGTCTGTCAGTGAGTAAGTCTGTGCATGGGCCCTTTAAGAGGAGTGCCTGGGTCTCCAGCTGCCCTCCATCTCACTCAGCCACAATCTCCACTGGTTTTCAAAGCCATAGGTTATGGGGACTTCTCTCCCTGGCACTGGAACCCTGGGCTAGGGAGCCTGGTGTGGGGCTGGGACCCCTCACTCCTCTGGGTGGCAGGGGAGGGGGGCTGTGCCTCTGCAGCCAAGATATCCCTCCTGATTTTTAATGTTCACACACAGGTGTTGAACCAGCTCATTCCATGTCTTTGCCCCTCCTACCAGTCTCGAGGTGGCTTCTTTTGTATGTCCTTACTTGTAGAGCTTCGGTTCAGCTATACTTCAGGTGATTTTTTTTTTAAGATTTTTATTGGGGGGATGGGGACAGCGCTGGGGAATTGGGGGAAGGGGAACAGACAAGTTGCTGTACTTTTGTTCTTCAGTCTAGTTGTGGAGGACGTTGCTTCACTGTCCCAAGTTGGCACCACCATTGCGCTCTTCCCGGGAGAGGCAGATCAGTCGCTGGCTTCTGGACGGCTGCTCACGGCGGCTGCTGGCCGCTCACACTGGCTGCTGGCTACACACGGTAGCTCATGGCAGCCCACTGCAGCAGGGACTGCAGCCTACGCCGTCACTGGTGACTCAGGCAGCCCAGCTCCAGGTTGAGCTGTTGTTCAGCATCTTAGCTGTGGAGGGCAGTGTCACTGATCCTCATATGTGGGATCCGAACCAGGGCCCTCTGGCATCCCTAGCCAGCTCTTAACCAATGCGCCACTTGGCAGGCCCCTTCAGGTGATTCTTAATGATGGTTGTTTTGTAGTTTAGTTGTAATTCTGATGTGGTTTTGAGAGAAGATAAGCAGTGTTTACCTACCCTGCCATCTTGACCAGAGATCTCTAGATACCATCTGAGCTAAATGGACCCACCAGCCTCTAACCAACCCAACAGTCATGTCAGCAACATTCCTAATGAGGGATCATTCAGGTTCTGTTAAAATACCTCTAGGGACAGGGAGTCTATTTAATGAAGGAGTCTATTCTATGCTGGACTGACCTGTTGGTTAAAAAAACCATTCCCTTGTTGTCAAAATCAACATAGTATACACACATGCATACATATACACACTCAAATATACATACATGCATGCATGTACACAGTCACATCCATATAAACACACACATACATATATGCACACATACATATGGACACCTATATGAACACATGTATATACATGCACATGCATACACTCACATGCACATAATACTCACACATACACACATACATAAATACACATCCTGTGGAGTTGATCCACTTGTGCAGTTCTGCCACCTCACAATCCATTTCCTCTTCTAAAAATAGTCCTTCTGCTACTATATCATCCTCCAAAAGACTTTTTTTAATAGACTCCTTTTAGAGAAATTTTAAACTCACAGCAAAATTGAGCAGAAGATACAAAAATTTCTTGAATACTCTTGCCCCGACACATGCACAGCCTCCCCCATTATCAACATTTCCTCCCACTCCAGAGTGGTGCATTTGTTAGAACTGATGACCCTACATTGACACATCATTATGACCCAAAGTCCATAGTTTACATTAGGGTTCACTCTTGGTGTTGTGCATTCTGTCAGTGTGAACAAATGTATAATGACATGTATCCATCATTATAATATCATACAGAGTATTTTCACTGCCCTAAACAGTCTCTGTGCTCTGCCTATTCATCCCTCCTGCCCCCAGACCATGGCAACCACTCACCTTTTTCTCCATAGATTTGCCTTTTTCAGAATGTCCTATAGTTGGAGTTATATACATGTGACCTTTTCAGACTGGTTTCTTTCACTTAGTAAAATACATTTAAGGTTCTTCCATGTCTATGCATGGCTTGATAGCTCATTTCTTTTTATCACTGAATAATATTCCATTGTATGGATATACCATACTATGTTTATCCATTCACCTGCTGAAGGATTCTTAGTTGCTTCCAAGTGTTGGCAATTACAAATGAATTTTCTGTAAGCACCGTGTGCAGGTTTTGTGTGGACGTAAGTTTTCAACTCTTTTGCATAAATACTAAGGAGTGTGATTGCTGGATTGTATGGTAAGAGCATTTGTTTAATTTTTTAAGTTGTCAAAACTGTCTTCCAAAGTGGTTGTACCATTTTGCATTCTCACCAAACCATGAATAACTTTTCCTGTTACTCCACATCCTTGCCAGCATTTGGTGTAATCAGTGTTTTGAATTTTCGTCATGCTAGTAGGTGTGTAGTGGCATCTCGGTGTCATTTTAATTTGCAACTCCCTGATGACATAGGATACTGAACATTTTTTCATAGGCTTATTTGCCTTCCGTGTATATTCTTTGGTGAGGTGTTCAGAGCTTTTGCCCATTTTTAAATCAGGTTGTTGGTTTTCTTATTTTGAGATTTAAGAGTTCTTTGTATATTTTGGGTAACAGTCCTTTATCACATTTGTATTTTACAAATATTTTCTCCCAGTCTGTGGCTTGTCTTCTCATTCTCTTCACAGTGTCTTTTGCAGAGCAGAAGCTTTTAATTTTAATGAAGTCTGACATCAGCTATTTCTTTTATAAATCATGCCTTTGGTGTTGTATCTAAAAAATCATTACCAGCTCCTCTGGCAACCTTCAGTTTGTTTTCTATATCTATGAGTCTTTTTCTGTATTGTTTGCTCATTTATTTTGCTCTTTAGATTCTGTAAGTGAGATTATATTGTATTTGTCTTTCTCAGTCTGACTTATTTCACTTAGCATAATACCCTCTAGGTCCATCCATGTTATCACAAATGGTGAAAAAGGTGAAGGGATTAAGAAATACAAATTGGTTGTTACAAAATAGTCATGGGGATGTAAAGTACAGCATAGAGAATACAGTCAATAATGTTACAACAACTATATGTGGTGCCAGGTATGTACTAGACTAATCAGGGGGGATCACTGCATAAGTTATACAAATGTCTAACTATTATGCTGTGCACCTGAAACTAATATAAAATAATATTGAATGTCAACTGTAAATGAAATAAATAAATAATTTTAAAAATAAAAAGTCCTCACCAAACCAAAAGTCATCTAGATTTCTTCCTATGTTCTCTTCTAGGAGTTTTGTGGTTTGCCATTTTACACTTAAGTCTATGATCCCTTTTGAGTTAATTTTTCTGAAGAGTATAAGGCCTGTGTCTTCATTCTTTCTTTTTTCTTTCTTTTTTTGTATGTGGATGTTCAGTTGTTTCAGCATATCTATTGAAAAGACTGTATTTTTTCCATCGTATTGCCTATGCTATATCAGTCAACTATTTTATGTAGGTCTATTTTGGGGCTCTCTATTGTGTTCCTTGGACCTATTTGTCTGTTCTTTTGCCAATGCAATTCATCTTGCTTTTTGTAGCCTTAGAGTAAGTATTGAAGTCAGGTTGTGTCAGTCTTCCAACTTTGTTCTTCTCCAATATTGTGTTGGCTATTCTGGGTCTTTTTCATCTTCATATAAATATTAGAATCAGTTTATCAATATCCACAAAATAACTTGCTGGGATATTGATCAGGATTGTGTTGAATCTATGTATCAAGTTGAGAAGAATTGACATCTCAGCAATATTTAGTCTTCCTTTCCATGAACATAGACTATCCCTCCATTTATTTAATTCTTCATTGATTTCATTCATCAGAATTTTGAAGTTTTCCTCATGTAGACCTTGTACATATTTTGTTAGATTTATACCTAAGTATTTCATTTTGGGGGTGTACTCTAAATGGGATTGCATTTAATTTCAAATTTCAGTTATTCATTGCTGGTATATAGGAAAGTAATTTACATTTTATGTTAACTTTAGATCCTTCAAACTTGCTATAATGTGTATTAGTTTCAGCAGGGCT
>NW_017731756.1:703527-717468 GCF_001890085.2 Hipposideros armiger | reverse complement strand
TCATTCCCAATCTATATAACTTTTATTTTCTTCTCTTGCTTATTGCATTAGCTAGGACCTGCAGTATAATGTTGAAGAGGAGTTGTGAGAGGGGACATTCTTGCCTTGTTCCTGATCTTAGCAGAAAAGCTTCTAGTTTCTCATCATTAAGTATAATGTTAGCTGTAAGGGTTTTTTATTGAAAATGTTATATTTTGGGTTCAGGAAATTATCCTCTATTTCTAGTTTGTTCAGTGTTTCCATCATGATGGGTGTTGGATTTTGTCCGTTTTTTCTGCATCTATTGATGTGATTTTTCTTTCGCCTGCTGATATGATGGGTTACATTAATTGAGTTTTAAATGTTGAATGAGCCTTGCATAGCTGGTATAAATTCTACTTGGTCATGGTATATAATTTTTTTTAAACATTGTTGTGCTCTATTTGCTAATATTTTGTTAAGGATTTTTGCATCTATGATGATGAGAGATATTTTGTCTGCAGTTGTCTTGTAATTTTTTAAATCTGTTTTTGGTGTTAAGATAATGCTGGCCTCATAAAATGAGTTAGGAAATATTCCCTCTGTTTCTATCTTCTGTGAGAGATTGTAGAGATTGGCATAATTCTTCCTTCAGTGTTGGGTAGAATTCATTAATGAACCCATCTGGGCTGTACTTTCTATATTGGAAGGTTATTAATTATTGTTTAATTTCTTTAATAGATAGAGGCCTATTCAGATTGTCTACTTATTCTTGTGTAAAGTTTAGCAGATTTCACCATTCAAGGAATTGGTCCATTTCATCTAGCTTATTAAATTTGTGAGCATAAAGTTATTTATAATGTTCCTTTGTTATCTTTTAATGTCCACAGGATGTGTAGTGATGTCTCTTCTGATATTAGTAATTTGTGTCTTCTGTCTTTTTTTCTTAGTTTGCTTAGCTAGAGGCTTATTAATTTTATTGGTCTTTTTTAAAAAACAGCTTTTATTTTCTTTGATTTTCTCTACTGATTTCCTATTTTCAATTTCATTGATTTCTGCTTACTTTGAATTTTCTGTTTTTTTCTTTTTTCCAACTCAGTTTGAATTTAATTTATTCTTCTTTTTCTAGCTTCCCAAGCCGGAAGCTTAAATTATTGACTTTAGGTCTTCATTTATTTCTAATATATGCACTCAGTGCTATAAATGTCCCTCTGAACACTGCTTTCACTGCATCCCACAAATTTTGATGAGTTGTATTTTAGTTTTTATTTAGTTCAAAATATTTTTTAATGTCTCTTGAGTTTTTTTTCTTTGACCCATGTGTTATTTAGAAGTGTGTTATTTAATCTCTAAGTATTTGGGGATTTTTCCAATTATCTTTCTATTATTGACACCTAGTTTAATTTCATTGTGGTCTAAGAGCAGACATTGTATGGTTTTTATTTTAAATTTGTGTTTTGTGCCCCAAATGTGATCTTTCTTGGTGAATGTTTTATGTAAGCTTGAAAAGAACGTGTGTTCTGTTGTTGGATGAAATAAGCTGTAGGTGTCAATTAGATTCAGTTGACTGATGGTGTTATTCAGTTCAAATATGTCCTTACTGACTTTCTGCCTGCTGGATCTGTCAATTACTGATAGAGGGGTGCTGAAGTCTCCGACTAAAGACTTTTAAATCTAGATTAAACAAATGCAGAGCACAGAGAAGTTCTTTGCCATGGGGCTCCCAGCACCCTAGACATTTATTTATTCAGTAACTGTTTGGTCAATACCGTGTCTCAGGCATCTTTATAAGTATTGAGACCCAGTGGTGAACAAGACGGACAAGGTCCCTGCCCTTCTGGAGTTGATATTGTGGTAGGGGACAGGGGAGCATGTAAACAAAGAATTAACAAATACCCTTCCAGGTGCTTTAAGCAGAATGAAGAAAATTAAGGGGCAGTGGGAGAGGGGTATGGTGTTTTAGACAGAGGCCTCAATGAAGAAAGGAGGCAGCCATGCAAGGGGAAAAGTGTGTTCCAAATGGGGACAGCAAGAGCCAGGGCCCTGAGGAGACTAAGCTTGGACATTTGAAGAAGGTCGGGAAGAGCAGTGTGACCAACAGAAGGTGAATGGGAGGCAGAAGAGGGGTAGCGGAGCTCAGCAGGCTGTTCAGGGAGACCTCGTGGGTTGCAGTGTGGTGTCTGAATTCTAATGGCAACGCAGTGTAGCCTCTGGTGGTTTTAAACTAGAGAGTGATATGGTCCTATTTATCCTTATAGAAAGATCGGTGGGACTACTGGGGGAGGCCAGGAGTGGTGAGAGGCAGGGGAGGGTCTCAGGACGAGATGAAGGTGGTATGGAGCACGGTGGACTCTTCGTTCTGGAATAGGATGTGAATAACAAACATAATTACATTATTGTTAAAGATGGGGAAAGGGAGGAAACAAAAAGGTATCTGACTTAACCATAGAGATAAGGAAGCTTTTTTTTTTATAATGAAGATACAGCTAGAATGTTCTCTATGAGACTTGTGATTATCTGTATGTAAAAACTTTCTCCTAATATGTGTAGGACTCTGTGTGTGTGTGTGTGTGTGTGTGTGTGTGTGTGTCTATATTCAGTGAGGGAGGGAGAGAGAGACTGAGTATTTGAAGGATTAGACAGAGAACTCTTATTCACTGGTAGTGGAAATGTAAGATGGTACAACCACTGTGAAAAATAGTTCAGCAGTTTTCAAAGTTAACCACACCACCTATGAGCCAGGCATTCTACTCCCAAGTATTTACCCAAGAGAAATGGAAACACATGTCTACACAAAGACTCCTCATGAATGTTCACAGCAGCTTTATTTGTAACAACCCCAAACTGGAAACAACCCGAATGTCAAGAACTGATGAATGGGTGAACAAACTGTGGTTACAGTCATACAATGGAATACTACTCAGCAATAAAAAGAAATAAGCTACTGGCCCATACAATGATACAGATGAGGCAGAAAATCATTAAAGAAGTCAGACAAAAGCATACATACTGGATGATTTCATTTATATAACATTTTTGGAAATGCAAACTAATCTCTCGTGACAGAAAGCAAACCAGTGGTTTTCTGGGGTCAAGGAGAAACAAGAAAGGACCCCAGAGGGCAGAAACAGTCATTTAGGGGTCATGGGCATCGTGCTATCCAGACTGTAGTGATGTGTCACAGGTGTATGCATGTGTCAAAACTTGTCAAAGTTATAAAAAGCAAGTTAAGACAACACTTCATTTAAAAAATAACTGTATTTTGTGAAAATATACATTTTCAAGCCTGAAGAAAGAGCATGATTTGCATATCTAGTTCAGAAACAGTTCATCTACTTTGATCTGATTCTACTTTGCTGCTTCCTTTTCTGATCTGACTGTTCCTGATACAGTCTGTCTTTGTATCCACCATGCCAGGTTGTGCTCTGCTGAGGGAACAAATCCAAAACATGAGCATCTGAAGCAAAACTTTATTTCTCATGCAAACCTGTCTTTTGCCATTTGGCTAAAGTCGCTAATCCAGGTCCCCTCATCCGATGGCTCAGGCTAATGGATCTGCCACCGCCGCCACCATTGCAGGCTGCAGGCAGAGGGAAAGAGACTCCTGGAATGCTCCCCATGAGCAATGAAATGTCTCAGCCAGAAGTGACATGCATCACATTTTCTCACACATTTTCCCACAACTCATTGCTCAGAACAAGATAAATGGCCCCACCCAATCCAAAAGGGGCCAGAAAGAACACTGTGATGCAGGGGTGGGGTTGAAGGGCCCCCTTTGCCGCTGACCCCCTACCATCTTAGCTTCCATATCCCCAATAGGAAATGGTGCCAAGAGTTAAATCATAGACGATAAACTAACCCATAACCCACAGATGACTTATCCTGCCCTTTTGCAGGGAGTCCTTCTTGGTAAACTTGTCCCACATCCTCCTTTGCTAAGACTATTTGGCCACAGGTAAAGTAGACACCTGGCCGTTCTCCAGAAGATCAGCGCTGTGTGCCCGGCCAGCCGCGTAAGGTGGTCTGGGAGGTGTGCCATCTTCCTCCATGAACAGGTTGGTAATTCAGAGAGAGCAGAGTGTTGGGCCACTGGACTAGGTGGACCTGTGGAACTGAGTTCACCTGGAGGCTAACACCTCAGATTCTTGCAAATGTCCATCCTTTTCTAATCATTTGTACGCGATAACAACAACCACACGTGACCTCATGATGGTAGCTCCTCAGAGAAATTTAGGGGCGGTTGCCAAATCAATACTGGACACGGATGAAAGCCCCAGTCAAGGCCCTTATTCAGGGAGGTGCTGCCTGGCCAGGGTCTGGGGTACGCCTAGGGGGCAGCGGCAGGAGAGGACCCGGCCAGCTGGTCTCCTGAGCCTGCATCTCTGAGGTGGTCCCCAGGTTGGGTATGCATTTCACGTTTCCTGGAAGCAGCCTGTCTGTCTTAAGAAGCATACAAATACAGAAAGAAAACCCAAATCATTTCACAGAGTTTGCAGGGCTGCCTGTTAGCGCTTGGCCTGCTGTCAGCCCACCATGTGTGCTAATGGAAATCATAGCTTTGATTCACAACTGAACCTCAGAAACCCTGCATCCCCTTGATGAAGCGTGCTGCTCCTTCTATATGTCACTGACCCACCTGCTGCTGCCTTTCTGGTGGATGAATTGATTTCTATCCATCTGTTTTGTTTAAAAAAAATATTCAGAAAGGACATGAGCTTGGCATACCTGAGTAAATAATAGTTTAGTCTTGTTTAATTCCAGAAATTCTTCAGAAAGATGTCAGATTTGACCGAGATTTTATCTGAATGCATTTCATTTAATCTAATAATTTGTGGCAGCACTGTGTTTGTTCTACAGAAAGCAAGCCAGGGGCCTGTTGGAAATACAAATGCAGGGCAAAGTCATAACTGACAAAGCCGTTGCACAACCCAGGCCCACGGAGGGAGCGAGGTTGTTCCGGTTTCTTATCTTTACCCTTCTGCCTTTTGGTCTAATCTCCTTTGAAGTAATTTTAAAGGAATTGATAATATGCTACAAGTCCTACTGGGTTAGCGGGACCTTCTGACTTCAATGAAAAGATTATGGCATTGGGCTGAGGTGGCAAGGGAACCAGGTCACACATTGCTACAGCCTCTCAGGTGCTGAGTCCAGAAAAAAATTGTAAAGAACTAAAACCTCAGCGTTTTAGCCCTCCCTCAGTTAACAATATTAAACCCAGTTAACTCCGCCTCGGCTCTGTGATAGTTTGTCTAGGGAAGATGGCTTCTCTCCTAGAAGAAATATGAGTGCCACCTGGAGGCCTGTTCTGCTCTTCATTCTATGTCCAGGCTCCTCTGAGGACTTGGAGTTGAGACTTGACCCTGCCTGGGCTAGAGCCTCCCTTTGGACCGTGGGAGCAGCTGCACACTGGGCTCATGGCCACTTGTCAAGTGCAGGTTGGCAGCACACTCAGGATACGGAGCGCTCTGGGGGCACCAGCCGCATTCCGCTCTGGATATAGGACAAATGCAACAAAGTCCGCGCCCTCATGGTCCATTGTCAAGGAGGTAAAATAGCAAATAGAGGCTAAAGACAGCCTGCATACATAGTTGTGTGGTATGTGACGGGACAGAGCAGAGGAGAGAAAAATAAAGTCTTCCTAGAACGCTCCTCAAGCTGTCAGAGAAGAAATGGTTTCCAAACAGGCCTAAGAGCATGAGAGTTTCGTGGGGAGGGCAGGAGGAGGGCTGTGTGGCCCAGTGGAGGCAGGATGGGCTGTGGCCTGTCTTGCTGCAGCTGCAGGAAGTTTGTTGCCTTCTCTCACTGCTAAGCCTGCCCTGGGGTGGGCCAGAGTGAGCCTGTCTGAGAGGCGCCTGAGCACCCAGGCTCCCCCGCGGTCTCCTAACTGCTCTGTTGTGCTGCTCAATCTCGTCAGCAAAGCTACCCTTACTCCTAGGGTAACCCATCCCTGCACACTGGTGTTGCCCCCACTCAGGGTCAGAAGGTTCACATAGATACCATGTTTCCCGCGGTGGTGCAGGTGCTGGAGGTCATGGTTCTGGACTGGGCTGTGGTGCTGGGAGAACCTTTCCTTGCCTGTGTAGAGGAGAGCTCACCCCCTCTGGCGGGGTCCTGCGTGCCCAGCCTTCCCACCTCCCCACCTTGGTCAGGAAATGCTAGTATGATTACAAGGCTGAGAGACACCCTTGGGGAGAAGGTCCCCTGAGTGTCCTGTTCACTGACAGTAATGAACGGTCCACCAGGGGCTCTGAGCCAGCTGAGCAGCGTCGTCCAGAGGGAAGTGAGCGGCCTGATCAGAGACAGCATCTGGACAAGCCATTGAAATGGTTTTTTATGCCCTAATGGCCTTGTTAAGTTTCACACTTCCAGCTCTGTGGCTCTCCGTGTATTTTTCATTCCTTTTTTCTTTCTTAGTTCCCATAAAGCAGCCTAGCTCTCTCTCTGGTACATCAAACTTGCATAGTTTGGATTCCCTGGGCTGCCTGAAGAATGTCCTGTGAGTAAAACCTTTCTACCTCGATTCCCAGTTATGCCTTAAAATCAGGACAGAGCCTTCTAGTTTCTGAACACCCCATTAGTCGGTGTGAAATGTGATCTTGTTAGTTTTTAGGACCCTGCTATTTGATTCGATTGTATTAGGTTATCTAGAAGTCTTCAGGGTTTCCAGTAAGAATATATTGAAGTTCAGTTCTTGGCATCTTTCCTCAAAGAATTCTTCTCATCTATTATTTGAATGCCGGTTCGCCTTTTCACTTGTACATGTTTCCAATATTTCTGTAAACTTTTCCAAAGAAATCTGTTGGGATGTGCTTTCATTTTTCCATCCCACACTTGCTTATTGGAAATACAGTGTGTGTGTGTGTGTGTGTGTGTGTGTGTGTGTGTGTGTGTGTGTGTGTACACGCGCATGTGCACGCACAAGCGCGCATGCATGTGTGTCTGAAGCTCATATGGAAAATCGTCATGGTCAAAGATGGCAATGGCAGCAGTCTTACTGTGCAGGCATGGCCTGGGACTGGGAATTCTCAGGAGAGGTCAGAGAGAATTGTGCTGCACTGACTCTTGCCGCCCAGTGAATCACCCCAAACTTCAGTGGCTTAAAACAACAATCACTTTGTTATGCTTATGTTATGCTTGGGTCCTGTGGGTCAGGACCTTGAGCAGGGCATACCTGGGAGTCTGTCTCTGCTCCAGTGTGTTGGGGGCATCAGCTGAGTACATGGAAGCTGGAGATGGTGTGCTGGCTGGGCTGGGGCCATCTGGACATGGGCCACAGCCATTTGCTCACGTTGGCAGTTGATGCTCGTGCTTGGCTGGAACCTCAGTTGGGCTGTTTCTCAAACACTAGCACGTGGCCTCTCCATTTGGTCTGCACATGGACGAGCTTGGTCTTCCACACATCATGGCAGCTGGGTTCTAAGAGTGAGTCCACGGCATCTTCATGACTTGGCCTTGAGGTCCCGGGTGGCACTTCCGCAGTCGGTACTGCAGTCAGTGGAGGATCTGTCAGTGGAGGCTGTCACAAGATCTCCTGGCACATGGGGAGGGAAACATGGCTCTTAACAAGGGGAGTGCCAAAGTCACTTTGTAAGGACACAGTGTTGTGACCGTATTTGGAAAACTCAATTTGTGACATTACCCAACGTCCCCTTTTAGCTCTGTGACCTCTCAAGCTTTCCTTGAGTTCAGTCAGAACATTTCTGTTACCGCTCCCTCCAGCTCAGTACTTTTTAATTAAGTGCCAAAATAAATTCTGTTTTATCTGTTATCCCCAAGAAGCCTTGCTTTCCAGCTCCCACTGACGTCCTGGGCAGAGAATCAGCAGCTTGGGGTGTGGGGCACCCGCAGACCAGACTCCACAGCCCTGCCCCAGCCGGCCCCTGGTCAGCATTACGCATCCACACACGCCCCTCCACCTGCGCATTTATCAACTGAATTAACCCATCCATTTCTTCAGGAGGAGGGCATAGGCTGTTTTGAGATCCTGCTGAAAGCCATATATCCACAGCAACTCCCAACTTTGCAATCCCAGGGATATCACAGACCCCCGAAACCATCCACAGACCACTGATAAGTCCCATGGACTTGCTGATCTCTGAGGTCCTTCGGTTCAAACCGTGGCCATGGGAATTCCAAGAATTCTTGTTCCTGCTCTGGGTTTGTTGACAGCCCCCTGCAGCTTAGGGCCACATAGTCAATGTGTCCCCTCAGGCCAAATATGTCATCACAGCCTGTTAGAAGGGTGGCTTCAACCTTGCTCCCTGTGAGGACCGTTGCTTTAAAAGAAAAGACGAGATCCTGATGCTTTTTCTTTGGCTGAGAGGTGATACCTTCTTTTCCAACATAGTGAAAAGCAACTATGGAGTGACATCCGAGGATCGCTCAGACCAATACTTATTCTTGCAGAAAGCAGGCACTATGTCCAATATCTTTGTGGTACCAAACACCTACATTGTAACCATATCTACGATGGTGATGGTAATAGCAGATAAATGTGGCATTTCCCTGGTGTGAAGCATCTTACGTATTATTCATTTCCTCCCCACAACAAATCTCTATGTTAGGTACTATTGTTACCCCCATTTCACAGAGGAGGAAGCTGAGGAACAGAAAACTTGAGTTACTTATTGAAGGGCATGTGGCTGGTAAGTAATAGAAACCAGGTGAGAGCCCCGGCGGTCTGCCCTGCTCTGCATCGCTTCCCATTCCCTCCATTATCCAGAGCCTTCGTCTGCTCTCTCAGCTTCAGCACGAGCATCCTGGTGCCCAGCGCACCACACGTCTTCCAAGCAGTGTTCATGCTGCCTTCACGCCACACCCGCTGACAGTGGGAAGCCCTCCTGTGGCCTTTGCGATGGCCACCTAGGGCGCTGTGACCCTGGTCTCACCTGCTGCGTGGAGTGACAGCACCGTGGGCGTGCTGCAGAAGTCGGCTGTGGGGCTGGGGCAGGCCCACTAGGCTCTGGTGCTGCTTGTTCAGGATCTTCATGGTGTGCTGGCCCGGCAAGGCCCGGGCCACGGGTGCGTGCAGCCCAGTTCTGCCCTCGGAAGGCTATGATGGTCTGTGGGGCTGAGAAGAAAGAGAAAGATGAGGAGAGGTGTTGTGGAATGTGAGCGTCCCATTCCTCTAATAGATCAGGGGTCATAGAGAATGTGGCCCAGTTGCCCCACCCAGACCAGCTGAATTAACTTTCAGGGTGGCACCCTACATCTGTCACTCAGAAAGTTTCACTCTGGTGGAGGCTGATTACTAGTCTCAGTCACCACCAGGACCCTCATCGAGCATCTAGTGATCACTGGGCCAGATGGGAGGCATACAGGACGATGTCTGTTATCAAGTCAGAAAAAGGGGTGGCCAAACATGAGTACAGAAGCAGCCGGCACACCGGCCCTGTGCTCAGTGCCAGCGAGTGATGTGTGCAGACACCTCCAGTCTCCATGGAGGGAGAGAGAGACCTCCCGGCTGGCAGGAGAGCATTTTGCAGAAAAGGTGGAGCTTGGTCCGAGAAGGACCTATGGGATAGTTCAGGCCAGTTCAGCCTTGGAGGTACAATTGTGTTCAGGAGGCAGCAAGTGAAGACTGGTGAGACTCAGCAAACACTGAGTAATTCTTTCAGAACGTTAGCCAGGCCCTTGTGTGCGTGGCAGAGGAACAGCAGGGCCCAGCCAGAGACCTCTGGCGATGCCGGTAATGAAGGAAGAGTACACCGTCCATCTGTCCATCCATTCACTCATTCCCCAGCAGCACTGGGAAAGGCGGGTGGCGTGGCAGGTACAGGAAGCCTGGGATTCAGCATCCAGAGCCCGGGTCCAAGGCCCAATCCACCCACTTCATCTCTCTGAACTTGAATTTCCTTGCCTGTCAATGAGGTAACTATGTCCCTTAAGCAGTTGTTCTGTAGAGTACTGTTTTGGACTGAAAATTTGTGCACCCCCCCCCAAATTTATAAATTGAAGCTTTAGCCCCCCAATGTGAAGTGGGGGATAATTAGAGTTTGATGAAGTCATAAGAGTAGGACCTCATGATGGGATTAGTGGCCTTATAAGAAGACTAAGATAGAGCTCTCTCTCCACATGTACACATGTGAGCACTGAAAGAGGGTGCTGTCTACAAGCCAGGAAGAGAGCCCTCGCCAGTACCTGACCGTGCTGACTGTCTGATCTCGGATTTCCAGGCTCCAGACCTGTGAGAATATAAATGTCTGTTGTTTAAGCCACCCAGCCTGTGGTATTTTGTTGTGGATACCTGAGCAGACTTATACAGATTTTGGTCTCGTGAGGTGGGGCACGGCTGGTACAAACACCTGCGAATGTAGATGCAATGCAGCTTTGGAGCCAGGCAATGGGAGAGGCTGGAAGAGTTTTGAGTTGTGTGCTTGATGTATGGACATTAAAGGTGATCCTGGTGAGAGCTCAGAAAGAAAAGAAAAAAGCTGGAGAGAAAACTTCCATCTTCTGAGAGAATAAATAAATAATCATGGACAGAATGCTGGTAGAAATATGAATGTTAAAGTATATTCTGGTGAGATCTCAGATGGAAATAAGGAACATGCTATTGGAAACTGGAGGGAAAGAAGTCTTTACTATAAAGTGGCAAAGAATTTGGCTGAACTGTGTTCTAGTGTTCTGTGGAAGGTCGAACTTGTCAGCAATAAAATTGGGTATTTAGCTGAGGAGATTTCTAAGCAAAGTGTTGAAGGTGTGGCTTGATTTCTCCCGACTGCTTATAGTAAAATACAAAAGGAAAGAAATGAATTGAAGGAATTTTTAAGCAAAAAGGAACCAGCACTTGAACATTTGGAAAATTCTTAGCATATCCATATTGCAAAAATCAAGAAAGGTTATTGTTCTGAAGAGAACACTAAGGGTGTGGCTGAAAACCATTTGATAGAGGGATCTCAAGTATGACTTATGGACTTAACCAGCCATCTCAGCAAGAGGCCAGGAACAGAGATGAGATTATACCAGCAAAGACACTATCACTTTGAACTAAAGGGGACAGAAAAAGCAGGATGGAGTGAAGGATGGTTGTAGGATTCTTGGATTCTACAAGGCTGGACCATAGAGCTACTTGGCTACAAACATGCGCTATTCTTCAAGGAAAAGGGCGAAGAACCCCGAAGGGCGAATCAGAGACCATCAGGGCCACCACCCCAGTTTTGGTATGCCAGGAGATCTCTGTCTGAAGCTTTGAGGGTGGGCCTGAAGGGAGGCATTGAACCAAAGAGGATTCTTCCCAAACTTTAGGATCCAATGGGACCCGTCACTCCTTTCTCTTCCTTTTTCTCCCTTTTGGAAGAGGAATATCTATCCCATGCCTGCCCCACCATTGTATTTGAGAAGCACGTAACTTGTTTGCTTTCACAGGTTCACAGCTGGAGAGGAATTTGCTTGAGGATTAATTATAGCTCAAGTCTCACCCATGTCCAATTTGGATGATATTTCGATGAGACTTTGGAAATTAGAGTTGATGCTTAGAATTGAGACTCCTAGGGCTGTTGAGAAGGACATGTGTTTAGGGGAGGTGGGTAAGGGCAGAATGTTATGGACTGAATATTTGTACCCCCACACCCAAATTCATATGTTGGAGCCCTAACCCCCTGCGTGATGGTATTTGGAGATGAAGCCTTTGGGAGGTAATTATTAGATAAGATCATCAGGGTGGTATCCTCACAGTGGGATTAGTGGCCTTATAAAAAGAGAGACAGAGAGCGATCTCTCTTTCCCTGCCCGTGCAATGTGGAAAGGCCATGTGAGGACACAGGGAGAAGGCAGCCATCTACAGCCAGGAAAACAGCCCTCACCAAGGACCTGACCGTGTTGGCAGTTTGATCTGAGATTTCCAGCTTTCAGAACTGTGAGAAAATCAATGTATGTGGTTTTAGCCACCCAGTCTATGGTATTTTGTTATGGCAGCACTAGCCAACTAGGACAGGTACATTCAAGTAGAAATGGCATACAAAACACCAGGCGTATGGTGAACATTCTTGTTTGTTTGCTTGGCTTTATTTCCTCCTCTATAAGACAAAGGTTATGTGGATGCTGGTGCTACAGCCTACCTCACTGAGAAGGAAACAAGAGAGTTGGACCTTTGGAGAGGGGCAAGGCCAGCAAAATGGCAGAGAGTGGATAAATGCAGAGGTTGTGGAGAGGCCGAGCATGGGCTGCTGTCATTTGCAAGCTTGGGAATCTGGGCCTCCGCCCAGGTGTGGACCGCACAGCCCTGAGCAGCCGGAGGCTGCCTTCAGACTGCTGCCCTCTGGTGAGGAGCAGGACAGAGATGCGGCATGCTGTCTGGCTGCTGGCCTGCAAGTCTCGCTTACAACTGCAGCTCCAAACCCTCTTTCCCCCGCATCCCCCAATACTCACTCCCCACCCACATCTTGGCTTCACTTCCCTCCTTCTCTGCCCCTCCGTCCCCTGAACTCACCTGGCCACTCACCTGGGTGCAGGAACTGGGGACATGATCACCTCTGGCTCTTTCTAACTGAGGCTGGGTAGAGGGGGCTCACCGGTCCTCCATCTCAGAGCTTCTGGTGTCTTTTGATGGTTTTATTTGTGTGATTTTTGTCTTAAAAGAATGTCCAGATGAAGTTGCAGATTAAAGACCTAGAGCTCATTTTGAGAAGCCAGAGATGCTTCTATCACAGAAGGGAGAATTGAAGAGCCAACCCTGTGTTGAAGCGTCAGGCAAGAGAATATTAACAAGAGAAAACAGACACAGAAAGTCTAGGAGTGTTTGCACCCGGGGCTGGGAGAAAGGAGCAGTGCTAGAAAGAAAAATACAACAGCTGTTCAGAAAGACAGTGGGAGAAACCATAACATAATGTCAAGAAGTCCAAGAGAGGGGAGCACCTTAACTGGGAGGACATATGGAATGCCAGTGTCCTGGAGATGTCAGGTTTGGGGTGACGAGGGCTCCCACTGAGGTGGGACCACCCATGTCTCTTCTGGTCACCACCCTATTGTCACCATATTTATTCGCTGTATTTGCTGGGAGCTGGAAAGGGCACCTGGTGCTTTCCACTCAGCAAACTGAGTTTGAATGGAATGAAGAAACATGTCTATTGTGGCTTGCTTTTTACGACATCCCTGCCCTTAGGCCAGAGACCTATGTGCTTCTTAAGTTTGGAGCTCTTCAGTAACTGGTCAAGACTGGCTGGTTTCAGGGACTTGGAGAATATTTTCATCCCATTATTGCACAAGAAGCTCCCAGAGGTTCACAGATGTGGAGCCGGCACTTGGGTCCTATTTGCTCCTTCTTTTTGGGTGAAGAATAAGAAGTGCTGGACTTCCTTAGACCCAGCCTGTGCTGACAGAGGAACATGCTTGCTGGGGCCACAGCAGTGGATGAAGAGCTCGGGCCTATCCCCGCGTAACTCAGAACCCTAACAGCTACTCTCTGTTGAGAGCTTCCTGTGAGCCAGGCACTTGGCTAGGCGCTCTACATGTCACCATCATGAGTCCTCCCAACAGCACTGAGGGGCCACCCTCAAGCTCCCATCGTGAAGACGCAGCCCAGAAAAATGAAGCTCTGCCCATCACCAGGGTGGGATGTGACTGGCCAACCTACTGTTTTATCATCATGCAGTCCCAGTCAGAGTTCTATGATCGTTCTATGTAGTTACCTCATGCCCATCTATGAAATGACTTAAACAAATGAAAATGCGAACAGTGCATTATTGAATGCCCTACTGGGGTTATGTGCCTTGTCTTATTCAGTTCTCGTGACAAAGCAGTAGAGCTGCAGTTAAAATTTGGAATTGAGCTCTGGGTTCAAATCCAGATTGTGCAACTTACTAGTTAATTACCCTGTGTCTATTTTTAAGAGCCTAATGAGCTAATGTATGTATAAGATTTAGAGCAATGTCTGGCTGTATTCTCAAGAAATAGTTTCCAGGATAATGAGAGAGAGAGAGAGAGAGAGAGAGAGAGAGAGAGAGAGAGAGAGAGAGAGAGAGAGAGAGAGAGAGAGAGAGAGAG
>NW_017731756.1:693543-703435 GCF_001890085.2 Hipposideros armiger | reverse complement strand
AGAGAGAGAGAGAGAGAGAGAGAGATCATTTTACATATGAGGAAGCTGAGCCTAAAAGCACTTAAGTAACGTTTTCAAGGTCAGTCAACAAATAAATGACATTGACACCCAGCTCCATTTTTCTCCAAGCCTGCCATGATGCAGGCACTACGTCTTAAAGTTCTTCAATATGACAGAGTCCTCCACTTCAGGAGCAGTTTCCTGCTCTGTTGATCTTGGCTGGTCGCTCAAAAACCCCTGCCAGGAGACTCCTGAGTGTTCTTCGCTCCATTTCTGAGTCTGGCAAGGTTTTATGATCGCAATACCCGTGGCTCCACTTTGAAGGACCAGGATACCAGTATCTCCACTCCTGCTTTTTTTATGTCCATTCAGCTCCCTTTTCAGAGGGCCCAGCACAGTGCCACAGTCAGGGCATTGAACAAGGGCTTTACTACTAATAGTTTCATTCGTTGGGAAGAGCAAGAAAAGCAGCCCCATTCAGCAGACATCTCTCCATCAAAAACAAAAGTCCAAGAAAGCCCAATCAGATTGGCCTCTGGTTATCTACTGCTTCCCTTCCCCATTATTTTCATGAGTAATCTTCTTTATCTTCTGTCTTTTGTAAGTGCAGTATTTTTGAAGATGTGTTTTAAAGTTTAAAATAGTCCATAACTAAATGCACAATTTTTGTCTCTTTTAATTAGCTCAACTCCTTCCTCTTTATTTATTGTAGCTCTTCTGTTCCTCGGAAAATCGCTTTCTGAAAAGGCACGGCATGTTTATATTGTTTTACTATAACGTTCTGTGCTCTTACAGCAACTGTGTCTTCAGGCATAACCAGAGAGGCACCTTTCCCCATCAAAAATTTAACAGGGCATGGCTCTTAATTACCCTTTGCCCATCTCCAACAAGAAACTGTCCAAACATAAAATTCCAGTCAAAAAGCTTCTAGGTGTGACTTGCTGCCTAGGAGCCAGACTCAATCAAGATAAGGGCGCACTGTCCCTTGGTTTTATATTTGGACTATCTAAAGGCTCTTTAAAGCTCCCAGCATTACTTGTTATGCCAAATTCATGTGGATCAGGCCGGGGACTATGTTTCAGTCTCACCAGCTCCTTCCTAAATATGTAGCTGCTGGTTCTTCTAATAGGTGTGTGAGAATTCTAGAGAAGTCCCTCCCCACCACTGGCCCCCTTGTAGCCTCTGCTACCTGCCACATTTCCATGATTGCCCGTAGATTTATGTGGCATCTGAGAATTATTTGACCATCTTTCTAACTCATTCCACATCCTTTATTGTTTTGTCTGCTAAATCTGACACAATACTCATGTTATTCAACAGCTTATTAATGGGTGAGAATGAGAATAGGTTTGGCATGAAATTGAGGCTGGAAACCTAAAGGAGTCTGCCATGGCCACACGGGCACAGAGCCAGCTCAGGGCACATGTCTCGCCACCTCCTGTCTCCAGCTGGCAGGAGCTGTTCTCACCTTCCCTCTAAACGCCTCGTCACCATCACCAACGCCATCTGTGGCCCCAAGTTCCCACTCAGGCCCCTCAGGAGCACCGCCACCTTCAAGACCCTCACCTCCCTGTTCCCCTCCCATCCTACTGCCTCAGCCTCCAGCGCAGCTCTTGGCAGCTCTCACTGTCTACCAAGCAAACTTCAAGCTCCTCGGTGGCCCTCAAGGCCACCAAGATGTGCTGTCCCCTGCCTTTCTTATCTCATCAGGTACTGCACACCTTCTTTTGGCAAGGTCTGCTCCTTCAACACTTTCTCGTTCTTCACCCACCAGCCCATGCCCTGTCATGATGTCCCTGTCAGCCCAGCTCTCAAGGCCACTCCAACCGCCCCTCCTAGAAGACCGCCTCCTCCTCTATGATCTAATTAATATCAAAACTTCTCTCTGGTTCATCACATCCAGTACCATTATGTTCAAAGCAACAGGCTGAAATTTTTCCATTATGTTTCTTCTCAAATTAAAAAGAAACGCATTTGACATAATAAGTCAAACAATACAAAAGTGCATAATAACAAAAGCGAAATACTGCCCTCGGCCTCCCTCCTATGCCTGCTTGCTCCTGTGACAGATGTTAGTGGCCTGGAGGCAGTGTTTCTGTATTTTCCTCCAACAGTCTACAGATGCTCCCAGGTGTCAACACATGATCTGAACAGACCATGACCACTGTCTCCTGGGTTTCTCAGCTCATGCAAATATCATTTCATGCACCTGGCAGAGTGAAAAATGTGTGATTGTGTTTGATCCTTTGTTCTCAAGGGTAAATAGTTCTTAGTTGCCCTATTGACGTTGAGAAGTGCTGCACCCATCCACGTGGGCAGTCACTCGGGGATTCTGCAGGTTGAGGTCTTCCTGGGTTACCCAGGCTAAGCCTTGCAAATCAAGTTTCTATGTCTGTGCTTCCCACCATATCTGGCCCAGGGTTCAGTGTGTGCCTGACCAATGATTATAAATATTGCCCTAAGCAAAAAAGGAGTTAAGATAAATCTGTCTGAGAGAAATGGTGCCACAGCCACCTCCTTTAGTATGGGTCAGTGAAGGAGACAACTTGATAAAAACGTGGCACTTAGAGGTCACACTTGCAGGTTTACTTCATTTTAATGAAATGAACTGTATCCCTGAAAAATTTAATAACACATTTTATAAATCAAATTCTATTCCCTTTGGCTTCTTGTAATTTCAGAAACAGTTTTCCATAATTTCTAATTGACTTTTAACTGGCAATAGTTCTTAATTTAATCTTTAAATTTCTTTTTTCCTCTTGCCAAGATTTTATATTAATGTTCTGTAAAACAATTAAGGCCCCAAGGGCAGCCCCTATCTTAATCTTAACAGAAAAACTATTATTTTGTCATTTGTAAAACGTTTTACAGTTTTCCTATAACACATGAACACCTTCGAATATCTCTTTTTTTAACATTAGATTTCCAGATGATTTTTTTCAAAGTAGGATATGACTTTATTTCAGGGTGTGTGTATACGTGTGTGTGTGTGTGTGTGTGCGTGTGCGAGCGCGCGCACTCACGCGTGAACACAGCTTTTTCTTAATGTAACTCATAAGCTCTTGTTCTCTAACATGGTGTTCTGTTTATATGCTGAGGGAGGCTTTCAGATCCAGATGTGTATCTTGAGAGCTGGAACTTCTGGAATGGCCTCATCTTCTGCCTGGTGTGACTCACCTTGCCTGCTAAGCTCCTCCTCCTCATCCATTAGCCCTTGCCACTCAAAGTGCGGCTGGGGGGTCGGCCTCACCTGGGAGCTGGCTACTCAGCTCAGATGGCAGATCAGAGTCAGCTCTGCAGTGTACCCTGCATTCAAAAGCACTATTTTAAAATTCATGCATGTCCCCTGGGCTGGGGCACTAAGTAGGTGTTCAGTAAACCATAGTTTCCTTTTTTATCACCTTCCCACGAAGCTGGTCCCTTCTCTGTGTTTTTACATCACAGTTTATTGTCTTCTGAAATCATGTATCAGGATTGCACAGATGACCGTTGGCTTCTAATTGATCAGTTGCTGGGTTCTATATCAGAATCACTTTTTATGTCCCCATTTCAGAACTGCTGAATCAGAATCTTTGAGGGTGAGGCCCAAAGTTTACATTTTATCTAACTCCCTGGTTCTCTGTACACACAATTGGAGAGCCAAGAGCCCCTGCATTGTCCCATGTGCTATCCCAAGATAAGGCAAGGGTTAATGGTGAGAGACTGAATCATAGAAATGAAATGGATTTCATTCATTTAACAAAAAAGTATTGGGAGCTAACAAGGTCCTAGATACTTTGCAAAAAATATCTAAACACATCATAAAAACAACAAAGTAATCAATATTTGTGAGATGCCTAATAGTTTAAAAAGCACTCTTATATTTGTCATCTTAGCTCTGCAAGGCAAACAGTGTCCACGGAGCTGGGACTCAGAGCTGGGCCTTTGCGTAACCAGCCTGGGGCCGCTCCTGTGCTCCTGGCCCTGTCAGCCCAGCGTGTGCGAGCTGTGACAGGGGCGGGGGAGCTAGGCGATCCTGGTGGTTAACTGCATGGGGAGCTGGGGAGGGCTTCACAGAGGAGGGCCCGTCTCTGTTGGGTGGCAGTACCCCAACACTCATTTGGGGAGAAGATAGGATAAGTGCACTTTTCTCTGCAGATGTGTCTGCCTCCCACGGCAGGACTCGGGGGGCATTTTGTTCCTACAGTTCAGACTGTTTGGGGTTCCCACCAAGGCTGAAATAAGCAGACCTTGGCCTTTCAGAGGGTCACTGGGATGGAATGAAAAGTGACCCACCCTCATGAGGGGGGATTTGAGCCACAGCTGGAGACAGCAGAATGCTTACAGGACAGCTGTGTAGGAAAGCAGTGACCCCTGAAAATGTGACAGGGCCACCATTCTGTGCATCTCACTGCCCATGAAAGTCCCTAATTCAGTCCTGGTCCTAGGAGACACCCCAGGAAATCTGTCTTTCCTTGACATAAACTTTAGCCCAGACCGACTCTAAATCGTGTCCTCTAAAACTTCTTATTCTCCCATGATGTTGCCCCTAAAATTGAGTCTTTTCCAGCCACTCTCAAAGTGCCTGTTAGCTGATTCTCACCTGCGTCACCCAGGGCAGGACGACCACCAGGGAAGCGCCTGTGGTGTCCACATTCACATTCCATGAATTGCGTGTGCATGGCGATGGCTAGTATGCTGAATTCCCCAGCAGTTTGTAATAACCAGATGCTTACAGCATTAGCAGAATCCTGACATGGACAGTTTTCCAGCCATGATATCAGTGTTTGCCAAAATCAAAGTAAGAAAATGATCATATTTACTCATGGAGAACTTACACAGGAAGATTATCCATCGCAACTGTCGAGCCCTTTTCCAAACATGCAGCGGAGGCTGGACTTCACTGCGAACATGCCAAGTGGCCCAGTGGATCAGTCTTCTCTCAGCTCACTGCACACCCCACTGAGGCATGGCTGTGGTGCCAGGGCTTTCTGTCCCGCAGCGGTACCTTGCAAGCAAGCGTTTATTGATCGAATCTGTTCTCTGCTCCTAAGGCAGAAGGATACCCTTGAAGGAGCCACAAGAGCTCTCCTGCTGTCAGAGCTCACTTCATCCAGCACTTGTTGAGCACCTGCTGTGTTCTAGGCAGCATTCTAGGCACTGGGGATTCTGCAACGAATGAAAATACAGCCCCTGACCCCAACACTTATGTTCTAGAGGGGAGCCTAGGAGGGAATGAAAAGCTAGTTAGGTCTTCTAGGGGAAGAGGAGTAAGAAGTGGGCAGGAAAAGGCTGGATGGAGGGGACGGGGGCCATTCTGGCAGGAAGCCAAGACAGGTGGTAGAGGTGGGATTTGAGGGTTGGGGGCTCTGACAGCTGAGCCCCGGGGGCCATGGACCATCAGATGCTACCCCTCATTTCCACGCTGCATTCTCCCACCTCTGATGCACTCCCCTTTATGGTCTCAGGTTAGGAGACTGTCATCACGAGGAGCCAGACACCGACTGCCAGCTGTCTGCACCTTTCAGTAGTGGTGACCTCCCAAGCCCCAGCTACTTGGGGAACAGGGATGCAACCTCTGAGCCAGCTGCATGCCGCCCCCTAGTGGCTGAATTTCTGAAGCTCTCTTAAGTGTGCCCAAGCTTGTCTTTTCTCAAGGGCGTGGAAACAGGGCTGAGCTGGGCAAAGTGAACACACATGGTTGCCCTGTGCTGCATCACTCTGCATCCACCTGCTCCCCACAAGGCCTGGGGCTTGCGCATACCGGCCTTTTCTCATCGTGCACAGTATTTAGGACATCTGCTTCCATCCTTTCTTTTAATATCAATGCTAGGCGTAGAGAAAAACATATACTGACTTGTTCATATTAAAGTGTTAATGACTTAGCTTAAGGATATGCACGTCCCTAGACATGTGTATTTTAAGGAAGTTTCAGCACCACTGATTCCCACCAGTAGCTTTTAACCATGCAGATAAGGAAGGTGGAAACAGGAAATCTCACATCTATCCACCTCAGGGACCACTGAGCCCTATAACGAAAGCAGACCCTTTGTTGGCCATCACTGACCCATACACTACCATCCTTTTACACCATATCCCCATATCCGTCTGCCACCTAACTTCCATTGGACATTAGAAAACTAAATCCCAATGATGCCATGAAATGGCCCAAATTCCAAAGCATGCACATTTTTCTAAAAGCACCTCTCCATGTGTGCACACTCTCTTTTTCACACACACACGTGCACTCACTGCACACACGCACACCTACACACGTGGCCCAGCCTCAAATGAATATGATGCTTTTCTCTCACACCCGGAATTTCCTTAGAGTATCAATGGTGACATTGTAAGCACTTCCGTGGACTCCGCACAGGCACTGCTGAGGGAGGCCAAGGTGAGACCCCTGCTCACTTACAGCGCCGCAGCACAGAATTTAGGGCAGGTCAAAGCACGGACATAATAGCTGGGCTGGGCCACCCAAGGACACTGTCTGGGTGCTTGTCTGGGTTGGTGTCGCCACCCCAGCCTGACTCTCAGGTATCTGTGGAGAGCTTCTGAGTCCACACAATGTGAAACTAAGGGGAGAAGCTCCTTCAGAGCCAAGGATCTACTGGATTTAGGGCATCAGATGAACCCCCTTGCTGGTTGTCCCTCCTGCAGGTGGCCATTTAGGGTGGTTGGAGGGAGTCATCCGTGGGAACCGGGAATGATTTCTGGACCTGGAGAGGGGTCTGGATGTCCTGATGGGAGGACATTGAGACAGGCTTCATTTTGTAAGGGCAGATCCTTCCGATTATTTCATGGGTTTTCTATGTGAGGAACCATGTCCTGAATGTTGTCACATCCCTTAAGGTGGGAGAGCTGGCCTGCCCGGTAAGATTTCACCATGGTATTGCCCAGTGACGGAATTCAGGGCCTGGGGGTGATGTTACCCTCACCAGGAGGCCACCCTCAGCTCTGGGACAGCCCTCTTCCCTGGCCTGCTCATGAGTCTCTCAGGGCATATATGAGATGGACACGTGTACACACGCGCACACACACATGCTGCCAGTTCCTGTGTCGTACACGTAACTGCGCGCACAGGAAAGGCTACATACCGTGCTGTCCAGGGATTCCAGCAGAACCTATGCCTGGGATCCACCAGGCTTGAGGAAGTGAATCTCAGGAAGCGTAATGTAGAAAAGTTAACCCCCAGCTGTGAAGTCCACTTAGAAAAACTAGGTGAGGAGAAACCAAATTATGTTGACTGTTCACAGCACGTGAAGCAGCCAGGCTGAGACATGGTCCTGCTGGCAAGTGGGAATGTTGTCAGGGACTGTTCCCTGCAGCATCCTCTCCTGGGAACAGCACCTCCAGCCTACCCAGGGCCTTCCTGGGTCTGTTTTGAGCACATGTGCCAGGTTTGGAGAAAGGAAGGGAAAACCAAACAGTTGGGAAACCTTTCAGTTTTAGCTTTGTTTTCTTTTTCTATCCAGCTTTACGAGATTATGCTTCAAGTTTCAAAAGGGTTATACTTTTCTCTCAATAACAACAAGGGCATTTAGAGGCATTAATTCACTGGATTTCAATTCTGTCTTTCTCTCCAGAAAGAGAAGAAGACTGGACTACTGAAGCTTCTAGCCGGAGCGTCCACCAAGAAGAAGTCTCGCTCCCCACCATCCATCTCTCCCACCCATGACCCCCAGCTGGCAATAGACGCCTCACTCCAGGGTGCAGTGGGGCCTGAGGTGTCCTCGTTGTCCATCCATGGCCGGGCAGGGTCCTGCCCCATAGAGAGCGAGATGCAGGGCGCGATGGGGATGGAGCCCCTGCACAGAAAGGCGGGCTCCTTGGATCTGAACTTCTCCTCATCCCCTTCCAAGCAAGCCCTTCTCTCCATGGCTGCCATCCGCCCTGAACCCAAGCCGTTGCCCAGAGAGAGGTAAGAGTGGAGGGTGGGCTTGCGTCTTCTAGGATCCTGTTGTGGGTTGGTCTCTGAGGTCTGGAGTCACTTTTGGGAAGCAGGAACAAACGGGGATTTTTCTGAAGATTAAACTGACCAGATATCCTTCGCTAGCTACATCGACTCAGCTCATGAGCTCAATCATGAGCATCGGATAAAACAAGCTTGGGAATGAATGGGAGCATATTTCATTTTCTGAACCCATTTAGGCCCCTGGGCTGAGTTCCCATGGGCCTGTGTGCCCCGCCCAGGAAGCAGCTTTTTTTTTTTAATAACTTTTAAAATTACAGTTCACATACAATACTATATTAGTTTCAGGTGTACAACAGTGATAAAACATTTATATAACTTACAAAGTGATCACCCCAATAAGTGTAGTACCCCTCTGACACCATATATAGTTATTTCAATAATATTGACTATATTCCCTATGATTTACTTTACATCCCTGTGACTATTTTGTAACTACCAATTTGTACTTCTTAATCCCTTCTCCCCCTCACCCATCCTTCCAACCCCCCTCCCATCTGGCAACCATCAAAATAGTCTCTGTACTTTGGGCTTTGTTGGCTGTTCTTTTTCCAGCTCCCTTAGGTATAAAGTTAGACTCTTGATTTGAGATTTTTCTTGTTTCTTTAGGTAGAGCTGCATTGCTATGAATTTCCCTCTTAGTACTACTTTGTGTGTCTCATAGATTTGAGGTCATTGTGTTTTCATTTTCATTTCTCTGAAGGTATCTTTTGATTCCTTCCTTGTTCTCATTGTTTAGTCGCATGTTATTTAGCCTCCATTTATTTGTCTGTTTTTCATTTTTCTTGTAACTGATTTCTAGTTTTATAGCATTGTCATTGGAGAAGGTGCTTGATGTGATTTAAATCTTCTGTTGAGACTTGCTTTGTGGCCTAACATGTGGTCTGTCCTGGAAAATGTTCCATGTGTACTTGGAAAGAATGTATATTCTGCTCCTTTGGGGTGAAATTCTCTAAAAGTATCAATTAAATCTATCTAATCTAGTGTGTCATTTAAGGCCTCTGTTTCCGTGTTGATTTTTCTGTCTGGAAAATCTGTCCATTGGTGTCAGTGGGGTGTTAAAGTCCCCTACTATGATTGTGTTACTGTTGATCTCTCCCTTTATATTAGCCAATTTTTGCTTTATATATTTAGATGTTCTTATATTGGGTGCATAGATGTTTACTAGGATGATGTCCTCTGGTTGGATTGATCCCTTTATCATTATGTTATGTCCTTCTTTGTTTCTTATTATAGTCTTTGTTTTAAAGTCTATTTTGTCCAGTATAAGTATTGCTACTCTAGCTTTTTTCTCATTTCCATTAGTGAGAAATATCATTTTCATCCCTTTACTTTCAGTCTATGTGTGTCTTTCGCTCTGAGGTGGGTCTCTTGTAGACAGCATATGCATGGGTCTTATTTTCTTACCCATTCAGCGACCCTTATGTCTTTTGATTGGAAATTTAATCCATTTACATTTAAAGTAACTAGTTATTGCTATTTTATTATTCATATTTTTTATCTTTTGTTTGTTTGTTTGTTTTAACCCTCCTTCTTCTTAAAGAAGTCCTTTTAACATTCCTTATAATACTGGCTTGGTGATAATAAAGTCTTTTAACTTTTTCTTGTCTGGGAATCTCTTTATCAATCCCCTACTATGAGCTTTTAAATGATAGTCTTGATGGGAAAGTAGTCATATTTATATGCCCCCCTTGTTTTTCATCACTTTGAATATTTCCAGCCAATCCCTTCTGGCCAGTTTCTGTTGAGAAATCAGCTGACAGTTTTATGAGAGCTTTCTTATAAGTTACTAGTTGTCTTTCTCTTGCTGCTTTTAGGAGTCTCTCTTTGTCTCTAACCTTTGGCATTCTAATTATGATGTTACTTGGTGTGGGCCACTTTGGGTTAATCTTATTTGGGACTCTCTGTGCTTTCTGGGCTTGTATGTCTATTTTCTTC
>NW_017731756.1:677236-691653 GCF_001890085.2 Hipposideros armiger | reverse complement strand
TTCTCCACTGTATAAAGACCTCTATCTTGGCAATATTTCGGAGTGGCTTTGAGCAATAGGTACACTTACCACTTACCAGCTATTTCACCCCAAATATGAGTTTCTGTTTTTTTGAGTCCCAGCTCCCCCATATATAATAATGCCTACCTGAGAGTTATAATATTTGTAAAACGCCTAGATTAATACCTGGAAAATTATGAGTGCATAAACAACAACAACAGTAACGATATATAAAATTACATATATAATGCTACTATATCATATGATATAGATAATAATATGATGCTGTCTGGCACTCTCTCTCCCCTCTTGATTGCCACAGTCTTCTTTTCCCGTATGTTCACACACACAACTGATTCATCTTCACCTCTCGCTGGCCTATAAATTGTTTGGTTTGTTAAGATATAGAAGTTTTTTGCTTTGATCTATTATATATCATGCATGGTAGGCAGAGTAATGGCTCCCAAAGATGTCTGTGCCCTAATTCCCCCAAACCATGATTGTGTTACCTTATGTGGCAAGGAGGAATTAAAGTTGCAGACAGAATAAAGATTGCAAACCTACTAATTCTAAAATAGACAAATTATCCTGGATTATCTGGGAGGGGCCCAGTGTGACTACAAGAGTCCTTATAAGTGGAAGAGGAGGCAGATGAGAAAGCCAAAGTGATATGATGGTTGAAGGACTCAGTCTTCCATGCTGTCCTTTGATGGAGGAAGACGCCTCCAGCCCAGGAATGCAGGTAACTTCTAGGAGCTGGGAAAGGCAAGGGGACACCTTCTCCCCTGGAGCCTCCGGAAGGAATGCAGCCCTGCTGAGACCTTGATTTTAGCCCTCTGAGACTTTGCTGGATGTTTGACTTAAAAAAATCGTAAGATAAGAAATTTGTGTTTTATTATGCCACCAAATTTGCAGAAATTTGTTATAGTATCAATAAGCAGCTAATACATGTACTGATATTAGAGTGTAGTGTAGACGTATTTTTATTTTTATCATTTCCAAATTCCTAGTGGGACACTGCTCTGTGATAACCACATTCCACCAACTTGGGGACCACTTGTCCTCAACAGTGCTGGAGCAGGTGCTCTGAAAAACTTACCACGCGGAGGGCCCCTTTTTGTTACCCCTGTTGTCAGGGAGGGGAGCAGATGACAAGGGAGGAGGACACTTCAAATGTCACACATAAGGCTAATTGCAATATGCAATGGTAACAATTCATTCTGTTTGAGCCTGTTGATTACCTGAGTCTTATATCTGAAAATTAGCTATGGCTGACATAACCTTAACTCAGCATAGGGCAATCGCTCATTGATTTATGATGCCATGATCATAACACAGGAGTAGCTGCCATCGTCAACTGTTCATTTGGCCTTTTGTGTCTATAATAGGAAGTGTCAATTAGTTTTATGCAGCAGGAAAAATAGCTCAGTCTTGAAATGATCCGGACAGAAACGTTAAATGCTTGTCTTATATATATTCAGCCCACGTCATCCATCTGGGCTCATTAAATCATTTAATTGCTCAAAAGTACCAAATTACTTCTTTTTTTTTCCTAACAAATTACATTTTTAAATTTGCTTGTTTGTTTCACATCTGGCAGTTGAGGCAAAAACCAAAACTTGTGTTCAGAGTCTGAGAAATCATCTTACTCTTTGCCTTTTTTTCCCCCTTGGGGAATTGAGAGGAGACAGGTGTTTGGAAAGGAGGTGAAGGATGGCAGGAAGCCACGGGGAAGACCTGGGCTGGTCTTGGTGGTTGCACACGAGTGTCGAGTGTTAGAGGCCTGAGAATGATGCAGTCTGTGTCCACTGTGTACACTGAGATTACACAGGCCATTACTCCATCTTGGAGGCCTCCCAGTGGCCATCTGTCCTCCTGCAGGGAATGGCCTTGCAGGCAGCTGTTTGCAGTAACTGGGCTGGGAGGAGGGAGGGACTTAACACTCTCCTTCCTCTCCTCCTCTTCCTGTGTTTGGCTCCCAGGGACATCAGTGGAAACTGGTCCAACCATCCTGCACCTGCAGCCATTCCAAGGTACTTAAAGTGCCTGGCTGGACCTGCTCCCTCAGCAGTAGGAACTCTGCACACCTGCCAAGTTAGCCCCCGGAGCCACCTTCCTCTCTGCCCCCCACCTCACCTTCCCGGAACAAGATGGGGCTGTGTGTCCTGGGGACTGTGAACTCCCCAAGGCTGGGCCAGGGTCTTTTCTACCTGTGCATCATCCCCGAGCTGTAGCGCCAACTCCATTTGCCCCAAACCATGGCTTCTCTGTTCCAACCCAGATGGGCCAGAGCCCAAGGCCCTGCGAGTGGGTGGGCTGAGGACAAATGGAGTCTCCTCAGTGTTTTTACTCAGCACTTTCTCAGACATCAGTGTGTAAACATTCGCTCCTAGAATTTGTTGAAAATCCACATTCCCTGGCCCCATTCCCCCAGCATCTTAGCAAGTAGGTCCAGAATGGAGCCCGGGAACCTGAGCCAAGGTCCTGAAGTCTATGGACCACACTTTGAGAAGTGCTGACTTGGGATATCTTTTCTTTTATAATGAATGTCCTAGTTTCATAGAGACCAGAATAAACCAGGTGAAGGGCTCCACATAGAGAACCCCTTGAGGACCCTTAGGACAGCCTGCCACCAGGACACCTGGATGATTTTCTTCAGGGCCATTTGTGTGGCTGTGGCCCATGTGGGGAGGCAGGGACAAGGGGACAAGCTTTCACAGTGGGCCAGCAGCCCAGGGAAGACGGAGGGTAGAGGAGCCTCCCACCTTTCCCCACCCAGCTAGTGGGCAGGACCATGGCCCAGACACTGCGAGGGAGGAGGGGACAGCATAGCAGTGTCTCCTCAGGGTGCTCCTCCTATTCAGGTCAGACCCTGGGCCTCTGAAACACCACTGCCATGCAAATTGTCAGGATCCTTCACTGCCTCAAGGGTTTCTGCAGCCCTCTTCAAGAGAAGGGAAAGACAGGATGGCCCAGAGTGAGGAGATGTTAGGAGGTGCGGTAGACAACTGTGGGGAGGACACATCATTTGTGTGACTCTACTCGGTGATGCTCCTTGAGTTTGCAAGACTCAGGAAGAGGTTCCTGTGCCCTGTGGGTTGGGCAGGTCCCCCGGTGCAGGAGCTGCAGCCACAGGCCTGAGAGCAGGGACAGCCGCGGGGCAGGGGCTGTCCGTCTGGGGCAGACCTCAGCCCCTAAGCAGAGTTGCCGTGGGACAGACCGTAGTTCCATGACCTGTTCTCCTCACCCAGTCCTCTGCACACACTTCAGCTCCTGTTACCTGCCAGTTCCCGCAGGAGGGGCATCAGCCAGCTTGATGGCCAAAGAGCAAGATGCCTGATGGCCTGGGGATTGGGTCATCTGTGCGCATGAGACTAGTGGGGGAGGAGTTATTTGTTGGGAAGCTAATAAGGAGCTGCAGGTTCTGCTGAGCCCACTGCCCATCCTGTCCCTCCACCAGCAGCAGAAGCTTCTGGCCCCCAGCTGACACTCATCCAGCTTCTGCCATCTCTGCTCCTCCAACTTGCCCCCAGCAGCCCCACCCTTCAGCCCATTAGTCCACGTCCCCCTTCCGGGCCTCCAGCCTCCCTTCCAGCGTGTACTAATAATGCAATGACTGGACAACTCCGTACTGACAGCTGCTGTGTGCCTGTTCTAGGTGCTGGGTACACAGCAGGGAGCAAGGGGCCACAGTTCCTGCCATCCATCATGGGGCTGGCATGCCACTTACCGGTGGGGGACCTACAAGTAAGATAAATAGGTCATGGCAGGGCCTGCGGAAGGTGGGGAGTGCTCTGGGGACAGACAGGGAAGAGCGGACTGGATGTGGCTGTGACAGGGAACAGCATTCTGGGCAGAAGGGGCAGCCTATGCGGGAGCCCTGAGGTGGGTGCCTTGTGCTGCAGCTAGGGGAGGTTGAGGCGAGCAGACGTGCGAAGGGTGGTGGGAACACAGAAGCCTTTTCCCAACTTTGGCTTCCACTCAGAAAGGGGAAATGACTACAGTCATCTGAACAGAGGAGGGCCATGATCCACCTAAGGCTGTCACTTGTGTGGCTGCTGAGTGGGGAGCAGGCTGAAGTAGAGTGAGGACAAAGCAGGGAGCCCAAAGTGGGGCCAGTGCAGTAACCTGGAGGGACCTGCAGGAGCAGCTGGGGCGAGGTTGCCAGGAGAAGGTGGCCTGGAGCAGCGAGATGCGTGCTCTCCTGGGCAGCCCAGGCACCGCCCTCGGGACATTGCCTCAGTCAGGGAACAATTATTGAGCACCTCGGCCCAGCCAGGCCCACCCACCTGGCCCTCCTCAGCCTACCTGCGTCTGTAGCAATTTTCAGCTGCACCCTGCCTGCCACCAAACCCACCCACATTTCGTACTTGGACCTTGCCCTAGAGCCCCCAACTCCCATGCCCTGCAGGGTGGGCAGACCCCTCTCAGCACTTCCTGCACAATCATCACCAGCTGTATAGGTGGGGGTGCAGGGCCCAGTCAGATGTCAGCGTGCACATGCCCCCATAAGACCCCTGAGGGACCAGGGAAGGCACAGTTGTCTGGTGTGGTGGGGATGGGGCAGTTCCTGTCAGGCTGGGGGCAGTGACAGATACAGGCACAAGGGCACATGCTGGTTTGCCCTTGGTGGTGGTTTAGAAGCGCGCTGGTCCTCAGAGTGAGCACAGCTTCTGTTTAGCCTTACTATTTCTCTGAGACTTAACGAACAAGTGTGGGGTGTGGGGGGGGGGTGTCACACCTGCCCTATGCTGACCCTAACTAGGGCTCTTGGCAAGATGCTGGAGAGGGTCAGCCCCTGTCTCAGATTCAGGGAGCTATCAGGGGGGCAGCTCTTAAGGACAGTACCTGATGCCCACCCACCCCCCTGGAGATGCAGAGGTCCCTGGGGTCTGTGCTTGGTCTGGTCAGAGCTCAGGCCCACTGCTGCCCTCCAGGTGCCTGGAAGGACATGTCACCACTTGGATTATATGTCATGTTGGTCTGAAAACAGGAACTCTACAGAGGCCTTGGAGGCCTCATGGAGGGGCCCAGGTTTTGCAGGAATGAGATGTGTGAGAAATGGAGCCTCATTTATGATGTGACCTCAGCCATTTCAGGTGCTAAGTCCACAATTATTTTTGGAGCACATTTAAAAAGAATGACCATTTTACCAACACAGTGTTCAAAGCATCTTCACACCTCATGTGGGGCAACTGCCTGAGTGGTGTCCTTTTCCACCTGCTCTTCAGACAGAGAAACTGACCCTCAGGAGGTGAGGACACATGGCCCATGGTCCTGTGCCAGGATGGGACAGAACTGAGGACACAGCCGAGTGTCCTGCCCTTACCAAATGCCTGCCCCGGGGCTGAAGTGCCTGTCCCTCTTCTCTGTCCCACCCCTGGGGAGGCCACAGTCTGAGGTGGGCTGAAGGGGGAATGTGACATGCAGGGGCTGCATCTCGGGTGGGAACATTCCAGCTGCATAGACACTACAGGGAAAAATTACTTTAAATTTTTTAATAAAAATGAAAAAAGATTTGGAAAAATTAAAATAAAAATAGAACTATTTTTAAAGTGGGAGAAGGAGGCCCAAATTACAACAATTTACACCAGAGGGGAAAAAGGAAAAGAAAAGCGAGACCTTGCCAGCAGCTCCTGGGCCGTCCTCCAGTCAGGCTTCTTCACTGTGGTGTCTGTTTCCCCCGCAGGTACCGTGTGGTGGTCTCGTACCCACCCCAGAGTGAGGCAGAGATCGAGCTGAAGGAAGGTGACATTGTCTTTGTGCACAAGAAGCGTGAGGACGGCTGGTACAAGGGGACCCTCCAGAGGAATGGCCGCACTGGCCTCTTCCCGGGCAGCTTCGTCGAGAGCTTCTGAGGACATGCTCTCCACACCATGCTCAGCAGGGAGGAAGGCCTCCCGGGAAGCCCCAAGGCACAAGGGGACAGCCACAACACCTGAGGGTCCCACGTCCCTTCCAAGGCCCCTGGCAGGAGATACCATAGCCTGGGATGGGGGCCCAGGGGTGTGGAGGTCGTGCCTTCGCCCACAACCCCTAACCAAGAGCACACCCTGGGGTTCTCCAACAAGATGCCTACTCCCCCTGTGTGAACTGTAAAGAGACATCTTTAAAACAAGAGAGGAAGATGCTGATGGGGGTTGTTTGCTGCTGTGACTTGCTGCCGAGCTGCAGCACTCTTGTCTGCCGCCTGGGCAAGGCTGGAAGTTGCAGAAGAGCTGCGGGAGCTTGGGTGGGTGGGCATGGGGCCCAGAGCGTTTGCAGAATGTCTTTACGGGCTGTCTGGGCTGCACATGGGGGTTCAAACTGCTCCATCACCTCTCTATATACCTCAGTCACCTGCCACCTAGCCACTCAGCAAGGGTGTTCCCAGCCCAGGCCTTCACCGGGGCATGAGCATCCCCCAGCACACCCCTCGCGCAGCTCCTGTTGGGGCTCAGGCAGCCCCATTTGGCTTTGTCTCCTGCCAGTATTACAAGCAACACTTTTTGTTTGCCACCACTGTCCCTTTGCATCACTTCTTTCTTACAACATCTTTTTAATGTAAAGCTGTTAGACTTTATATATTTCTAATAGGTCATACATTGCCTATTTTTCATACATCTGGTGCTGCCTTTTTGTAATGACTTGGTTGAACTTGAAAGAAAAAATGTCTGAGGAGACATCAAACGGGCAGGATTTTTATATTTACCATATGAATTTAGGAGAACTCTGAAAAGCCCACATCCTCAGCATCACGATGTTGGCTGCAGCTCCACAGGATAAGAGGGAATCCATTTAGGGGGTTGGAGGGAGTTTGGAAAAAAAACCAGTTTCTTTAAACCCTTACCAGAGCCGTGTGCTCTGTCTAGACAGTGATAATTATTATTCAAGAACTGGAAACATTTCGAGGAAAGGTCACTATAATTGCCTTTTGGGTGGCAGTAAAAAGAACGTGAAGGTCGACCCCCACTAAGAAGGTGGAATTTCCCTTTTATTGCTTAGAGAGAATGACTACAATTAGCATCATCAAAATATGATTTCTCAGTATTGAAATGTGCAGTTTTTACCACAGTTCAGGTGTAAACCTTCACAGTTTACAAAACCTTGTGACGGTTTTGCCTTTTTTTTTTTTTAAATAAATACCTGTGCTCCTATCAGGCATTGCACACCTTGGTCTAGTGACTAGAGGTACAACGAGGATAACAGGGGACTGAGTCCTCTCTGCAGACTTGTAGGATCAGAGAAGCTGGGATGGGAGACACAGAGGAGGAAGGGGAGGCTGTGAACTTGGGGCCTTCCCCTCCGTGGGGCCCAGGAAACGTATTCATGCGCCCAACAGCCTGCTTCCCACAGGCACTGCCTGCAGGGTCCCTGTCACGAGGCAGCCTTGTTCTCAAGAGAGTCACAGCTCACGAATACATTCTTACCATGTTCAAAGTCACAATTCTTAAACCCTCACTATATATATTTTTACAAAACCACTCAGGTTTAAATTAGGCTGAATAAATTAGCCTTTGGTAACATAAGATCTCCCTGATTTTTAGGGATGCAACGAAATCCAGACACCCATTCCCTCGCTGGGCATGATGCCTTTGAAATATGAATACTTATTTTCAGAGTTCCTATTTTGGGATGTGACTTGGCTACTTGTTCCTACCAGGTGGCTACCACGCTGGTGGGATGGCGCCTAGAGAAAGGCTCATTTCCTCTCTCCAAATGACAATAGATTTAATAGACTTGAGAAATTTGTTCTGAATCAAAGAAAATAAAAATCCAGTTTAAGCATAGGAAGCCCTGTGCATGGAGTTAATGACAACCAGAGGGTATCCATTTGCAATCAGTTGCCAGATTAATTGTCTCTGATGCACAAAAATCATGTGTGTTTAAAATCATGTCATCACCAAAAACATGCATGGATTAACACACTGAGTGAGACACATGTTCTTCTCTGAAACCAGAACTAACTCAAATCCCCAGATAATAAGGGAAACTTTTTTTTTCTTTTTAAACGAAGGCAGTTACCAAGCAACAGAATAGACTAACTTGGACCTTCTTTCCTTTCAGGGCTACCGCCCACATGATGCTCATGGTAGATAGGAATTACTGAACAGCCCAGTGATGGTGGGTGAGGTGGCAGCCCACCGGGACCCAGCACCCCTCACAACAGAGCCAGGCCAAGTGTCCAGTGTTTTTGCAAGGCATCAGCTGGCCCCTCTTGTGGCAGAGTCAGGGGAAGGCATTGGTACTGCCTTGGGAAGGAAAGTGATGCCGTAGGCCTAGCCAGCCAGAAATCTCTAAGGAGGGGCTCCCAGAGCAAATGCTGGGCAACCAGAGAGCAGGGAGGTAGGTGCACAACAGGCCCCATGCTTTGGACTGAGTGTTTCCAAACGTGTTCAGTCTTCATGACCATTTAGCCCACAGACAAGAGCAGGAGCTGAATTAGGCCCCTCCTTGGGGCCTTCTTGCCTCGAAAGGCTCACTTATTCTGGTTACTAAGGTGAAACAACACCTTGTCTGAAGCCCTCACGCTCTATCCTGGCCCAGGGACTTACACACTTTGGGTGTGCAGTGGCACTTGGCAGCCAAGGTGACTTGATTTGAGGAGCACAGTAGAGTCCATAGCCACCACTGAGTGAGGTCAGTGGACACCAAGGTGACAGGGATACCTAGGCCACCAGAGGACCATGGGAGGGAAGTGGGGAGACAGAGCCAGGCAAGAGCTTCCCCGACTCCAGTGCCCCACATAAGCTGAGTGGCCTGGCTGGGGATTTCTTTGTACTTTGCACAGTTCACACACACATACACACACACACACACACACACCCCAATGTTTTTGTTATACACAAATGTCAGTGTGTGATTTTGGAAGAATTGCCAGTGATGACAAACTATGATGCCTGTGTTTCCAAGTCTTTAAATAAAAATGAACATGGAGAGATCTTGTGTCTGGGTGATGGGAGCAGTGCGGGTGTGGCAGGGGCTGAGAGGTCCTGAGCAGAAACACCCAGCTTGGTAGGAGCAGAACTGGGCAGGCACAACCCCATATCCCTGCTGGCCAGCCCACTGGCTCACATACCTCCCACCTCAGAGTGCTTCCTTGTTGGGGACACAGGGTCTGTGACAGGATGGTGGGCTGCCGAGAAGACTGGGGATGTCAGCCTACCCAGTGCGTGCCAGAGATCCAGTGGCTGGGAGGTAAGAATCAAGCCACAGGCTGGCCAGGCATGGAAGACCCCTAGCTCCCTCCAGGGGCTCGTTTGCCTGGAAGCTTGCTCGTTTGACTTTCTACAAATGACTCACCTTCCTTTCTTGTGGGAAAGCTTTTCATGTCAGTAGCTATTCAAGTTCCTGGCAACCAGGAGTGTCTGGTATTGACCTCCCAGACCGGCACACTCAGCCCTGCCCTTGTCCGTCTGGCCCTTGGGGTGCCTGAGCTGTTCTCTGGAGCACAGGGTGGAGGGTGCCTCAAATCCATCAATGGGAGGGACTTTAGGAGACTTCCAACCTCCAGGAAGGTGGGCCTCTCCCAAATCAGCCAGACAGAGGGCTGCCCTGGCAGCCTGACACATGTCAGGTGTTTCCTAAAATAAGCTTTCACTGCTTTCTTAGCCAACACACATGCTTTTATTCTTTGACCATCATATACATACTTGAGCTAGAAAGAAGCTTAGCAAAGAACCATTTTACTCTTCTGTAAAAATTAAATGAACTTATACAGGATCAGATAACATATCATGGGTTATGGGTGGGGAGGATGGTGAGTAAGGAAGCAGACCACATGCTCATCCAGCTTTCCCAACAAGCCTGGTTCCTGGCAACCAGAAGTGAAAGATGCTCTTGTCCTCATTTGCTAAATGAGCAGTCAAGGTTAGAAGAGGTTAAAGTAATTGCCCCAGATCACATAGCTCATGGAACTCAAATTAAAATCTATTTCTCCAACTCCAGAAGCTGGATGCTAAACCTAGGCCCTCTAGAAAAGTAATATGTCAAGCATGTGATCATGGGAATAGCGGGACCAAAAGACACATAACAGTGCCTTTCACAATCTGTCAGGAAAGGGTGCCTGGCAGGCCAACACAACAATTTTGACCAGCAAGGATATTCTGACCCTAGAGATGGACTGGCAACCCGTCAGGGCCTGGTACCATTTTACATTCAGACCCCATAACTCACTCCCCGTGTTCTGAATCCATGCTAACTAAACAAACAGGACTAATTTCTCTTTGCTGGTTTAACACCCACAGGAAGAACAACATGCTAGTTGGGGCAGCTCAGCAGCTTAACCTGCATACCAGAGACATTTCTCATTATCCACCAGTGAACTGGGGCTCCAGTTGGGGCCTCAGTCCCTGTGGATTTCATAAGCAGAAGTTACATCTCTGTCTCTTACTGACACCAACAGGTGGCATATTTTCACTGAGGGAACATTGGGTCTTCTTTCCCAGGGGAGACTCTCCATGGGCCAGCCCTTAAATTTCCCCACAAAGAGCCACACTGGGTTCCACTGAGCGGGCCATAAGGAGTGAAAGCAGCCAGCTCCCAGCAGAGCTGTGAAGATGACACACAATTGGCAACTAACAGGATGGGCTAATCTGGGAGTAACACCTAAACAGTCTTGTGAGGATACATGGGAGAGGGAATCAAGCAACTTTCAATTGTCCATGTTGATGGCTGCCTGTGTGGCCATTGACTCCTCTCTGAGCTAGTTCTGTGCTTTGACAGGCCACATCATGATCAACTGGCATGCTAAGGATTAAATCCCAGACACCCGAAAAAGCTGTGACAGTGTCATTGGCAAGGGCCCTTTCATCTGAAAATGTCAGAAAGCACCTGGAATAAGTAAAATGGGAAGATTCTTGACTCAAGTGATTGAAAAGCAGTCATCCAAGATATGTAGAAATAATGGGGGTGGTTCTGGTTGTTACGATGACTAGAGAAACTACCCATATTTTACTAGTGGGAACTGGGGATGTTGAACATTTTGCAATGTGTAAAGTAGTCCCACACAGTAACAAATGTCCTGTCCAAATGCCAATAGTGTGTCCATTAAGAAATTGGTTTAGGTGAATCCAGGTGCTCATATGCTGTCCTTGGGTATCTCTCTCTTTACTGTCCCCCATGTCCTTTGTCAGGCAGGCTTTCCATACATCACAGTAATATTGTCACCAGCAGGTTTAGGTTGACCAACAGCTTAGCCATCCCTACAGAAGGAGAGCACAGCACCTCTTTCTCCATGGTCCCAGGTTAAACTCCTGGGGTGGACCCCCCCCCGCCACACCAATTCAGTCTGGGCCCATGCTGACCTCCCTGACTCAGCCTTGTGGACAGGAGGCAGTAATGTGCTGACTAATGGAGCCTTAGATAAAGGCTGCCCCTAAGCTGTCACCCACCCAAACCACAGGGATTGAGGATGGAGATGAGAGGAGGCCCCATAGTCCTGGTAGCAAAACAGGAGGAATTGCGACCGGCCAGGTAAAAACAGCAGACACCTACTCCACAGCACCACCTCGCCCCACCCCTCATGGCACTGCCCCCAGACGTCCCCCAGCAAAGTCTGAGAAGATGGGTCATCAGAAGGTCAGTGCACCGTATTTATGAAAATGAGATATAAAAACTGCATCTAAAGAAAAGTCCCACAGGAAATATTGGCAGAGTTGGACATAATTATGAATGCGGAGGAAGACATGTTCTTCAATGTTCTAAAAAACAGAGCCAGATAAAAGCCAGGATACAGGAAGGAATTGTCATGGAGGACCACCCACCCACGCTCCATCAAATGCTCCGATCCTCACCCCTCCATTCATCATATAATGCGTATCAATAGGGCATTCACAAGTGCCAAGCTGGACCTAGAGACAGGGTGAGGGAGGACGGCGTTTACAATCTGGACAGGAAGGTCAGCACCGAACAAGTAACTACAAACAGGAAAAGAGCCATGCCTGAGGAAACAGGCTTTGGAAGCAAACAACAGAGGGACCCACCCACTCGAGGACAAGATCTAAGCTGCTTCTTGCCTGGAGATTCTTGGCAAAAGTGGGCAATGTCCACACAGCAGGCAAGGAGCTCACTCCTGCCCAAGAAAGGGATAGGCACATTTCTGCCAGGAGAAACCTGAGGCTATGCCCCATTTTATCAAGGTCATTTCAGGACATTTGCTCTACATCGGTGTGCCTTCTCTCCATCCCTCCCACTTCTACTCATTCATTCAACAGCTATTTCCTAAGATTCCTGGTGCTGGCACCAGAATCACAGAGATGAAGGGAGGCAAGATGACCCTGTCAGAGGTGCAGACCTCTCTGGAGCTTCTGCCTGGTGGGCCCTGGCAAGTCACTCAGAAAATACTGTATCTGGTGCTGTGGGAACAGAGGTGAACAAACCCATGGCACCTGCATTAGCTTGCTAGGGCTGCCATAATAAAGCACCACAGACTGGGTGGCACAAACAACAGTCATTTATTTCCTCACAGCTCTGGGGGCTGGAAACCTAAGGTCAAGGTGTCCCCAGAGGTGATTTCTTCTGAGGCCCTTCTCCTTGGCTGGTAGACGCTCATCTTCTGCCTGTGTCTTCACACGATCTTCCTTCAGTATGTGTCTCTGTCCAATTTTCCTCTTCTTATCAGGACACCAGTCATATTGGATTAGGGCTCACCCCAGTAACCTCATTTTAACTTAAGTACTTCTTTAAGGACCCTACCTCCAAATATAGTCATATTCTGATGTATTGGGTATTAAGACATCAACATATGAATTTGGGGGAGATACAGCTCAGCCCATAGAAATGCCTATGTTCATGGATGCTCATTGTAATGAAGACAACAAACATTACATTAAATAAAAGAACTAGACAGTAGCTGCTAGGCAAATCATTACTATAGTGCAAGACTAGGAGGGATCAGAAGGAGAATCTCATCTAGTTGTAGAGGGCAGCATGGCAGACCCTTTTTAGAGAGGGAAAGAATGTTCTGTGAGGGAACAGCATATGCAAATATCCAGAGGAGCTGGAGAGAACTTGGCTAAAACTGAGACAAGGGGAAAGGGGAGGGTAGGGGAGGAAGGCTGGAGATGAGAATGGGTAGGCAAGCAGGGGCATCCTTCTAAGCCAAAGGCAAGATGAAACCTTTAAAGAGTTTTAAGGGGGAGGGTGAAACAGCTGTATCTGTGTTTTAAAGCTCCCTCTGTTGGTGATATAGAGAATGGATCCTATGAATGTGGGAAAGCCAATGAGGACGCTACTGCAGAATTCCATGGTTTGTTGGCAAGGATGTGGAGAGGATGTGGAGAGATGTGGGCAGACCTGCAGGACCTCCCTGATAAGCCAGTGTGGAGGCCAAGGAGGAAGCTGTCCATGTGTCTGAGAGGGAGTCTTTACGAGATACGAGATTGTGGAGAAAAAGAAGAGGAGGGATGCAGGAGGCCCAGGAAGTCTCCCAAGTACGGGCTTATGGATTAGTCAGGGTTTTTCAGAGAAACGGAACCAATAGTAGATATATAGATAAATAAGTGAACATTTATTATGGGAACTGGCTCACGTGCTTATGGAGGCTGATAAGTCCTCCGACCTGCTGTGTGCAAGCTGGGAAGCCCATGGTGTAATGCAGTCTGAGTGCAAAGGCCTGAGAACCAGGACCTCTGGAGTCTGAGGACAGGAGAGGATGGATGTCCCAGCTCTGAAGAGAGAGAATCACCTGGAATGGATGACACCTGTCCCCATGGGTGAGGGCAGAGCTTCTTTACTCATTCCACTGATTCAAATGCGAATCTCTCCCGAAACACCCTCACAGACACATCCAAAATTAATGTTTTATCAGCTCTCTGGGCATCTCTTAGCCCAGTCACGTTGATACATACAATTAACCAGCACAGCCGTTATAGCCCATCAGGATCCCTTGCTTAGCAGATCCCAGGGAACCACTGGGCTGCCTGTTGCCAGAAGCCCTCTCAGCACACTGGTGAGGGACTTGCTCCTGTACTGAAATGAAAGGCCAGCCTCCCTCCTCACCCTCTGTGGCTCACCTGGGTAATGCTTTGTCCCAGAAGCTGATGTGATCAGGGTTTCATTTCTATTTCTGGCTGTGACCAGACGCTCTGAGCACCCATAGCCCCTTCTGAACAAGGCAGCCAGCAAAGCTTACACAGCAGCCCCTTGCTATGTGCTATGTGACATCCCTGCTCACCATCCTGGTCTCAGCCCGTCTGACCAGGGCTGGGCTCCTCCAGCAGCAGCAGCCAGCAGCAGAAGTTTTGTCCAAAGGCGAGCCAAGGGGGCTCCATACTGATTGTACAACCAAAGCAGGAAGTTTCCCATGGGCCAGCCAAGTGGCACGTTGGTTAACAGCTGGCTTGGGACACCAGCTCTGTGCAACAGGGCCCCGGTTCGGATCCCACATGAGGGCCAGTGACACTGCCCTCTACAGCTAAGATGGTGAACAACAGCTC
>NW_017731756.1:585380-676871 GCF_001890085.2 Hipposideros armiger | reverse complement strand
GGTTCGGATCCCACATGAGGGCCAGTGACACTGCCCTCTACAGCTAAGATGGTGAACAACAGCTCGACCTGGAGCTGGGCTGCCGTGAGTCGCTGGTGACGGTGTAGGTTGCAGCCCCTGCTGCAGTGGGCTGCCATAAGCTACCGTGTGTGACTGGCAGCCAGCATGAATGGCCGGCAGCCAGTGTGAGATGCCAAGAGCTGCCGTGAGCGGCCATCCAGAGGCCGGCGACCGATCTGCCTCACCCGGGAAGGGCGCAATGATAATACCAACATGGGCCAGTGAGGCAACGTCCTCCACAACTAGACTGAAGAATTAAAGAACAGCAACTTGTCTGCTCCCCTTCCCCAATTCCCCAATAAAATCTTTAAAAAAAATAAATAAATAAGTTTCCCTCCACAGGAACTACATACAAGACAAAGTGAGACAGTGGCCATGAGGGATGCAGAGGGGAGCAAAAGTAGAGAACGGCTCAATGAGGGAGGCGTGCATCCCCAGGCCCTAGAATTCTGCGGCAACCTCGTCTGTGATGCAGGCAAGTATGTATGAAGTAGTAAGTGCTCACTCAGCTCAGGCCACGCTTAGTGCTTTACCCACATTGCCTCAATTTTGTTTCTACACCAGCCTTTTGAAGCAGAAACTGTTTTCATGCTCATTTCACAGATGGGGAAACTGAGTCAGACAGCCATGAAGCAACTCCCCTTGGAAGGTGGCAAAGTGGTGCAGATGGAATGCAAACCTCGGCAGTCTGGCCCAATGCTACATTCCTGACTCAGGAAGGCCTGTCTGGGTCATGTTTGACAGTGTCTCCATACGACTTCCTGCATATCGTGACAATACATTAATAATACAGAGGACCCCATATGTGTTTTTGATCCCTGAAACCTGACTCAAAACCATAGAATAATGTCCCCCACGGACACCGTGGTTTTTCGGCCGTCCCTTTGTGGCCTGTGATGATAGTGCCTCAGATTGCCCCGTAGGCCACTGCCCCCACTCAAGTGGCAACCAACTCTTTGAGTCAACAGAACAAAAAGTCCTCCCATCTGCTGGTATGCCTCTGCTCAATGCCTGCAGGCTGGGGTTTGGTGGCCTGGGGGTGAAGTCCCTGCAGCCAGACTGGGAGAAACTGCTCACCGTGCCTAGAGTGGCCTGCACCCACTTGTGAGAACTCAGGCCAGCGTTCGCGCTGCCAGGGCTCAGGGCTGAGGCAAGGCTCCCGGCACCCACAGGGAGTGGAGCCCTAACGAGGGAGAGGGAGAAAAATAAGCCCAAGAATCAGGAGCCAGGTTCTAGCCCCAGACCTGCCTCTAGCCGGCTTTGTGACCTTGGTGAGGTGGAGACCAAACACCTCTCATCTGCTGTTCAGTTCTCTACCAAACTGACCTACCAAATTCCAATTGACAGCCTCCCTGGATTTTAATGCCTGTCTCCCTGCCCCCAAATCAGGAAGGTGACCAGAGAGATTCACACAAACTGAAGGAATGCCCTGCTTGAAGCATTTCTACCCAGACTGCCTTCAGATTGGTGCAAGATACACATGTGCATCCCATCACAGCCTTGCAGAGCAGTGGCTGAGGTCTCATGATGACTAGTGTCACCAGAACACTAGCTAGGGGGCTGCCCAGGCCCTGGCTACCCAGGGAAGGCTTCGCTGAAGACACAGGACAGAGTCTGGGTCCTCAGAGACCAAGGGCAGAGACATGACCATCGCCCATGGCCACACTGACCCGACGTGCTGCCAAGTCTGGCCGAAACAAAAAGGAAGGCTCTGGAGATGTCTGAGCATTCACGTGCTTGGCCCCGCTTGCCCAGCCTGCCTCTTGGCCACATGACAACCTACACCTCTGGAAGGCACCATCACGCGTGATAAACTAGGGCACCATCAACATATGAATCAGTTTTAGGTGGGGGTGTCCTGCCTCCTTCAGCAGCTCTGCCTCGTTGGGCTCTGTGAGGCACCGCCTTCATTCTGGAAAGTCTCTTGGACAGAGGACTGTCTCTGATCCTCCTCCAGGTGAGGTTCCCCTCCCCCTGCATGCCCATGATGGCCTCACACACTCCTGCGATCTGAAGTGCCTCCTATGACTGAAGGACCTCAGCCTCCCCTCCCCTGAGCCGAGTTATAGGATCTGACTACTGGCTGGACTCATACACTCCACCCTCATACCCCATACATCCCGAGGAGAACAACCCCTGGACCTCCCATCCCAGTCTCAGCTGGTGGGATCCTGACAGAACCAGGGGCCGCGCTCTACATGTCATTCATTCTTCCTAACATCCAACCAGCCTCCACATGTGTCTGCTGCTTTTATCTTCTAACCCATGGCCCTGCTCCATCTTTCTGCTCCCACACTGGATGTGCTCAAGTACAGGTAAGGTCCCACCAGGTGCACACAGCCCAGTGTGACCAGTCAGGGTCTGGGCTTGTAGCTAAGGATTTTATTATCACCCCTGCTCATGGTCTCGCTTCGTCTGCTGCAATCACCCTGTACCTGGTCTCCTTATCTTCCGCTGTGTGTCTCTTTATCTTCATACCAAGTATTTTTCAAGAATCCTTGACTGGAGGGGCCATATTGAGTTGAGACAGGAGCAGGCATGCTGGGCTCTGTGTAAGATGAGTCGGCTGCAGAGGCTGATTAAAAAACAGTGAGAATGGACTCATGTCTTGTTATGGAGACCACTTCATAGACGGTGTAGAGGCCTGACCACTGTATCTTTGAAGCTGATGTTGAATAATAGTGTATGTCAACTATAATTTATATACATATAGACACAGGATGTGGAGTAGAGTGTGGGAATGGACTCAATGGAATTGTAATAGATAAGTATGATATTGGGGGTGGGAGGGTAGTAGATGGGGGAGAGGGGTTGTTTCTTTTGAGAGGTGAAAAGGATAACTATTGCATTGTTCTGTACACCTGAAACTAATAATAATAAGAAAGAAAGAAAGAAAGAAAGAAAGAAAGAAAGAAAGAAAGAAAGAAAGAAGAAAGAAAGAAAGAANAAGAAAGAAAGAAAGAAGAAAGAAAGAAAGAAAGAAAGAAAGAAAGAAAGAAAGAAAGAAAGAAAGAAAGAAAGAAAGAAAGAAAGAAAGAAAGAGAAAGAAAGAAAGAAAGAAAGAAAGAAAGAAAGAAAGAAAGAAAGAAAGAAAGAAAGAAAGAAAGAAAGAGAAAGAAAGAAAGAAAGAAGAAAGAAGAGTGAGAAGCCAGCCCTGTGGGAAGCAACGAGTAGGCTGGGCACTCAGAAAGCTTCAGGCCCCATCTTTGACTTTCCAGCTTCTGGTACATCCATCTCTCTGAGGTCCTCCACCCAGGGATGCCCCTGAGACCTGCTCCTCTCTCTCACAAGACAGCCTTCTCCTTTTACAAGATCCCTGCCCCCAGCCCCGCTTCTTTGCCTGAGCCGCCAGCCAGGGTGGCTGTCTGCTTCCTGAAAGCTAAACCACCTTCTGTGGCCCCCCCTCATATCCTCTAGGCCCACCTTCACTACAGCCGTTGCCATGGTAACCAGTTTTAGTGAGTGTCACCTGACTGCCTCTCCCTTTGGCTGCACCTTTTTGTCCTGGGGCTTTTCTATCACCCCAGTGAGGGAAGCCTGCAGAAGCCTACACAGCACTTACACATCAGAACAGCTGGAGGTGCCCAGGGACACCTGGACCGATGCCAGGCAGAAATAGTAGATAGATACTACTCTCTTTCTGTGGGATAATTCTGAGACCTCCCTCCTTCCCTGGCTGACTTTCCTGGTCTTCCACTATTGTTCCCTGCAGTTACTTCTCAAAAGAAAGCACCCACATAATAGTTGTCTCAGCATCTAGGCTCCATTTTTTCACACCTCACCCCCACCCCCCACCCCCCCACACACACCCTCTTCTCTCTTCTAGCACTTCTGTATTGGATGAGGATGAAGAGGAGGAGGACCAGGTGGGAGAGAGAAGAGGCAGGAGTGCCCAGGACCAGCCTGGATCTGGCCAAGAGTGCAGGGATGGGGGTGTCACCAGCAGACCAAGCCCTCACTCACAGCAGACCCTGTGTCACTCTCTCCTCACTCCAGTGGGGCCACGGGACTGGCTGATGAGCAAATCCTAGGAGAGCAGGCAGCTCATCTAGAAGCCCTGGCCTCCTTTTGGGCCCGAGGGCATCCCTGTCCCCAGCAAGCTTCCATCTGGAGTGAGAACGAAAAGGGGGCCCCAAAATGGACATGTCTCCTTGTCCCCCAGGAAGGCAGTAAGCCCAGTTTCAGTCTCCTTCCTCAAAGTGCTCTCGCAGCTCTGAGACTGTTTGAAACTAGAGCTCCCCATCAAGCTCCCAGGCCAGATTCTGAGCTTAAGTAAGACCCTGGGACTCCCACGTGCTGGGCTGCTGCTCCTAGGATCTCATTATGATCCCCAACTTAGTTGGGGATGTGGAGCGTCAGGGCAACTCTAAGCTGGTACATGTGAAGTGTCTGCCTGGGACTTGGAAAACTACGTTATGAAACTCAGACCAGGGCTGGTAGGGCTACACAGGTCCAGGTGTGCCTGCTGCCTGCCATGCTGGCCCACCAGCCCTGCCACCCCCGATTCTGATGAATTAAGATGTGTAAACAGCTCTGATCTTCTCTAGTGAAAGGCGAATGCTCAGGGCATTTTAAGTTCAGGACAAGTTGGCTGTGTCTAGAACCAGCCTGTGTGTGGGCCAGCCACACAGCTCTTAGAAAGGCGCAGGCACAGGGGCTGCCTCTTAAGGTGGGCACTTCCCCTGTACCCACAGGTCTTGGCATGGAATGTACTTCCCGTCCAGGCCTAGAGCTCTGCTGCCCCAGCCAGAGTGGACAAACGCTGGCACCCCAGTGGCCTTGTGTGTGACCACAGCTGGGGCTGGAGCATTCTTCCTCCCACTTCCCACTTTTTGTCACCATGGGACCGTTTGGCATCTGGAACTCTTCTTGCAGTTTTATTACATTTCATGAAGTTGACACGTTGACTCCTTTGGGGTCCTTGGCTCCCTTGGTGCAGGGAGGAAGATGTCCCCTCCCCTCCCCAGGCCCTGGGAAGCCTGAGCCAGGCTCCTCACACCGACGCCGTGGGCACCTCCTCAGACAGCCGCCTCCTTCTCTCCAGTCTCCTAACGCTGCTCCTTCCTCTCATTGTCTCCCACTCCTCTTCCACCCACATACACCCTTCCCTCCCCGTGACCTGCAGTAGCCAGAGATGCTGAGAATGCAGAGCCAACAGCTCTGGGCAGTCCCCACACCCAGGGCTCTGCCTGGTGGTGGAATGTGAGTGCAGGGATGATGTGTGTGCTGAAAATCACCGGTGGCCTCCAGGACTGAATGCCTCTGCCCCTGGCTCAAATCGAGACTGGCCTTCACCTCTGGCTTAGGGTGGTGGCCTAAAATGGGAGATGTTCTCTAAGCTGAGAAATCAGCCTTAATGGAAATAGCAGCACCTCGTGGCCAATGATGGTGACTTTAGCAGGAGCTGTGACTCCAAACTACATTTCTCAGAAGATCTAAATGTAAATTAAATGGGTTTGGAGGCAGTGGCGGAGAGAAGGGAGCCCATGCAGTCTGCAGGTGTGGGGACAAAGCTGGAGTTGCCTCACTGGGCATCAGGAATGGGGGTACAGCCTGCTCAGTGCTAACTGGCAGCACCCTGTTAGCTGCAGGCCCTCAGCACGAAGCCACAGTGGAACTGAGAACTCCCCTATGACAGGAGCAGTGAGCATCATGGCACACGCTTCCCATCCTGTCCTATAGCCTGGGCCTCATGCCCACCTCCCCAGTGTGGGACTCAGGAAGGCCAGAGTCCCCGAGAGGCCCACTTGTCCCATCAGCCAGTTTCCAGCACCCCAACATGGGGTGCCTTCTAATCAGGGCAAGGAGTACTTTGGCCTAACTTCCTGTTTAAGGCTCAGGACGCTCACTCTGCTCCAGGAGTTCTAGTGGAATGCAGCGATTAGGATTCAGTGATCTTCCCCAGCCCATGTGGGAGAAATCCCGTGAATCAGGCGCTCCCTCTTGCTCACCCAAACCAGTCGTGCAGCCTGGCAGCTGCAGCCACCCTGCCTCCCACCAGGCTGCTTCCTCCCCCGGCAGACAAGTCCTGAACCTTGCCATAGGGACACTGAGAGCCGGCAGGCCCGAGAGCCCCCAGCAACCCCAGAGACATCCGCCTGGCCTGCCAGCATGCCGGCTGCACTGCTTCCCGTGACCCCGGGCCTGCACAGTCTGGCTTTCTTTCAGAGCTCATTTCATGGGTGTTTCCTGGGTTAGAAAGAGACAAGTTCAAGTGCTGGGTCTCTACTGACTATATGGAATCAGGCCAGCAATCTTTCACCTAAAACATGTCATGTGATAGAGGCACTCTCAGGTTTAAGGGTCAAGTGGCATAATCTTTACAAACTGCCTCTTGCAAGCGAGGCCTTCCAAGCCTTTCTAGTTGTCCCCAGTACGAGGACCACTGGACCCCCAGCTGGGGCTCAGGCCCCTCATTAGATAAGATAATTAGGCTTGTAGCCATTATGTGCACAGAGAGCCTGGCCCTTCCCTAGGGGACTAGCTTGCAGCTGCCACCCACACCACCCCAGGCCTGCCCCAGGACAGCTCGGGCATTGCAGCTTTCATTGCTCATGACACTGAGGAAGCAGAAAGGAGGCGAAGCTCTCTCCTGTGGGTGAAAATCATGGCTGACTTCTTACAGGAGCCCCCAAGATCTGAAACAGGGGCGAGAGTGTAAGGCACAGCTAACCGTTTACAGAGCTGACTCCCAGTTTGCCAAATGCTGAACAGAAATGTGCTTGTCCCCGGCTTTCAGGTGAACATCTCAACACAGCTGCATTTTCCAGGACAGTCCAATTATTTTCCCATAATAACTTTTTTAAGTGCAAAAAATAGTTCATCACTGCTCCTCTTGAGTCAGAATGGACGCTGGTTGCTGGGGGTGGGGTGGACAGTGTCCCCCCACCGAGTTCCTGGTGTTGGCATAATGAGCCAAGTGGAGTCCATGATTCAGTAAACAGTGATGGCAGATGCTGCTAGGCTGGCCTCCCCAGCCCCACCCCTTCTCCACAGACCCAGAACCAATCAGAACCACTGTGTCCTGGGGTGGGGGAGAGGGTATCCCTGTGGTGAAGCCTTGGAAGGGTGACCCAGAATGTGCAAAAGTATGCAGAGGCCCAGGTGATCTCACCCTCTCCCTAGGAGCTACTGCCCCACTGCAGCCTGCCTCCCCTGCCCTGCACCTACCCCACCCCCAAGAAGCTATCCAGGCCCCAGTTTGTTTCCGTGCCTGCCACCCTATTTAGCAGGGGACCCCTCAGTGCCTGGAATGTAGTACACACTCAAGGAAAGCCTGACGGGGTCATTGATCATTAAGGGGTCAATCTACGGCCTCATGGGGACCTTTGCCAGAGTGTTTCTCCTCGGAGTTGCAGTGTTACCTCAGCAAGGACAGGCCAATGGAAACTGAAAACATCAGGCATGGCACCCGCAATGCCCTGGAGACCCCTGCCGTTTGCTTTGTTGAGTCCATTAGAGGTATCGGAGAAGGTCGGCTTTGACAAGCCCTGGAGTCTTGATCCCAGTTCGCCTTGTTCCCCAGTCCCATCTGCAGCCTCTAACGGATACGTCATCTCAGTGCACTTGGGTGCCCTTGGGACCTGTCACCTGTCTACCCACAGCCTCATTTTCTATTCTCCACCTTGACCACATGCTGGGATCACCTGGAAGCTTTCAAAGACCCCAACTTTGTCCTTGCCTAAGATTCTGATTCTAATGGGGTGGAAAGTGACAGAATATACAGCTCAGGTTGACATCCACTGTGTGTATACAGAGGGCTGCAGGAACACACTCACAAACATGGGGTTAGGTGTGCTACTCAAATTGTGCCGTTTCTGGGGTGACCTCTAAGGTAACTTACAGTAACTTAGGGTGGGTCTCGGATTCTTTAGGGTCAACGCATGGTGGCAGCTCAAGTCTTGGAAAGGAGTCCCCTAAGGGCAGTTGGGGAAGACTGGATCAAACAATGCAGGCATTGAGTCTCATTTTATAACTTCAGAGAGTCAAATGCAGATGAAAATAGAGTGGGCTGCTGTGCTAAGGTCCTGCTGCCAAGGAAGGTGCTCAAAGGAGCAAATGCACCGTGCCTGGTCTATACCCTCATTCTCAACCCAACCATTTGCTTCTCTAATTGGCCTCATTAGAATCCTTAAACAGAATCCCTAACAAATAACTTTCAGATTATGGGCAATTATGTTCCTTTTCTAGTTTTCATCTATCTATCATGGGTCTGTTTCTAACCCTTAATCAAGAGCTAGTTGAATATAAGTTTTATTTTTTCTGCTAAACAGTCCAGCCCTCCCCTCAAGGGAAAAAGAGCATTGGCTACTCTTCTCTGATTAGCTGTACACATAATCTTAGCTGTGTCGACTGAGCACTGAGCACTGAGCACTTTGCATGATGATCTCATTTAACTTTACAAGCACCCTACACATAAGTACTTTCGTCATGCTGTTTCACTGACTTGTAAAATGGAGATTTAGGGAGGTTAGGTAACTTCCCTGAGGTCTCACAACCAACGATCAGCCAAACTAAGAGTCAGCCCCTCTCCACCCCCTCCACAGCCTGCTCATTCCCATCCACAAATAGACGTTGCTCCCATAGTCCATCAGCTCTATGAGAGAAAGCATCTGCTTTAAGAACCATCACTCTTCTTAAAACAGTGATTTTTGATGGACATTCTGTGATCGACATCAGTCAGTGAAATATGTACCTATTGAATCAAAATTTCCCATTGACCTTTATTGGAATTTAAACAATGCAGTCTCACAGAGAGTGTTTTGGTTTCCAATGCATATGTATTACTCCACTACTCATCCAAAGTTTTAGTTCCAGAATCATCTATCCACCTGTCATTCCTACTGTTAAAGGAACAAGGCAGGCACAGAGAAGCGTTTGGGGAAGGAAGGCTCCCTGAGCTCTACTGCAGCTAAGCACCAACTGGGTTCCTCCAGTTGTTGGAGAGATTGCACTAAGCGACACCTGGGTCACCTAAAAATGCTGTATGCTGGTAATAATTATGCCAATGACTTATATCCTAATACGTGGTCAGAGTCTTGCACATGGGAGGAGATTGGGTTTCCCAGGGTGGGCAAGCCCAGAAAGACCAGGCATGGGAAACAGTAGGTGATGAGGAGCCTACAGGGCAGCCCCCAGCCACTGTTCTTGATCTTAAGGCTTCTTTTGAAAACCAGGTTCCACTGACCCAAAAACAGAAAGAAAGAGGACTGACACAGATCAAATGCACCTGGAGATTTTTAGTATACAGAAATACTTGGGTGATGAAATGGGAAATTTAGATTTCCAGGACTCAGTGCTTTCAGGAAGAATTCTATGTTTAGGAGACGTTGCTTGGCGTCAGGGCACTGAGACCCCCAAGGATGTGATCTCACACTAGCAGTGGCTGAACGCTCTCCTGCCCACCACAGGCATTTGCTCTGCTTGAGTCTCTGCTCAGAGCAGGATGAGAGAGCTGTATGTCCAGGAAAGTGAGTGTTATGTTTGTCTTCTTACCTAAGACAGTCACAAACTCTGCATGACACATATTTAAGTTAGTTGAGGGAAAACATGTCTTCTTTCTTACTTTTCTTAGAGGATGAAGCATTTCTAAACAAGATGGGAGAAACACTTTTGAAAGGAAGTCAGAGAAAATGTCTTATGAAGCTATGGTGCGGTGCTCATTAGAAACTGGAGCAAGTGGGGACATGTGGGGTGGGAAGGGACGCTTTCTCCAGCCCTGGATGTATATCAACCTCTTGGGTCAGCAGCCCCAACTTGGAGCATTGTGGGACCCAGCTGCTGACATCAGGTAGGAAGGAAATGGATGACCCACTAGCCCCTGGCTTTCTCTGCTGTCAGCTCTAGGACGTGGGAGGCATCAGGGCACTGCTGTCCCATCTATTGTTGCTGTTGAGGCAAGAACTGGCTGAGCCAGTTTCACAGCGATGAAGAAAGAGCCACCTGGTCCATCATCCTGTGGGGTCCTTGCCTGGTTCATTCTGTCACCAGCACAATCTGCCCTGAGTGAGCCTTTGAGGGTGTGAGGAGGAGCCCAAGGACCCACAAACCTCCCCATGCCCATGTGGACCCTGCTACAGGAACAGTTGTGACAGGGAAACTGGAGCCTGTCCTGAGGGCCTTTGCAGTCCTGGTGGGAGGTGACTGTGGGAGGGTGAGGGCCATCAGCAGGCATCCCTTCTTTCAGAGAGAATAGAGACAGCGTCAGAAGGACAATGGGGAGAGTGACCAGCGGGAGCAGTTAAGTCAGCACTGAGTCACCTTGTCTCATCTATAGAATGAGGAGAGTGATACTGGTCACCCTTCCTCATGAAGATCAGCAGGAATGGTGTGTATGATGCCCCTGGCACAGGGCAGATGGCATCAAATATTGCCATTTATGGAATATTCCAGTGAGTGTTTGTCAAGAACCAACAGTGACACAGGCAGTAAGAAGACTTCGAGGATTTTCAGGTCTAAAGTTACAGAACTCCTTCTGAAGCCCAGAGTTTGTAATGAGGAGGTTGTAGCTTTAGACCCTGAGAAGGAATATACCTGCCTAAAAAGACTTCTTGTGGTTAACTGGGCCCAAATTCATAACCAGGGTCTAGCAGCCATTGCTGACAGAGGCCTCTCATGCACCCTGCACGTCAGGAAAAGCCCCAGACTGAGCTTTTAACCTCTTATACTATGTATGCTCCTGCTGCCTGAGTCAACCATCATAAGGGAATTCCTGCTTTCATCTTTCAACCAATGGACTGAGTGAGACCTGCCCCATCCAATCAGAATTGCACAAATATATCCTCATTTGCATCTACACCAACCAATCAGAACTGTACAATTTAGACCAACCAGAACTGTATACTTTGGAAACCTCACTGACAAAGAGGACCTAAATGAGATTTGAACTTGGACTTTTGTGCTTGCCGCAGAAGCGCACCCTAGAACTTGCTTACCTCAGAGTCTTACCACCTGGACCTGACCAGTTTTCTTTAATTAGCCTTTACATCATTGTAAGTAGCCAATAGGATAAGTTTCCTTGGTTCCAACTTGTGGCCTTTGCCTTTGTAAGCTCTGGCTTTCTTTGTTCTCTCCAGAGTACACTTTTGGTTTCCTCCAGAGGTTGCATTTCCACAGTTTGCAAACTGTTCGCCTGAATAAAGATTCCCCTTTCTGCACAGTTTGAGAATTTTTGTTGACACAGCGGTACCAGGGATGCAGAGGAGCCTTCAGCCTCCCAGGCAGGATGCTCACAGCTGGGTACTTCCATCACCCTTAATGTTCTCAGCCTCATTTACTCACCTAGTGTTTCTTCCCCAGCCCCATCATTGCTTCTGTGTTCATGGCACCACGGTGATTCTGGGGGCAGGGATGCATTTATTAGGCTTTCTCAGCCCTACTTTAGTGCTGTCACAAAGTAGGATCAATAACACTGCATTTCTTGGGAAAGGCCCAGTCTTGCAGACAGAGAAGGTGCTAGAATGGGGCCTACTCTCTGAGAATGAGCAGCTATGGCAGAGAAAAAGCCCATTCAGGTAAAAAGAGGAAGGTACACTTATGGGAGTCAGGGAGGAAGTGCTCTTTAGAGCTCAGAGGTGGCCTCCTGTCCCAGGGTCCCAGTACATGCCCCCATTTTATGGACCCCGGGGGGCCAGGCACCTATAAGACAGGCCTGACACCCAGAACATCACATGGGATGCTGTTGGAAGTGCCAAGTGGGGCTTGTGTCTTAGAAAGAAGGCAAAGGCTGGTTTGCTGTATCACTGGAGGTGGAGCCCTTGCCTCAGTCCTCTCAATAAGGCTGCAGGATGGGGGCTGGGGCCAGGCTGGTCCAGATGTTGGGACCACCCTGGGCTCAGGGCCAGCCCGGAACACTAGTATCACTCCTGCCTCTGGTGTGGATTGGAACACAGGCATGGGCAGGACAGCCTGAGAAGGCTAAGGAAGATGTGGGCTCTGATTCTGCTGGTGGAGGCTGCAGGTGTGCATGGGAGCCGCTGCAAAGGGCAGCAAGCACCAGGAGAGACGGAGACAACAGACGCTCCAAGCAAATTGAAGTTAAGGATGCATATTAAATATAGTTTTTCTAAGAGGGAGAAGAGAGATAGGTAGCCAAGAAGCTATATCTAGGATATATAAAGAATTCTGAAAACTGAAGAATATAAAAGCAAACAATGCAATTAGAAAATGGACAAAAAGGCATGAAGAGACGTTCCACCAAAGAGGATACACAGATGGCAAACAGCACATGAAAGATGCTCGGTATCATTAGCCATTAGGGAAACGCAAATTAAAACCACACAACACCACCAAACATCTAAAATAAAAAATAATGATAACACCAAATGTTGGTAAGGATGTGGAGAAAGTGGGTCTCTCGTAGATTGCTGGTGAGAATGGAAAATAGTATGATCGCTCTGATAAATAGTTGGCAGTTTCTAAAAAAATTAAACATGCAACTGCCATGTGACCCAGAAATTATACATTCTTGCACATTTATCCTGGAAAAATGTAAATCATGTTCACATAAAAAACCTGTATACAAGTGTTCATAGAAGCTTTATCCATAATAGCCCAAAATTGCAAAAAAACCCACAAATATCCTTCAATGACTGAGCGGTTAAACAGACTGTGGTATATCCATCCCATGGAATATTTAGTCAGCTATAAAAAAGGAGCAAATTACTTATTGATATGGGTACCAACCCGGATGGATCTCAAGGGCTTTATGTTGACTGCAAAAAGGCAAACTGAAAAGATCACATACTGTATGTTCCACTTATAGAACATTCTTGAAATTCCTATAGAGATGGAGAACAGATTAGCGGTTGCAAAGTGTGGGGATGGGTTAAAGAAAGGAGGTGTGTGTGACTACAAAAGGGTAGCAGGAGGGATCCTATGGTGAAAAAGCTGTTCTGTATTTTTATGTTGGTCACACAAATCTACACATGTGATAAAATTGCATAGAACTAAATGCATGCACACACACTCACACAGGTACAAGTAAAACTGGTAAAATGTGAATAATGGCCAATGGAACATATCAGTATCAGTTTCCTGGCCACAATATGGTATTATAGTTTTATAAGATGCTACCATTGGAGGAAGCTTACTAAGGGGCATATGGACTCTGTATTATTTCTTAAAACTGCATGTGAATTCACAATTATCTCAAAATAAAAATTTTTAAAGGGGAGGAGACATTGTAGCTGAGTTCAGAGCAAACAGATGAGTTTAGAGCAAAGAGTAGGGGATAAGAGGCCTGCTTAAGAATTATGTTAAAGATGGCAGGTTGAGGGTAGATGGATGTTCTTGTTAACTTAAAATTAAAAAGGGCTTTCAAAGTGAGAGGCAACAAACATTTACTGAGATTAATAAGAATAGCTATTGGAGAAGTATTATATCAGGCAGAAGCCCAAATAATGTTCCCTTAGGAGACAAATGAGTATTTATGAGAAAGGGGAGGGAACAATTACATCAGTAGAAGGAAGACGTTTCTATCGGTGCAGGTATCATAACAGTGATGTTAATTTTAAATGATGTTTTTAATTTTCAGTCATCAGTGTAATAGTCATCGTAACTGCTTTTTTGTTATGTCTGCAGACAGTTCTTTGGCACGCGATGTTGCCCGAGGCCCAGTCCAAAGGTTATTTTGTCCTGTTTTAACATTCCGAAGATTTGAGACATACAACCTGCAAGGCAGTTCCTCTGGCTACATTTTAAAGTGGCTCTGCTTATGTTATTGTTTACACTCTGAATAACTCAACAAGAACTTTGCATTGTCTTCTCCATCAAGGAGAAAGATCTTCAGATGAGATGCAGACATAGAGGAAAGGTGCCACCAGGAGGGCTAGCTGTCCAGTGCAGTGTTGGGTGTGATGAAGTCACACTACACTAACCCACCGTCCTACAGGCCTGCTATTTGGGCTCAATTTCCCCAGTGTGGGTGACAATGTGCTCGGTGAAGTCTGGGATTTCCTCAGTCTCTTTGGCAGCACTGTCCAGCCTGGGCATAGCTGCCAGGTAGGGCACAGCATCCCTGCTCTTAGAAGTATCCACAGAGAGCCAGGGACACTGAGTCAGCCTGCAGGGCCTGCTTACTGTCAAATAATTTAACTCTCACTTCAGTCTATTCTATTCTATTCTATTCTATTCTATTCTATTCTATTCTATTCTATTCGTTTCCATCCCTTTAATTTGTATTGATATCTTGACAATCAAAAGAAATCATTAGCTGGAAGTTGCATAGAAACACCCTTTCAAACAGAAACAAGGCTTGCAGTTCCAGGAAACAAGGTGGTGTTCCAGCATCAGACCCAACAGCAGTTGATCTCCTTGGGAGCCCCTGCTGTTAACATTTTCATTACAGATTTAATCAGCTCATTCCTTAAATGCCACTGTTAGTACCTATTATAGTAGGGGTTAATTGAGGATGACTTTTCTGTAGGGATGGGGTGGGCATGTTTGTGGCTGCTGCTCTGCCTGTTGATCTGCTAGGCTGCAGACCCAAGGTCAAGCACAGCCTTTGACTCGGCACTGCTTAGACAGGATGGCTGGCACTCCAAGATGGCAGCATTTTACTTTGTAATATTTAAAGTTTGGATGGAAATTTTCTTCAAAATTTAATTTTAAAAAAGAAACCACTGAATAAACATATGCAACTTGAATTGAGTCTCCTTGCAGTTGAGATCAGTAAAAAGTTAGCACGCTAAGTTTTAAGAGGCATCCTTGTTTCTCCAGCTATCTTTACCTATGGTTCTCAGCCCTGGGGAAAAAAATACTAGTGTCCTGCCCAACCCCAAATATTCTGGTCCAACATCTTCTAGAAGCTCCCCAGGGATGTTAACATGCTGCTGAGATTAAGAACCACTACTTTCTATCTTCATTTCAGGAGACAGCTCGGCTGTCAGCAGTGGCTGCACCTGGTACTAATGTACAGATGAGAATGATGGAGAGGAGGAGTCTTTAAAATGAATGTGCATTTACACAGAGCTGCGTAAATTTGAGCTCCATTTATGAATTGCAGATTGCCCAATTTAGAGTAAGTGCTAATAGGAACAAATACACATGTATGTGTAAATAAGCTGTCATTAAATTTCCTGTTCTAATTGATCTGCACCTCTCAGACTTTTGCTTGGTTAACATCTTCCCACTGACAGGCTACCCTGGGTCATTTTTATGACTGCTGGTTCCATCTTCTTCAACCTCTATTTTTTTTACAAAGCTTTATTAAATATCTCATCTGATCCCAGCACTGGGGACACACCATATGCTGACTCTTATAGCATTTGGATTGTGGGTTCTCTAGGGCCCTGAGTGCTGACTCTCCTACCATCTGAAACATTAGGCTCTTTGCTTCCTCTGAGCATCTCACTGGGCCCCATCTTGAACTGGACAAGTGCTTGCAGTCTGAAGCCACTAGGGAGACCTGTCTTCAGAGAGACTCACCTGCATAATGCAGAGCTCTAGCCCTGACTAGGGTCTCTGAGACAGACCTGAAGTGGGACCTGAAGTGGGATGCCCAAGCCAGCAAATGCAACCCTGTGACAGCAGGATATGTCCCCAACAGGCTGGTGAATCACAGCAATTTCACCTTTTAAAGGGTGGCTTTAGAGTTTGGCAAAATGTACCAAAAGCCTTGAGTTGTACATAGTCTGGTCTTTGGGAAATCTAACAAAAAACATAATCAGAGATGCAAACAAAAAATTAAGTCGAAGTATATTTGCTGGGACTTCTGGTCCCAATGGAGGAGTAAGTAAACACTGTACTCGCCTCCTCTCACAATCACATCAAAATTACAACTAAATTATAGAACATCCACCCTTGGAAACCATCTAAAGACTAGCTGAACAGAAATCCTGTGACTAAGGGTATAAAGAAGAAGCCACATGGAGACTGGTAGGAATGGTGAAGAAGCAAAATGAGTTGGTCTCACACCTATGTGTGGCGGATGAGAATCAGGAGGGATGTCTCCGCTGCAGAGTTCCCCTCTGATGGGGGGAGGGGATTCCCAGATCCACACCAGGCTCCCTCAGAACAGGTTTCCAATGCCGGGCTGAGAAGTCCGACTACTTCTGTTTGTAAAAATCAGTGAGAATCTGTCTGTATGGGTGAGCTAGATGGCTGCTGTAGACCCAGGAGTACTCTTAAAGGGCTTGAGCACAGACTCACTGATTCACACTCACCCCAAGCTCTAGTGAAGAGACATCAGCTCAAATAGCACAAGGGATATACGGAAAGGAACTGAATTGTCTGGCTTCAAGGTGAGGGCTGGAAGGGTAGCTTTCTCTAGGACTGAAGCTCCGCCAGGCACCATTGTTTCTTTGTTGAGCCATCTTCTCACCCAGCCAGCAGGCACTGGTAGGCACCAAATCTGAGTCTCCATTAACCTTGATAACGCTGTTCACCCCACCCTGGTGATTCCCTGAGAACTCCACCCCCAACTCATGCACTTGTCCTGAACCTCCTGTTCCACATGAATAGCTGTCCTAGGCTCATGCTGAAAACTTTCTAAAATCTTTTAAAGGTTCACGAATCTCAAATAGGCCGTGGCTGACCTTTTTGTGCCCTGTATGTTTTGCTAAGTGGCCCAAGCCTGTCACTAGTGGCAGTCAACCTCAGTTCACAGCATAGCCTCTCCCAGGTGCCTCTAAGCCCAGCACAGACAGCTACCAACCACTGATCACTTTGTAGCTGCCATGAGTGGCCCCGGGCAGGTCACTAGAAGTAGCAGAGCAGGGCCTCCACCAGAGTCACACCCAAAGGGTAGACTTGGCAGGCTTTAGAGGCCCATTAAATTGAATCCCACTCCATGGGATCAGCCCCTGCACAATAGCTTGTGCATGTAGTCACGTCGTCCTTACAGTCAGCCTGAAAGCCAATCCCACCCACTGATGTGACAACAGCAATCAAAGCTCAACTACAACAGAAGGGCACACAAAACACACACAAGGGACACCCCTAGGGACACAGGTCAGGTGAACAGTGAGACTGTGCCACTGGGCCCCACAGGACACCTACTACATAAAGTCACTATGCTAAAACTGGGAGATGTAACAGATCTAACTAATACATAGAGACAAACACAGGGAGGTAGCCAAAATAAGGAGACAAAGAAACATCCTAAACGAAAGAAAAGGACCAAACTCCAGAAAAAGAACTAAACGAAATGGAGGCAAGTAATCTACCAGATACAGAGCTCAAAGCACTGGTTATACAGATGGTCAATGAACTTGGGAGAAGAATTGATTAACTCAGTGAGGATTTACACGAAGAGATAGAAACCATTAAAAAAAACACACTCAAAAATGAAGAAAGAATACAATAACTGAAAAAGAAGACTATATTAGATGGAATCAATAGTAGATTAGATGAAGCAGAGGACCTACACCCTGTGTGGTTCCCTCCCACCCCAGCTTGAGGCTTGCCTATGAGGACATCAGCAAAGGTCATGCAAGCAGAGACTGAAAAGTGTTTGTGCCTTAGAATTTGCTTTCTCTTGCTGCTGGCACCTAGTCTGCTGCCTGGTGAGTAAGCTTGCTGGGGACATGTGGCCCACCTGACAATCAGGTGACTCTACCTGCATGGAGGACCTCAGAAGCCAGCAGCAGGACTGCCTAGCTGAGTCCAGCCCAAACTCCAGACTCATGAGCAGATAAATGGTGGATGCTTTTAAAAATTGCATTTGAGGTGGTTTGTTATAGAGTAGTAGACAACTGAGTAGGAAATCTCAGCTTGATCCCTAATCCTGCCATGTATTGGTGTGTGTCTTGCTGAGCTTATGAACAAGGTGAGGGCACAGAGGACCAGAGCTCCAGGGAGACCAGGCAGGTGTGCATGGATCAGCCCAGCACTTGCCTCGCTTCGAAGGCAGGAGCCAGCCAGACCCCGGAGGGGGAAGATCAGCACTGCCTCCTTCCCCACACCCCCACCCCCAGCCCCACCAGTCTGCAGCAGTGATGAAAACAGCAGCACCAGGCAAGGCTGTGAGCTACAGCTATTTACAAACTCTGTGCTTGCTCAGTAGAAACTGCTGCAATTACAGCAATTAAGGCTGTGAGGTGCAAATAGAAAAATCTAAAACGAGATAAATCTCCAGCTGAACGATAGCCCATGTCCCAGTCACTGAGGCATTAGCCATGTGTGAGTGACATCTATGCTTGCCAGCCCTGCTGGGAATGTGCCCAGGCAGCTCAGGAAGATGGGAGGGCTAGGAAGCAGCCACCCATGGCTTTCAGCCCCAGGTCAGCATGGGTACTGGAGAGGACAGAAGGCCACAGGGAGGAGGCAGCTGTGGTTTTCACGCCAGTTTACTCTAAGAGTTAATGAGTCAATAGTTGTAAGCACCGACTAAGAGAAATCAGTGGAACAGCAGGCATCTACGTAGCACATCTCTGGAGGAGAGTACCTGTGCACTGTCTAGTCAGTGTGGTCTGTGGCCCTGAGGGGGCACGGGTGGCCAGTGCCCCCTGCTCATCCCAGAGGACCCATCTGGCTTTACAGGAGACCACACGATGGGGTTGAGCACCCTTACCCTGTTCACATTTCCTCCAGGACAAGGCCCCCCCTAGCACTTTACCTAGAAGCTCTTCTGTGCTGCCTGCCTCCCCTGTCCCCTCTTGCCCTCGATGTCTCCAATGGGACATTTTCTGATCAGGATGTTGAGGAATCCCCTCCCCATGGAAGAGTATAACACTGCAGTAGCCTCGGGCCATGTCCCAGCCTTATGGAGGGAGAACTCACCAGGTAGACCCACCTACAGGCCTCTTCATAACTGCATCAGAATCGCTCCCCTCAGCTCCCACCACTGGGGAGCATGCCCACCCATTGCCCCCCCCCCCACTTTCCTGTGCTGGCCCTGCAGGTCCCGAACATCCTCACAAACTGGGGATGGCACAGCGTGGTCATTTGGCAGAGTCCAGCCTGGACAGTTCCCCCACGGCCTTCTGGAGACCCAGGAATGGGGTACCGATTGTCCTTCTCACCTCCACCGAGATGCTGGCCTTAGTCATTCACTGAATTTGCAGCCCTCCCACTCCCAACTCTGGGTAGTCTGGGACTACCTCTGGCTAATCCCGAGAGATGTCCTTTTAGAATGACAAAGTGAAGTAATTGGACCTTATCCTCTCCTGCCCAGATAGTTACGTGATGCAGGAAAACTATGTTACCAGTGGTCCCAGAGTGGGAGGCAGCCTGTGCAGATTCAAAGTCCCACCATTCTAGGGGTTCTCTGGCTCTGACAACCCCCCACATGAGTTTTTCTCTCTGCTTCTCCACTACTTATCTCACCCAGCCCAGCCTCACATTTCTAAAGGTAACAATTCCCTTTTGGAAGCAATGCATTTGAGCCAGGTCTTGAAAGAGTAACTAGTGTATGCTGATGGAAAAGTTGCTGGCCCAATGATGTGGCCCCGTGACATGCAAGGTTCCTAAAGAAACACGACAGCGCTGCTGGCATGTGGGTCAGAAGGGTGGAGTGTTCCTCAGGTGAGGCCTTGGCTACCAGTCAGGGCAGCTCAGGACAGCCTGCTGAGAGCCCAGTGGTCATGAAATGCCAGGAGAAAGGTTACGTGACTTACCAGCCACTGCTCTTCTCTTTGTATGAAAAATGGAATTCACTTCTAAAACATAAACACTTTTCCTCCTCTTCTGTCTTGCCTGCCTGATGCACCTCTTTGGTGCTCAGAACCATAGCTGCCGGCTCCACGTTCTCTTCATGGCTCAGTGATCTGGGGTCTCACTATCTCTCTTGTGAAACGGATGGAGGGGCCCGTTGTCTGTGCTGCCATTGCTAATTATATCAGCGTAATCAGAAGACTCAGTGTTAAGAACAGCCGCCTGGGGGGCTGAGTGTGCAGGGAGGAGGTTGTGCCAGGCCCGTGCCTCTGTCTGTGTCCACACTCTGGTCACAGATCGTAGGCCACAGGTTATGGAGCCATAAGTGTCCAGCACTGAGGAGATGCCCGTGACCCCCAGCATCTGAAACCCCATTGCCAAGTATTATCTGAGCCACTGGTAGCCAAGAAACAGAGGGAAGTGAGTACAAAACGAAGCTTTGCTATTTCTTTTTAGATGTTGCTTCTTTCACTTCTCATGAAAGCTTCACCTGTCATCTTCTGAGAACTCAAATTCAAGGCACAGGTTTCCTTTTCTTGAATTTAAGGCTCAGAACTGCCCCCTGCTGGCCTTGTGGCCTTGAGCAAGTCACCAGCCTCTAAGCTACTTTCACCTCATCTTTACAAAAGGACTGTAATGCCTACTTTCTGTGATGTAGGGATTAGAGAAACCGTGCAGAACGTGTCTGGCGTGGGACCGGGCACAGAGGATGTGATTCTTTTCTGGCGAGTAGTTCTCCAAATGCACCCTCTCTCTCACCTTTGCCAGGGACCCACACCTCAGCCCCTGTCACTCCTGGTGAGTTCCCATTCAACCCTCTGGTCTCAACTAAGACGCCACTTCTTCTAGGAAGCCCTCCCTGGATGGCCCCCCATGCTCCCAGAGCCATTAAAGACTGAGTAACCCCCACGGCAGGAATTATGCCTCATTGGCTCATTAGCTATTCTTTTACTTCCTTTAGTGTCTAATCAGCACAGTGCTTGCCACCAAATTGACATTCAACAGATTTCAGTTGAAAAGTTAATTGGCCTAGTTTGGCTTATAGAAACAACCAATTTTCACAACAGCTATATACAGAGGACTCCCCTCCCTTCACCCATACACTCCTACAAATGTTTGCATACACGTGTAACACTTCACACAAGCTCACACGTTCTAGATTCACTTCAGTACCTGAACCCAACTCAACCAACGTTTATTGGTCGGTTGCCACGTGCAGACACTGTGCTAGTCCTGGAGATACAAAGATGAAGAAGGCATAAGGGCATGGGACTCCAGATGTCCACATCCATGGAAAACCAGCCAAGGGCACAGGAAAGGTGACGCTAAACAGAACATGGTACATTTGGGCCAGGATGGCGTTTATTTCCTCCCTCCCTCCCCGCTGTGAGGAAAGAACATCAGTAAGATAAAGAGACAGGCGTGTTGTATGTATTTCCCCATATTCAAGAAGTGCCCTGACAAAGTCCTAAGCAACAAAAAAAAGTGTCACAGGTTGGAGGAGACTAAGAGCCATGACAAATGCAAAGTGCGTCCTGGGCAAGACAATGGATGTTGGTGAGACAATGGGCAAAATTCGAATACGGTTGATTAGTATCATAACAGTGTTAATTTTCTGATTTAGACAATTGTACTCTGGTTATGTAAGATGATGATAACGTTAAGGGGAGCTGGGTGAAAGATATGAGAATTTTGTATTATTTTGCATCTTTTCGTAAGGCTAAAATTATCTCAAAATAAAAGGCATTTGAAAGAAAATAAACAGATGTGGCTGACAGACTGTCAATCTTAGCAAGTTTGTTTTGTAACTGATTTTTTTGAAGGACCTCAAACCCTCATCAGAGACATTTGGGAGGAAGGTCTGGGCTGGGTTGGTTCCTCGTTATTTGTGGAATAGCCTCTGAGCTTTCTGCTGAGAATGAAGACGGGGAAGAGAAGATTGAGCCCTCAAGATGGGGACTGTCAGAAATGGCTTCCCTGGAAATTAAATACAGAGAAAATGAATTCAGAGCCTCCAAGTCTGGGCACCTCCACGTCCTCTCTACACGTCCTCTCTACACTCCTCTCTATGCCACACCCAAGCCTTGCCAGACCTCCTCCTAGCCAGCCACAGAGTGTGTGGACAGAGGGAGACAGCAGGGGACAGAGCCAGGTGTCTGACCCTTCAACCCAGGATCTCTGACAGTTTGGCAGAACTATCTGATCTTTGATCTCAGAGCTCATCCCTTGAATAGCAATGCTGTTGCAATCTCTCTCTCTCTCTCTTTCTCTCTCTCTCTCTCTCTCTCTCTCTCTCTCTCTCTCTCTCTCTCTCTCGATATTCAAAGCTGTGATCCTGGTTTCTGGTGTGAAAACACCCCACTCTGCAGACTGGCTTCGTGTTTGATGCTGGCCCTTTCAAGGGTTCGGGCCGTGCTCTTTGCAGAGATGCAGACTCTGCAAAGCTCAGTTTTGGCTGCTTCTCTCTTCTTACTTTTCAGCTGCTGTGCTGCTGAGCATGTACAAAGTAAGGTGGGGACAGACCTTGCAACACCGAGTTATTAAAATCATGGCAAATCCAATACGTTAGCCTGAATTCGGCCTCTTAATGTGCTTCTTAAATATGCGTCATAGCTCTAATAAATGTAAATAAGTCTGGAAATGACTTTTCAGCTGCTCATCAGTGATTTATTTTTTAAATTAACTTCTCAAACAACTTAGATTTTAATCAAAGGCTTCAGAATCTTCTATGGAGCCAAATCAAATCACTGTTAATCTAAAGTCTGTAGTCTATAGTGGCATACCACAGGGCTCTGCCAAATAAAGCATTCTATAATTGAGATTAAGGCATCGAGGCATAAATATCACATCTATCAATTACCTAAAGCTTAATGGGACAGGTAGATATTATAGATGTCAGTATAAAGGTCGCAATTACCTCAAGAGAAGAGATTAACACACCAACTCAAAAACTTGTAAAATCTTATATAGAGACCAGCGTTTTATTGCACTTAAACCAAAGATCATTTGCAAAGTGACTGGGGTTCCTCTAAAAGGTTGACGTGACATAAGTAGATGCAAAACTGCCCACATGGGTGGATGTAGAGAGATCCACTGCACTGTGCACTGCCCACCCACCCCATGGAGAGTCCAGCTGAGGTGGCCAGCATGGTGTAGCTATAGAACCTAAAGAAGGGTTAGTGGTGACACAGCCCTGTCCTCAAGGCTCAGGAGCTGGAACTGCTTCTGACCATTGGAAGAGATCCCAAGGATGAACAGGCAGAATGTGCAAGGTAGGTGGGTGTCCCTTCAGTTATATACCACGTCATTTTCCAGGCTTTGGAATTATCTATTCATATAAACATTCAAGGTGCATTAACCAAATGTTGGGTTGTCGGGAAAATCATGGTGCGTTTTTGCAATGAAAAACAGAAAAAATACGTTATGACTTTTCCGACAACCCAATACAAGGGCTGCTTTATATCTTATATTTTCAAAGCCCTAGAACATTTTGTTCAGATGAAATCTTAGCTAGATGCCTAATAAATAAACCAGATGAAAGCAGTTCTTCTTCTTGAAGCAGGTGGGAACCCAGAATCCCAGCTGCGTGGGCCTCCCCCATAACCTGTGATAAAGGCTTTGAGTAGAACAACTCAAAATCCGAATGATAAAAGAGGCCCCGGACCATGTGTGCACTTGGCTCTTTTTATGTCTTCCAGGCAAGTATAACACTTTTGTAATTTAACATTTTTATAAGGACTGACAAGTTGCGATGTGGGATATGATGTTCTAATGAATTCCCGGAATATCTTGTAAGGGTGTTTAAACTTAAAAGTATGATCCAGAATTGATATCACAAAGTTAAGTTAAATAGTTCAACTATCACATTCAATGTCTACATTTTATATTCAGCATAGATTATATTTCCAGAGTGTCTCAGAATTTGATTTCGGGCCACATCTCAGGTTTACTCATTCCTCATTTTCTCTTACACAGTATTAGGCATGACCGTCATTGAGGGACATCTCTGTATAGACAGTTCACAACCACGAGACAAGTGGAAATGCACATCCCAAAACAACATTTATTGGCCACCTCATGAAACACTCAGCTACTCTTGATGCTGCCCAGTAGACAGGGTTTTGTGAAGGTAAGTTTACTCCTGCATCCCATTTGTGTGGTATTGACTTCTACCATTCTCCCCTTTTTCCATAGAAATATAAATTTTATCTGAGCACTGGATGGTCCCCTTAAAATGCATTTCCCAGACTGCCCTGCTGCCAGGGGACTATAAGTGAAGGCTACATGTACTTTCCTTCTATTTGCAACCTGGGCATGGATGTGTGGAGCATAGAAAGCCACCTCTGGCCATGAACATGGGAGCAAACTATATGGATAGCAGAAAACTGAGGAGAGAGCTGCCATGGATGGCCTGCGCAAGGTGTTACATGGTAGAGAAATAAACTTTTATATATTTAAGCCACTTTAACTTTGAGTCTCCTATTATAGTAGTCTAACCCTTTTCCTCTTGCATCTGTGTTTTTACAATCTCTACCAGCCTTCCTTCTAATCTGACATTCTATGAATAGTCATCTCTTCTTGGATAATAAATAGAGCTTGAGCAGATATTTCTGAGAGACTAAAAGCCAATTCTGACTTCTGCTTATGGACGTAATGAAAAAATAAGAATTGGATTTACCCTTCTACCTTACATAACTAGAAAATTAGACAAAATATAACACATTAGAACACAGACATCATAGAACAGTGATTCCTGAAAGAAGAGAACCAAATGAGGTGTATCAGTTGGCTAGGGCTGCCGTAAAAAAGTACCATGGGCTGGGTAGTTTAAGCAACATACATTTATTTTCTCATAGTTCCGGAGGCTGGAAGTCTTAGATAAACATGTTGGCAGAGTTAGTTTCTTCTGAGGCTTTCTCCTTAGCTTGCAGATGGTTGTCTTCTCTCAGTGCCTTCACATCGCTTCCTTTCCTGTGTCTGTATTCTAATCTCCTCTTCTTATAAGAACACCCATCATATTCTATTAAAGCCTGCCTTAATGACCTCATTTAACTTCACTTACTTCTTTAAAAGCCATACACCAAATACAGTCACATTCTAAGGAACTAGGGGTTAAGACTCCAACATATGAATGGTGAGAAGGACACACAATTCAGCCCATAACACAAAGTGAACTCAGAAAGTTCCCATCTCTAGAAACTAGAGAGTTTCTAGGCTTCAGTACAAGGAAGGGGAGAAGGTAAGCAGAATTTGTGAAACAGTGCCAAAAAGGAAGGAGATGCACAGAGTGAGCAAACTCTGGAGATTTGCAGAGGGGCTCCTTAAGCCTTTACTCAAATATCAGGCTGCACATACAGAGGTTGCAAAAAAAAATGTATACACATCTTAAGAAAGGAAAAAACTGGATTAAAATTTTAATACTCAAAAGAGGAATACAAGTCACTTTTGACATCTGCAATTACAAGAGGTGCTCAAAGTGGCTACCATCAGCATCCAGACACTTCTGATTATAGCAAACTACTGCTTAAGCAATGTTGACCAAAGTGTTAACATCTCTTAAAATGTGTATACATCTTTTTGGCACCCCTGGTATATGTGAAGAAACAATACAAGCTGGAGAAAGAACCACAATGAGGGAGTAGACAAAACAAACCCCAGTATTAACACAGGACCAGGACTGGTTTGTGCTTCCACAAGCAAGAAAGAGTAATCTCCTAATAGAAGAGGCCATTAGATCCCTAAGAAGGGTGTGATCTCAGTAATGCGACTGAATTAGCTCCAGAATAAAGCTGTCTAGACAAAGCTCAAACACAGGTTTGAAAAGATTAAACTAAGTCCAAGGAACTTGCCTGCATCTAGAATAAAGCCAAACCTATATAAAGGGATGCAACAAACTTTAGTTCTCCATTTATAACAATGTAAATTTCACAATATCTGGCACCCAATGAAGAATCACCAATCACACAAAAAAGTAGAAAAATGTGATTCAATCAACAGAAAAGTCAACCAATAGAAATAGACAAAGATACAGTTTATAAGATTAAACAAAAACATTAAAACTACTATTATAAAGATAGCCCATAAGTTTAAAAAGTAGAGGAAAGTATGAACATGATGGAAAAAGAAATGAAAGATTTGTAAAAGATGCAAATTTAACTTATAGAGATGAAAAATATAATATCTGATATGAAAAATACCTTCTAAGAACATATCAGATGATTTATGAGACAAAATCAATAAACTTGAAGACAGATCAGTAGACACTAATCAAAATGTAACAGAAGAAAAAACACTGAGAATGCTAAGAGAGCATCAGTGAGCTATGGGACAATATCAATTGGCAGAACATACATGCAAAATAAGAAAAATGAACAGAAAATAAGAAAAGTGGATAGGGAAAAATTTTTAAGAAATAATGTCCAAAATTTTCCAAGCAGGAAAAAAGTCATGAACATACACACACACACACACACACACACACACACACACACACACACTCACACACACACACACACCCCCTATATACACAAATCATAATCAAATTCCTGAAAACCAATGACAAAGACAAAAGCTGAAAGCAGTCAGAGAAAAAAAAGCACATTACAAATTAATAATGAGAGAAGACATCTCATTAAAAACGATAAGACAGGGGCCAGCCAAGTGGTTCAGCTGGTTAAGAGCTCGCTCAAGAGTGCAAGCTCTGAGCAACAGCGGTTTGATTCCCAGCCTGAGCTGAGATGCCAACAGGCGGCAGCATGGCTCAGCTAAAAAGTCAAACCAAAACCAAAACAAACAAACAAACAAACAAAACGATAAGACAATGACACTGTTTAAAGTACTGAATCACACACACACACACACACACACACACACACACACACACACAATGCCAACATAGAATTCCATGCCATTGAAAAAATCTTACAAAACCAAAGCTAAATAAAGACAATAAGACAAGCAAAAGCTGAAAAGTTTTCATTTCTAGTACAATTTAACAAGAATGTTAAAGGAAGTTCAGGCAGAAGGAAAATGATACCTAAAGGAAATTCAAATCTACACAAAGTAAGAAAGAGAACTGGAAATGGAAAATATATGAGTAACATAAAAAACTGCTTTTCTCTAGTTTAAAAACCACTATGAGACAATAAATTATTCAAAACAAGATCAAAATATATTGTGGACTTGGGACTAGGTAAACACTGTCCTTGCCTCCTCCCATGACCACTTCAAACTTACAACTAAATTATAGAACAACCACCCTTTAGAACCACCTGAAGACTAGCTGAACAGAACTCTTATAACTAAAGATATAAAGAAGCCAAGTTGAGACTAGTAGGTGGGGCAGAGACTCATATTGGGCTGGCTCCACACCCACATGTGGCAGATAAGAATCAGGAGGGATATCTCAGCTGTGGAGGTCCCCCCTGAGAAGCAAGTCTCCCAGTCACACACCAGGCTCCCCAGCCCAAAGCACCAGTGCCAGAAAAAGGTGTCCCCACAACAGCTGGCTGTGAAAATCAGCAGAAACTCAGTCCAGGTGAGATGGAGGGCTGCTGTAGACCCAGACATTTTCTGAAAGAGCCTGAGCACAGACTCACTCCTTCACAAACACATGCCATAAGCTTCATTGAAGGGACATTAGCTCAAAAAGCACCAGGGACATACAGGGAGAAACACAATTGTGTGGCATCAGGGAGAAGGCTGGAGGAGCAGCTCTCTCCAGAACTAAAGTGCTAGAAGTTGCCATTGTTGCTTTGTTGAGCCCCCTACCACACACACACACACACACACACACACACACACACACACACACACACACACACACACACAGCCTGCAGGCACAGGCGAGTGCCAAATCTGAGTCTCCATTAACCTGGATAACAGTATTCTCACCCTACCCTGGTGATTCTCTGAGACCCTGCCCCATCCAACTCATGCAACCCCTGAACCTCTTTCAGGGGTTATTCCTCACAAGAAGCTGGCCTCAGCTGTTCTGAGAACTTTCCTAAAATCTCTCAAAGGTCCACAAATTCCGAACAAACAGTGGCTGGCCTTGACATGCCCTGTACCTCTTGCTAAGTGATTCTATCACTAGTGGCAGCCAGCCTTAGTTCACAGGATAACCACTTCCAGGTGCTTCCAAGACCAGCACAGGTAGCTACCAACAGCAAACCACTTTGTAGTTTCTATGGGTGGCCCAGGGCAGGGCACAGGCAGCAGCTGACCTTGGCCTGCCTCTTAAGAGGTCCCAGAACCAACACACCTAATGGCTGGCTTCAGATCACACCAGAGCACTATCCAATTAAGTGTCGCAAATGACATACCCAAAGGATGGACTTGGCAGGCACCAGAGTCCTGCTAAATTGAATCTCATTCCAAGGGGTCAGCCCCTGCACAACAGCTCATCCACTGTAGTTATGGCCAGTCCTCATAGACAGTCAGCCTGAGGGCCAATTTTACCCACTACATGACTAATGCAATCTACTACAGAAGGGCACACACAATTCACACAAGAGACACTCCTGGAGCACCTGGCTCAGGTGAACAAGAAGATAGCAACCACTGGGCCCTACATGACACCTACTACATAAGGTCATTCTGCTAAGACTGAGAGATGTAGCAGATCTAACTAGTATATAGAAACAAACACAGAGAGGCAACCAAAATGAAGAGACAAGAAAACATGTTCCAAATGAAAGAACAGGACAAAACTTGAGTAAAAAGAACTAAATGAAATGGAGGTAAGTAATCTACCAGACATAGAGTTCAAACCACTTGTTATAAAGATGGTCAATGAACTTAGGGGAAGAATAGATGGACTCAGTGAGAATTTACACAAAGAGAATCTATAAATAGGAACCACTCAAAAATGAAGAAAGAATACAATAACTGAAAAGAAGAATATGTTAGATGGAATCAACAGTAGATTAGATGAAGCAGAGGACTGAATCAGAAATTTGGAAGACAAGGTAGTGGAAAAGACCCAACTGGAACAGCAGAAAGAACGAACGAATGAACAAAAGAGAGGGGGGGGGAAGGGAGGAAGGGAAGAAGAGAGGGAGGGAGGGGGAGAGAGAGAGAGAGAGAGAGAGAGAGAGAGAGAGAGAGAGAGAGAGAGAGAGAATAAAAAATAAAAATAAAAATTGTTTAAGGGACCTCTGAAACAACATGAAGCATAACAACATTCACATTATAGGGATACCAGAAGGAAAAGGGGAAAAGAAAGGAATTGAAAACCTATTTAAAGAAATGACAGAAAACTTCCCCAATCTGGCAAAGGAAATAGACATTCAAGTCCAGAAAGTGCAGAGGGTTCCCAACAAGATGAACCCAGACAGGTACACACCAAGGCACATCCTAGTTAAAATGCCAAAGATTAAAGACAAAGAGAAAATCTTAAAAGCAGTAATAGAAAAGCAGTTAGTTACAAGAGAGCTCCCATAAGACTGTCAGCTGATTTCTGAACAGAAACTTTGAGGCCAGAAGGGATTAACATGAACTGTTCAAAGTGATGAAAAGCAAGGACCTACAACCAAGATTACTCTACCCAACAAAGCTATCATTTAGAATTGAAGGACGGATAAAGCACTTCCCAGACAAGGAAAAGATAAAGAACTTCATCACCACCAAGCCAGTATTACAAGGAATCTTAGCAGAACTAAGACAAGAAAAGAAATAAAAAATATGAATAAAATGGCAATAACTACATATCTATCAACAATTACTTTAAATGTAAATGGATTAAATGCTCCAATCAAAACATAGAGTGGCTGAATGGATAAGAAAACAAGACCCTTACATATGCTTCCTACAAGAGACTCACTTCAGATTGAAAGACACACAGACCTAAAGTAAAGGATGGGAAAAAGATATTTCATGAAAATGGAAACAAACAAAAGTTGTAGTAGCAATACTTACACCAGACAAAACAGACTTTAAAATAAAAGCTATAAAAAGTAACAAAGAAGGACCTAGTAATCCCATTTCTGAGTAATTACACAAAGAAACCCAAAACACTCCTCTGAGAGGATGTGAGCATCCATATACTCATTACATCATTGTTTACAATGGCCAAGATGTGGAGGAAGCCTAGATGTCTGTCAACAGCCTGGATAAAGAGTAGGTAGAAGATCTACATATATATAATGGAATGTTGCTCAGCCATGGAAGGGAATGGGTTCTCACCATGTACAGCAGCGTGGATGGACCTGAAGTGTATTGAGCTGAGTGAAGTATGTCAGAGAGCAAAAGATAGATGTAATGTGATTTTGCTTATATGTGGAATCTAAAGAACAAAATAAGCAAACAAAACAGAGAACATTTTGATGGTTGCCAGGTAGGAGGGTGGTTGGGGATGGGTGAAAAAGGGAAAAGGATGAAGTACAATTTGGTTGTTACAAAGTAGTCATGGGGATGTAGGGTATAGCATAAGGAATATAGTCAATAATATTGTAATAACTATGTATAGTGTAAGATGGGTACTAGATTTATTGGAGTGATAGATGGGAGAGCAGTTGGGGACAGGGTGAAAAAGATGAAAGATTAAAAAGTACAAATTGGTAGTTACAATACAGTCTTGGGGATGCAAAGGAAAGCATAGGGAACATAGCCAATGATACAGTAATAAGCATGTATAATTCCAGGTTGGTACTAGTCAGGGGGATCACATCTTAAATTATATAAATATCTAACCACTATGCTGTACACCTGAAATTAATACAAAATAATATTGGATGTCAACTTCAATTTAAAAATTTCTAAAAGGAGAAAAAATGTGAAGGGGAATAAGAAGTTCAAATTTCCAGGTATATAACAAATAAGTCATGGGAATGCAATGTACAGCATGGGGAATATAGTCAATAATATTGTGATTACGTGATACAGTGTCAAATGGTTGCTGGACTTATGGTGGTCACTTCTTTAGGTGTATAAATGTTGAATAACTACTGTATACACCTGAAGCTAATATAACATTGTATGTTAACTATATTTTAATAAAAATATCTTTTTAAAAGTTCTGGAAGTGGAGGGTGGTGATGGTTGCACAACAATGGGAATGACTTAATGTAACTGAACCATACACTTAAAAATGAATAAAATGTAAATTTTATGTTATTAATATTTATATTTTACTACAATAAAAATTTTTTAAAAGAAAAGAAAAACATCAGGATCTTTGGGCAATGGAAAAACCACAAACTTAGGCTGTAGTGCCACCTTCTGGAAAACTCAGAAGGTGGAAAAAAATCCCCATATAGAATAGTACCAATGAAGAGTATAACCCATCTAAAAGCAACTAGTGAAGATTTAAGGAGCTGACTGCTACTTCAAATGCAAAAGCAACAATGCAAAATTCCAAAGAATGTGAAAAATCAAGGAAGCATGTTATCACTAAAAAATAACAATAATTTTCTATAACCAAGCTTAGAGTTATGGAATTTTGTAATCTATTTGATAATTCAAAATAGGTGTTTTGAAGAAATTCAATAAGCTAAAAGAAATCTCAGAAATATAGGTCATTGAGACGAGGAAGAAGATACAGGAATAACATGAGATATTTATCAAAGAGATAGAAATCATAAAAAGGAACCAAACAAATTCTGGAACTGAAGAATTCAATGGACGAAATAAAAAATTGCAAGAGAGAACATATGCAGCAGAGTAAAGTAAGTGGAAGCCAAAATAAGTGAGCTAGAGGACAAAATGAAATAATCAGAGCAAAACAAATAAAAAAGAATAAAGAAAGCCTTGTATTATCTCCGGGATTTCATCAAAAGAACAAATATTAGAATAATCTGGGTTCCAGAAGAAGATAAAAAGGAGTAACAAAGAAATAACAGACATCCAAACCACAAAGAAAGAAGTAAAATTGTGATTATTTGTAGATGATATGATATATGTAGAAAATTCCAAGATTCAACCAAAAAACTGTTGGAACTAATCAACAAATTCAGTAAAGTTGCAGAATGTAAAATCAATATACATAAATCTGTTGTGTTTCTATATACTGACAACAAAACAGCTGAGAAAGGAATAAAGAAAACTAGCTCATTCATAATAGCATCAAAAATAGTTAGAAATAAATGTAACCAAAAAAGTGAAAGATGGGGAATCAGGTGAAGTGGGGGATGAGGATTGGATAAAGGTGGTCAAAAGGTACAAATTTTTAGTTGTAAAATTTATAAGTAGAGGGAATGTAATGTACAACATGATGACTATAGCTAACACTGCTGTATGTATATCTGAAAATTGTTGAGTTCTCATTACAAGGAAAAAAGCATATACATACATATGCTTGGATATGATGGATGTTAACTGAACTTATTGTGTTAACCATTTCACAATCTATTAAAGTCAAGTCATTATGCTGTATACCTTAAACTTACACAGTGCTGTATGTGTCTTATATCTCAATAAACCTGGGGAAAAAAGTGAAAGATCTAAACAATGAAAACTATAATTCCTTCATGAAAAAAATTGAGGAAGACACAAACAGAATAAATAGACATGTTTCTCATATCCATGGGTTAGAAGAATTAATATTGTAAAATATCCATACTACCCAAAGCCATCTATAGATTCAATGTAATCCTTATCCAAATTACAATGGCATTTTTCACAGAAATAGAAAAAAATTCTAAATTTTGTATGGAGCCACAAAAGACCCTGAATGAATAGCTAAAGCAATCAAAAGAACAAAGCCAGGGGCATCACACTTCCTGATTTTAAACTATACTACAAATCTATAGTAATTAAAACAGTATGGTACTGTCATAGATAAAGACACATCAACTAATGGAACAGAATAGAGACCCCAGAAATAAACCCCCATTTATGGTCAACTAGCATTTAACAAGGGAGCCAAGAACACTTGATGGGGAAAGAGTAATCTCTTCAACAAATGGTGTTGAGAAAACTTGATAACCACATGCAGAAAAATTGAACACCAATCATTAAAATTAACTCAGAATGGATTAAGTACTTCAACATAAGACCTGATACCATAAAATGCATAGAAGAAAACATAGGAAAGAAACTCCTTAACATTAGTCCAGGCAACGGGTTTTTTTGGATATGACACCAAGCACAAGCAACAAAAACAAAAATCAACTAGTGGGACATCAATCTAAACCAATCAAAAAAAAAAACACCAAAAAGAATCAAACCAAGCTAAATAAACCAATAAAAAAAAGGGGGAGGGGCAACCTACAGAATGGGAAAAAAATATTTGCAACCATATATTATTGGGTTGTCGGAAAAGTCATGACACATTTTTGCAATGAAAAACAGAAAAAATACGTCATTACTTTTCGGACAACCCAATAGATAAGAGGTTAATATCCAAAATATATAAATAATTCATACAACTCAGTAACAACAACAACAACAAAAACAAAACAAAACAAACAATCCAATTAAGATATGGGCAGCAGAACTAAATAGACATTTTCCCAAAGAAGACATACAAATGGCCAACAGGTACATTTGAAAAGATGCTCAATAGCACTATTCATCAAGGAAATGTAAATCAAAACCACAAGATATCACCTCACACCGTTTAGAAAGGCTATCATCAAGAAGACAAGAGATAAGTGTTAATGAGGATATGGAGATAAGGGAAGCTTTGTGCACTGTTGGTGGGAATGTAAATTGGCTTAGTCACTATGGAAAACAGTATAGAGTTCCTCAAATAATTAAAAATAGAACTAGCATATGATCCAGCAATTCTACTTCTGGGTATATATTCAAAGGAAATTAAAAGAGGGTGTTGAAGAGACATCTGCACTTCCATGTTTACTGCAGCATTATTCACAGCAGCCAAAATATGGAAACAACTTAATGCTTGTCAATGAATGAATGGATAAAGGACATGTGATATACATACATACATACACACACACGCACACATACATACACACAGAGACAATGGAATTCTACTCAGCCATGAGAAAGAAGAAAACCAGTCCATTTGCCACCTCATGGGTAACCTTGGGGCATTAAGCGAATTGAGAAAAGTCAGGCATAGAAAGACAAATACTGCATGATACTACCTATATGTAAAATCTAAAAAATTTAAACTCAAAGACAGAAAGCAGAATAGTGGTTATCAGGGGCTGGGGGTTGGGAGAATTGGAGATATATTGTTTCAGGGTACAAATCTACAATTAATGGGTAAATAAACCCTGAAGATCTAATACACAGCATAGAGAACAACTTCAAAGTTGCTAGGAGACTAGATCTTAATTGTTCCCACCACAAAAAAGAAATGATAATCATGTGATGTAATAGAGGTGTTAGGTAACCTACAGTGATAATCATATTGCAATATATAAGCATATCAAATCAACATGCTGTACACCTTAACTTTATACAATATTATATGTCAATTATATCTCAATAAAAATTTTTTTAAATAAAAGGGAAAAACAATCACATGATCATTTCAATAGCTACAGAGAAAACATTTGGCAAAATCCAGCATCGATTCCTAACTAAAAACAAAACTCTCAAAAACTAGGAGTTAGAAGGCAACTTCCTTAACCTGAGGGCATCTATGAAAATCCACAGCTGAAATAGTTAATGAAAATACTTAGTGAAAAGGTAAAAGATTTACTTTTCAGACCAGTGCAAAGCAAGGGGTTCTGCTCTCACCGCTTCTATTCTGCACTGTCCTGGAGGTCCTAATAGGCCTTAAAAAGAAATGAAAGGAAGGCAGTGGAGGGCAACATAGGCAAGGCCTACCACAGCTGGTCTTCCCTGCCAGCATTGGTGCCTCCCTGAACTCCCTTCTCTTCTGCCTCAATCACCCAGGTCTCTGGTGTCTGCTTAGTGTCTGTTCATTCACTCCGAATGCTCACTGACCAGGTATGTGCCCACTCTGGGTTAGAATGGTGAACAAGGCTGGTGAGGCCCCTGCCCTTGTGGGGCTATCTCTAGAAAAACTGTGAAAACATATGAACATGTTAGAAAACTTCAAATAGTGCCCGAGAGGGCCGTCTGGAGAGCTGACATTTCCTGGGAGACCAGAATAGGACAACGGATTCCTGGGGGAGTCCATGGCAGAGGAAAGCAAGTCCTACAGGGAGATGGACTAAATGACACCACCATCAGCACAGGGAGGTCTGAAGCATGTGAATGTCGCAGTTCGGGCTGTGATGAGAAGGCCGTGTGGCTGCTGTGTGGAAGCAGAGAGGCTGTGTGTTGCCTGTGGTGGACTGATGACGAAGTGGCCACAATGTCATACGCTTACTGTGGCTCTGCAGCCCCTCCCAACAAGGGTGGGTCTGTCTGTCTCCCACGCCTTGGGCCGGGCTGGCCAGACTTGCTTTGGCCACAGCAATGCAGGGGAAGTGTTGGTTTGCCATGCCACGCCTGGACCTCCAGAAGCCTTGTACACTTCCATCTGCTCCTTTCAACCTCCGTCTCCACCGTGAGAACAAGCCCAGGCTCCCCTGCCGGGTGTGGGATCACGTGGAACAGCTGACTGCTGACACACAAGAGAGCCCAGACCAGCTCCGGTGAGACCGGCTTGGCTCAGCAGGACGATCTAGCCAGTCTGAGGTCTTGTGAGAAATAATAAATGGTTGTTGTTTTACACAGTTTGGGGATGACTTTATTACTCAGTAGTAGCTAGCTGATAATGCACTGCCTCCCCGTCCCTTCTCCATCATAGCCAACCTTCTTGGAAAAGTCCTTTGAGTGTGGGCACCTCTCAATCCATCTCCCATCCACCACTGTAACTCCTGCCCACTACACCCTCCAAGAAGGCTGCTGTCCCATTGTTATCTCAGGTGACCACTGACCTCATTGTTAAGAAATCCAAGCTCCACATATCTTTCTTGTACTCCTGACAGTACTTGCATGTAATGGCTTCATTCTTCAAAACAGTCCCTTTTCTTCTCTGCTCTGCCTCTTCTCCCCAGGATGCCACACCTCCTGGCTTTCCTCCTACCTTCCTGGCAGTTCCTTTTCTGCCTCTGTTTCAGGCTCCTCTTCTCCAGTCTGTCCCTAAATACATTGCTCCTCCGGATTCAGTGTGGGGCACTTTTCTTATCTCTCCACATGTGTGTCCCTAGGTGATCTCAAACTCCCCTTGGCCTCCAATCCCATGTGCACACCATCTCCCTCCCTTCTGGACCTCTTTCTTTGAAACTTGGCTCTCTCCAGGTATCACCACTTCATTCCCCAGTCTGTTCCTGCCCCTGGCTTCCCTGCCCCAGGTCATAGCACCACCACATGTGCAGGTGAACAAGCCAGAAATCTAGGCAGTTGTCTTTGATGCCCTCCTACCCTCCTGTCGTACAGACCCATCCCACAGTCCTGCCCCCAGGAGCCCTCTAAAATGTCTCCTCTCCCCAGTCTCCTCGAGGCCCAGCCTACATCATTTCCACCACCTGGAGCTTTCAAGAAGCCCAGCTGTTTCCCCCACTGACTCCCACCCACAATCCAATCCACCTTTTACACTGAGCCACACGGACTTATTACCAAAACAGATTAAAGCTCTTCAGTGACTCCCCATGACCTTTAGGGTAAAGTCAAAAACCTTTCACACCAGCTACAAGACCTTTCCTGCCCCAGACCTTGCTTACACGCTGACTTCATGCAGGTCAGAGAATGGGGGCTGTGCTCCTTTGTGGTTTGTGTTCTGCCTGCAGCACATCCCCCTATTCTCTTCTGGCTGCTACAGTATTCTTTAGGCCTCCACATGGTGTCAATTCCTCTGGAAAGATTGCTTGAGGCCCTGCCAAGTCCAGATTCAGAATGCCATCCTGACCTTCCCCCACCAGAGCCCTCGGGCAGGGGAACTCAGAGCTGTGCCTGCTGGCAGGTCATCGTGTTGAAACTTCAGTTCACTCTGTGTTCCATAGAGGCCACAACAGATTTGTGGAAGCTGGATGAATGGATAATGGAGTAATAGGCTCAGCTTTACAAAGCATTCCTCTAAGCAGACATGGAGAAGATAAGACCCATATTTCCTATGTGTGTTTGTTTAAAGCCTCTGCTCTGCCAATTTCAAAAACAAAAAGAGATATGGTAAGGGTCAAGATGGTGGAGTAGGTAAGCACTGTGCTTATCTTCTCTTGCTACAATATCAAAATTACAACTAAACTACAGAACAACCATCATTGAGAATCACCTGAAGTCTAATTGAACCAAAGTCCTACAACTAAGGACATGCAGAAGAAGCCACCTTGAAACCGGTAAGAGGGGTGAAGATGTGGAATGGATGGTGCCATACCTGCATGTGACCATTAAAAACTGGGATGGGTGTCGTGGCTGCAGAGGTCCCCCACAGAGGAGCAAGGGGCCTGTGCACCACACCAGGATCCCTACCCCACAGTTTCGGTGCCAGGGAAAAAAGTTCCCACAACTTCTGGCTGTGAAAACCATTGGAGATTGTGGCTGAGACGAGGGTGGCTACATTCCTTGGCGATCCTCTTAAAGGGCCCATGCACGGACTTACTTGTTGACAGACTTACTCGCTCTGAGCTCCAGCACTGGGGCAGCAGCTTAAAAGTTACCAGGGACATATGGGGAGGAACTGAGTTATCTGATTTTAGGGCAAGTGCTGCAGGGGCAGCTTTTTCCTGGATGGGGGAGTTGGTGGAAGCCATTGTTTTTTTGTTAAGACCTCCCCACTCCTGGTGTGCAGACACAGGTGGCCACCATATCTGAGTCTCCATCAATCTGGAGAACACCACTCATTTGCTCTGATTCCCTGAGACCCCACCCAACCTAATTTCCTGGCCCACCCAAGCCACTTCAGTGGCTTTTCCGTATAAAGGGCTTGTCTTGGCTCATGCTGCAGAATTTGCTAAAATCTCTCAATGGTCCACAAAACCCAAACAAGCAGCATCTGACTTTGGCATGTTCTGTATCTCTAGCTGAGCAGGTACTAGCAACAGCTGGCCTCAGTTTGCAGCTTGGCCTCTTGAGGTACCTTCAAACCCAGTGCAGGTGGTGGCCATCTGTGGATTGCTTTGTGACTTATGCCGGGTTGCCCTGGGCAGAGCACAGTTTACAGCTGAAATTGACCAACAGTGCCCCCCCCCCGAAACCCCAGGGGCCTGGCACTCTCAGTGGCCAGTTTTGGACCCAGCTGGAACATGACCTGGCTGCCCCCCAGGGACAACACACCAAAAGGACATAGTGGGCAGGCACCAGAGTCCTGTTAAAGTGAATCATAGTCCATAGGGTCAGCCCCTGCACAACAGCTCCTCCACTGTAGTCATGGCCAGTCCTCACAACCAATCATCCTGAGAATCAATCCCTCCATTGACATGCAAACAGCAGTCAAGTCTCAACTACAACAGGAGGGCACACAAGGGACATGTGACTAGGGAGACTGTGCCACTGAGCTCCACAGCACACCTACTACATAAGGCCAATCTACTAAGACAAGAAGACATAACAGCTCTACCTAATACATAGAAGCAAACACAGAGAGGCAGCCAAAATGGGGAGACAAAGAAACATGCCCCAAATAAAAGAATAGAACAGAGCTCCAGAAAAAGAACTAAACAAAATGGATATAAGGAACCTACCAGATGCAGAGTGCAAAATGCTGGTTATTAGGATGCTAAAAATCTCAGGGACAACTTCAGCAAAGAAATAGGAAACATAAAAATGGAGATAAAAAAACAACAAAAAACTAGTCAGAAATAAAGAATACAATAGCTGAAATGAAGAATACATTAGAGGTAATCAACAGTAGATTAGCTGAAACAGAGGACCAAATTAGTGGTTGGGAAGATAAGGTAGCAGAAAACACCCAATCAGGACAGCAAAAAGAAAAAAGAATCCAAAAATGAGGACAGTTTAAGGGGCCTCTGGGACAGCATCAAGCATACTAACATCTGCATCATAGGGGTACCAGAACAAGAGAGAGAGCAAGAAATTGAAAACCTATTTGGAGAAACAGTGATGGAAAACTTCCCTAACTTGGTGAAGGAAATAGATGTACAAGCTCAGAAAGTGCAGAGTCCCAAACAAGATGAACTCAGAGACGCCCACACCATCATAATTAAAATGCCAAAGGTGAAAGATGAATAAAGGCTCTTAAAAGCAGCAAGAGAAAAGCAGTTAGTTACCTACAAGGGAGCCCCCATAAGACTGTCAGCTGCTTTCTCAACAGAAACTTTGCAGGCCAGAGGGATTAGCACGTGGTATTCAAAGTGACGAAAAGCAAGAATCTACAACCAAGATTACTCTATCCAGCAAGGCTATCATTTAGAATCAAAGGACAGATAAAGAGCTTCCCAGACAAGAAAAAGCTAAAGGGGTTGGCTATAAATATGGACCAGGTGCTTGGGAGAGAGATGAAGGTCACAGGTACAAATATGGGGCCACTGGCCTGTGACTGAAGGAAAGAGTGTAGGTGATCACACAGGGTGGCTCAGAAGGGGAAAGAGAAGGGACAGAAAAGGCAGGCTGAGGACAGAACACTGGTGACACCATCATTCAAGTGATTAAGACAGCTGGTCCAGCACAGGAGAATGAATAATCAAAAAGGTGAGGGAAGCAGGTGAGAGTAGGTCTTAACCTTCCTGAAGTTGTCTCATCATCTTTGAGAGGCAGAGAAAAACAATTAACTTTTGGAGTGTTATGAGGATAAATGAAATATAATAATATCTAATGCAGCCGGGTAGTGCCTCATACAGTATCAGTATGTTAACCATCACCATATTAACAGGGGAGTCTTAAACTCAGGAAAGCCAGGGATTTTAGCTTCTTCATCTTTGTTACTCTTGAAAACATCATGTAGAAAGCAGGAAGATATGAATGAATAATCTCTCCCTTATCTGGATGTGAGAAAGGAGTGAATCATGTAGCAAATGGGTCATAGTCCTGTCATCCAAAAAGACAGATGATCCTCTGTCCATCTTAAATGCAGCAGAGAAAACTATCATGATCAACAATTTATCCACAGGTAGAGATTACTTTTATAGTTAGCAAGTTACTACTTTAGCTTGTGATCACCAGGCGCTAGTTAAGGTCCTATGTTGCCCTTAGGTATAAAGTAATCACGCGTGTTATTTTTACCCAAATGATAGATTTCTGAGAGACCGAGAGCTCTCCTTAAGCCAGCCATCTCTGGGAATATTCCAGTATGCTTTGTAACACTCTTATAAATCTCTCAGGTATTTTCTGGCCAGTCTCAAGTGATTTACTAAATCCTCACCTCTCTTAAATTGGCATTACCCACTTTGATACTGGGTAAGCCTTACATCTGTCCTGAAATTAGCATGAAACCATTGATGCTAATCAAAGGGACAGCTGTGATACCAGCATGACGAGATGCAGTGCCGCTCGTGAAGCAGGTGACCTCTCAGCAGCATGTGCTGCTTAAACACCCAGATTTGGAAAGGAAATTATTTTGGTTATGGCAAGCTGTGTATATTTTCACTAGGAAAAGTCTAGCACCAAAGACAGAGCTCATTACTTTTTGTTGAATGAGAAGGAAAAAAATGAAAATGGTTCAAATTTACATGGATGGCGCTTAACATTTTTGCTGCAATGTTTGTCTATAGTTGAATGATATTTTCATGCCGCTGACTGCAGTGTTCGACTTTATCCCAGGAGCTCAGGGTTCCAGAAAGGAAGTTTACAAAAGCAGATGTACATTTTTCTATATTTTTGTGTTTTTCAAGAATGAATAACAATAGGACATTTTTATACTTTAAAGTAATCATTTATTTTAATAAAATGTAATGTCTTCACTGTATTTACTTAAAAATATAAATATGTAATTATTTTTTGTGTATTTTTCACACATTTTGGAGAACAAACTTGAAATCAATTAACGCAGTGAAAAGGTTAAAAAGTAAGCATTTGAAAAATATCAGTGTACCAGTTCTCACTGTGAACTGCATGCATATGTGTGAACTGGGAACCACAAAAGGAATAGCAAGACTGTGACTTATCCTTTTTGTTATTGAGCTATTCTCTGTATCGTTAAAAGAAATATTAGACACATTTTTCCCCCATTGGAAAACACAGTTGAGCTTTATTTGCAAGAACAGTGAAACATCCATCTTCTAAAGCAGAAATTTGGATGAGGAATTCCATGGGAAACACTGATAAAGCCATGGACCCGAGGCGGCTCTCAGATGGGATAACACGGGTGTGGGGTAATGTCTGCATTCCAATAATATTCTCCACTCAATGTTACCTTCATATATCAATTATTTTAGAGAATAGCTTTTAAAACCAGCTATTAAAAAGGAGGAGTAAGCGCTTGGCAAATAGAAACAGGTAAGAATGAGAGTGATGCAGCGTTTAGGAACTCTGAATCCACTTAATTCATGCAAACATAATTTCTAATCAGTACAGAAAATCAGCCTTTCCTATGATCAACTTAGAGAACATGACATCCAGGGAGGTGCTTTCACATATTTCCCGTCTATTCCTGAAATCCCATCATTCAAACTCATTGGAGTTTTGAAGATGTGTCGTTCTTTACGCATCTCTTTTTAAAGCTATTATTTCCCCCTATGTGTGGTAACACCTTAAAACACTGAAATTAACAACTCTGCAGTGAGAAATTGGGAATGCACAGAAATAAATGTGCATTTTTTTTCACAGGACAAGGCCCTGGAGAATACCACATGCCCTCTGGGGCAGGAACCTGAGTACAAACTAGTAAATCAGCACGGCCATTGAGGCTGAAAGGAGCAAGTGAAACAGAGCCAAGAATACAATTTAGGGAGAAGAGACACTCTGCACAGGGAATAGAACAGTATTAGCTACTTTTAAACTCTAGGCATCTGAGTCCTGCATGAGCTACAGACCACGGTTCTTAAATTATTAGGTAGAAGGTTGTATACCCCACAACCTTCCTAAACTCATTTATTGATTCTGTAATACGTTGTCTACAGCTTCATGTGGATTTATTGCAAACACAACTATATTACCTGTGAATACTGTGCTTTATTTCTTGCTTTCCGGTCCATCTTTATTTTCTGCCCTCCAGCAGTAGCTACAACCTCCCAGAAAATGTTTAATGGAAGGGGTTGACAGTGGCCATCCTACATGTCCCCAGTCTTCAAGGGATGGCTTTCAATATTTCACCATTAAGTATGATGCTTCCTATTGGTTATTTTTTTATAGATATCCTTTATCAAATTAAGTAAGTTTCCTTCTATTCAGTGTTTTAAGAGCTTTTTGTTGGAGGTGGCCAGATGGCTCAGGTTAGAGCACATGCTCTTAACAAGGTTGCTGGTTCGACTCCCACATGGGAGTCCCCCGCAAACGGGAACTGGACTTGGAGTTGAGCTGCACCCTCCACAACTAAGATTGAAGGACAACTTGACTTGGAGCTGATGAGTTCTGGAAAAAACACATTGTTCCCCAATAAAGGTTTTTTTTAAGTTTTTTTGTCTGTTTTTTAAATTTTGAAAAGATGCTAAATTTTATATTTTCTGAATCTACAGAGTTGACCATAGATTTTTTTTTTCATTTAATGTTAATGCTATGAATTATTTTTTTAATGTTAAAACAACTTACATTCCTGGAATAAACCAACATAGACATGAGGTACTTTAAAAATATATATATTCCCGCAGTTTATTATTTTGTTTAGAATTTTTGCACCTCTGTTCCGGCATGAGATCAGACTATAATTATCCTTTCTCAGAAAGTGTTTTATTTGGCTTTGAAATGAAAGTCAGACTGGCCTTATGAGTTTGGGAATGTTCTCTTCACTTATTTTTAGGAAATGTATAGGTTTTCCATTGCTGCTGTAACAAATTACCACAAACTTAATGGTAAGAACAACACAAACTTATTTATATTATAATTTTGGTGGTCAGAAGTCTCACTTTGGTCTCACCAGGCCAAAATCAGTGTTAAGCATGGGGCTGAGCTCCTCCTAGAGGCTCCTGGGAAGAATCCATTCGCCTTTTGCAGCTTCTGGAGGCCGCCCGCATTCCTTGGCTTGTGGACCCTCCAGCCATCTTCAAAGCCAGCAATGTTGCATCTCTTTGCTCCTGCTTCAGTTGTCACACCTCCCTCTGACCAGAGCTGGGAAAAGCTCTCAGCTTGTAAGGACCTAAATGATTAGACTGGGCCTACCTAGACAATCAGGATCATCTCCCCATCGCAAGGCTGTAACCTTAACCACATCTATAAAATCTCTTTTGCCAGGTCAGGCAACATATTCATAGGTTCCTGGCATTAGGGCATGGGCACCTTTGAAGTGGGGGCATTTGTTCTACCTACATGGGGTTTGTGAAAGAATGGCTTTCTTCTTTCTATGTCTGGTAGGATTCTCAGATAGTCATCTCAGCCTAACCTTTAAGCAGATTTTAATTATAGATTGTCTTTTATTATGAAATATTTCATTAATTTTTATATCACTAAGCTAATTTTTAAAATAAATTTATTATTTCTTCTATATTTTCAAACATATTGATGTTTTAATGTTTACAGAATCTGTAGTGATATTCTTTTTTCACTCCCATTGTTTTTGCCTTTTAACTTTTTAAGAAAAAAGCCTGGGGGGCCGGCCGAGAGGCTCAGTTGGTTAAGAGCATGAGCTCTTAGTAGCAAGGTTGCCGGTTCGACACTAGTGTGGGATGGTGGACTGCGCCCCCCACCCCCGCAACTAGATTGAAAGTGGCGACCTAACTTAGAGCTGAGTTTGCGCCCTCCACAACTAAGATTAAAGGACAACAACTTGACTTGGAGCTGATGGGTCCTGGAAAAACACAACGTTCCCCTTCCCCAATTCCCCAACACTGTTCCCCTCCCCAATTCCCCAATAAAAATATAAAAAAAAAGAAAAAGAAAAAGAAAAAAAGTCAGGCTTATTGAGGTATAATTAACATTCAGTATAAAATTTCCCAGGTGTAGAGTTGAACGAATTTTTACAAATGTATATAGCTATGTAACCAATACAATAAAAATATGGACTATTTCCACCATTCCAAGAGCTTTGTGTGCCTTTGAAGCCCTCTTCCCCCTCCACAGGCCTGGCAACCACAGCTGGTTTCTGTCCCTATAGTTTTGCTTTGACAAAAATGTCACATAAATGGAGCCATGGTATACAGCCTTTTGCATCTGGCTTCACTTAGCATAACACTTGGATTTATTCATGTTTCTAAGCATGTGTCCGTAGTTTGTTCCTTTTCATTGTATGATGAACCACAACTTGTTTATGCGTTCACCAGTTTATAGACATTTGGGTTGTTTTGAGTTTGGCAGATTGTGAAAAATTCTGCTATAAACATTTAAGTACAGGTCCTTGTATAGACACATATTTTCATTTATCTTTAATGCACTTTTTTAGGACTGGAACTGCTGGGTTGTATGGCGTGATAGGCAGAACAATGCCCCCCTAAAGATCTTAATCTCTGACCCTTTGAATGTTAGGTTATGTGGCAAAGGGGAAATAAGGCTGCTAATCAGCAAATAGAGAGATTATGCTGATGAGCCCAATGTAACCACAAGGGTCTTTGAAGTGGAAGAGCGAGGAAAAGGTCAGAGTGATGCAGTGTGAGCACTCAACTCACACTGCTGGCTTTGAAGAGGGCATGGGTTATGAGCCAAGGAATGTGGGTAGCTTTTAGAAGCTGGAAAAGGCCACGGAGGGGTTCTGACTTAGAACACAGCCCTGCCCAAACCCTGATTTTTAGCCCTGTAAGACCCATGTCAGCCTTTTGACCTCCAAAACTATAAAAATACTGTTATTTTTAGCCACTAAATTTGTGATAATTTGTTAGAGCAGCCATAAAAAACAAACATAGATGGTGAGGATGTTAGAAACTGCCCAACTTTTCCTTTGTGGTTGAACCATTTTGCATTCCCACCAGCAATGTCGTGTGCTCTGGTCATTTCATATCTTTTTTTGTTTGTTTTTGTTAGTGTCAGGTTTGTTGTTTATTTTTAATCTTAGCCATTCTATGCCTCTTTTCATTCTTCTTGGTCTTTCTTGTCATGGTTCTTCAATCTTAATAATCTTTTAAGAATTCAATTTTTTTTCTATTTTATCAATTCCTGTTCTCATCTTTATCATTTTTCTTTGGGTTTAGTTTACTCCTTCCTCTTTTTGTAACTTCTTGAGATGTAATGTGTAGAGCATTGGTTTTCAGCCTTTTTCTCCCTCCTAATACTAGCATTTAGGACTATGAATTTTGACTCCTAAGAATGACTTTAGCTGCTTCTCACAAGTATATAATATTTTCATTACCATTCAGTTCAAAATATTTTCTAATTTGCTTTTTGATTTCTTCTCTGACTCATGGGTTCTTTAGTATATTTCTTAATTTCCAAACATATGGAAATGTTTTAGTTACTAGTGATTTCTATCAATCACATTATGATCTGAGAACAGTCTTTACAATGTAATTCCTTTAGAAAGTATTGAGGCTTGCTTTATAGTTGAACATATAGTCAATTTTCATAAATGTTCGAGTGTACTTGAAAATAGTGTATATTCTGTGATTCTGAGGTACATTGTTCTTTATATGTTCACCAGGCACGTTATTAAATGTTTTCATCAAGTCTCCCATATCTGTAGCAATTTTTGGTCTGTTTGTTCTATCATTAACAAGAGGTGTGTTAAAATTAAAATCTCCCACCGAACGTGAATTTGCTTATTTCTCCATGTAGTCTCTTCAATTTTTGCTTTAAATATGCTAAGGCTACGACATTACATACACATTTGGAATTGTTATATATTTTATTTGAAGTGTACATCTTCATCCCTAACAATGCTTTTTGTCTTAAAACTTTTTTAATATATAGAAAATACGGCTACACGTTAGCTTTTAGTTAGGATTTGCGTGATGTTCCTTTTCCTATCTTCCATAAAGACAGAGAAAGTTTTAGACCTCATGTGAAGTGCATGAGTTGATTTTTAAAAACTTCATCTAAAAAAAATTAGAGCACACAGTACATGTAATTACTGATTTATTTGGGTCTAAATCTACTAAATTACTAAATGCTTTTGGGTTGTCATACCTATCTTCTTTTATTTTTTTGGATTATCATTTATTAGATTAGTTTTCTTTTTACTACTTGAAAATTATATACTTTACCACACCTACATGCACTATTACTAAGTCTCATGTTACCTGGCTGACTGGGACTTTTATCCTCTTCCCAGTTAGTGCAAGATCCTGAGATCATCCACACTATTCCCCCAACTTATATACCACTGTAGTGCTGTATTTTCGTTCTCTCTAGATTTCTAACTCCATGAGATATATTCATTGTTTTACACAATTATTCATTTAGATTTAGCTAGATGACCACTTCCATTACTATATATTCCTCTGTGCATCAGTATTTTTTTAAATGCCACTTACGTTATTTTATTGCATACTCAGTTAAGAACTACTGGCCTAGACTGTAGTGACTGATCGGCCGGCCTGTCCCTGCCCTGGTGCCTCCTCCCCAACACATCTTTCCTGTGAACTCTGGAGAAATACCTGACCATGTGAGGTCGTATCTTTCCATAGCTCCTATTGCCTGCGAATTGGTCTTACCAACTCTTTCTTGATCTGTTCCATCCTTACCTCTAAAACCTCACCCTCACTCGTGCCCCACATCTCCCCTATACTCACTATTCATATTTAGCTACTTTCCAAGGGGACACAGGTTTCATCCAAAACATGCTGTTCCTTGTATCTGGATTGCCTGTCTCCATTTCTACATCTGAGGAACTGTTGCCAAGCCTCCCAGGCCCAGTCGCTTCTCTGATGTCTTCTTGTGGGTAGAGACAGGAGCCCTTTGGAGTACTCGATGCGTAAATCTGCTGTCTTGTTCCTGGCTGTGGTTGTCCCATGAGGACATGCACAGCCTCTGAGGCTCAAGAGGAACACGGGACCTAAATTGAGTTCATCTTCAAAATGGGGATGATGATAATAATACCTGTAACACTTTTTCTTTTGTGTTGTTTTGAAGCTGAAATCATAGCCTATGTGAAAGGACTTTACAAATCAGAGTAGTATGTACAAAGATTAATGGTTGGTAGCGAGAGGCAATTGTTTCACATGCTTTATAGAAAAAACATTTAAAATGTGTCTAGTTTTATTTTGTTCCCAGGAAATTTAATGATTTAAGCATCTGTGGACAACAGCTCATTTTGTAAGGCGTATTTGAACATATAGTGCAATTATTTTTAAAATGTTCGTTCTTTGCAATGCAACTTTTTAAAAATAAAATCATACATGGAATCCCAAATACATGAATTCAATGAAAGATGCGCCTTGTGGCTGGAGCACATACAGTGACTCTGTCTCAGAGCAGATCAATACAAAATGATTACCTTCTGTTAAGTGCAGAGTCTTGCGCCGCTTTCCATAACCTTTTTAACAAAAACTTGAATAACTTTGTTTTAACATGCCAACAACCAATCTGGCATTTAAAAGTAACTTCATTAAAGTTGAGGATAGCTGTTCGATACAGAGTTCGCTCTAATATGGGTACAAATAACGACCCGAGCTTCTGGGAAGGCACCGTCCTCGGCTAACGCTTAGCGCTGCGGAACTGGCCAGGCTCTGTACCACAGGCTACCTGCCTCAGGGACTCACCCTCTCCTGCTCCACCTGCCAGAACTTGGGCACGACTGATACTGAGAAGAAAGGTCAGGGCTTTTTCTGTTATACTTATAACTTACTTTACTCAAGTTTTAAAAGGTTGAGACATTTGTGCATTTCAAATGTAAAAATGGAATGTAAAGCATTTGTCCAGAAAAATTGTGCTATGAAAGGCAAGGTTTCATTTGCAACATATGCAACTTCATGAAAAAAACACTATTCAGAATCTGACATAGGCCAAACATTTTGTTGTATGAAAAATACTGGTAATATACCTGTCTTAAAATAATTCAAACATGTAATTAAATGAACTAATTCTGATAAAAGTGTTTCTTAAGATGACCGTTTATAAAAAGAAAAGTTAATGAGTTTTTGTTTCTTTGTCTTGTCCCTTTGTTGCTTTCAGTTTTATATCCACATATCAGTGAAGTCATATGGTTCTTGACTTTTTCTGTCAGACTTATTTCTCTTAGCATTAAAATCTCAAGATCTATCCATGTTGTAGCGAGTGGCACTATTTCACCTTTTCTTATGGCAGACAATAGTTCAGTGGTTACCAGAGGGTAAGGGGGGAGAGGGGATAGTAGAAGAGGGTAAATGTATGGTGATGGAAGGAGTGAACATACAACATTGTATGGTGGTGAACATACAATGTGATATATAGATGATGTATTACAGGATTGTACACTTTAAACCTACGTAATTTTACTAACCATTGTCATCCCAATAAATTTTAATTAAAAAGAAAAAGAAAAGTAATTTAAACATGTTTTAGTAAATATGTAGATATATTTTATTAGTCAAGAGTAAATGTCAGCTTTATTGAGAATATCTGGGTACAAAAAAAATGAAAAATTATATAACTATGACATAAGAAAAGTTAATTGTTCTGAGAATATTACTAAGGCACTGAATTCAAATATCCCTTGAGATATGAATTATCTAAATTTTCATATCTTTAATATTAGATGTTCAGTTATTTTAAGAAATATTTTTAATAAGATAATTAAAATTTTGTTTGCTCCCCAGAAGACAGAGTTCTAAGCAACAAGTATGTAATACATCCTAATGAAAATACTGTGATTAACACCCATGTTCAAAGGTATTTAACACTAGGAAACAGGTTTATATACCTGGATGTTTCTACTTATAAACATATTTTGTTTCCTCATAATAATACATCAACCACAATAAGGCACACTAAAGCATGGAAGGCGATCATGTTATATAAAATTCGATACAAAAGCTCAGGATCATGTTACCAACTGGATAACTGTATCAAAAGTTAAAAAGTTCTATAAAACTACTGAGAGGTCAGGTCAGTTTCAGGTACATAATACATTTAAAACATAGTCCCAAAATATTACTTTCAGTATGCACCAAAAAAACGTTCATCTTGGAATATACATGCAATCAGCCATAGTATGAATGAGTTCTGTATTTTCAATGGCACTGACACTGCTCTGTGGTATAAGGCTGTGCAAAGTGACAGTAAGTGAGCAGCAGGAGAAACGATCTAGAGTCATCACAAATCAGCAACTTAAAAACTTCTAACAATAGTGAATCTATAAGTGCTATCATCCACTCTGGCTTATACTTAACAGTATTTTTCCATACATGGCAGTAACTGTCCGCATTTGCCAGATACAGAATAAGTGATACAGCAAATAAAAACAGCAATAAAATCACAGCATACTTCTAACATTTTAATAATTCTTGCTTGTGATGACTTTCTGTGATCTGGAGCCTTTACATAAAATTGGAGCTAGAAAGAGAAAAAAAAATCCTTTTGAATGGTACAATAAAAAATCATATAGTAAATAAAAATTACTAGAACATTAGTTTTACAAAGTTTTTCCAGAAAGAGCAAATATATATCTGATATACTATAGGGTATCTAGCTATGGAACTTTGGAAAAGAACAAAAAATCCCACCAAACTCTATTTTCTTGAGGATGAATTCTGATCTCTCAAAAAAGTATGGGCTTGGCCCTGGTTTTGTAAACAACAGCACATACCAAAGTTTCCCAAGAGGAGCAGGGTGACAATTTCTATCATACAAAGTAAATGCAAATTATCTTTCATATATGAACTAAAATGGGGAAATCCAATTTTAGTAATACTGGATTAAGATGACAAGATAAGAAGGTAAAAGGTCCCTTAGCTTTATAATTCAAAACATATTGAAAAGCATTAATAAATTATCTTTTGAAATTCAATGCTTGAATAAAACATAGCTATTACAAATCATATTCATTCGTTTGACAAATAATTACATGCCCACTATGTACCAGGCACTGTTCTCGGCTCTGGGGATGGATACATCCATGAACAAAACACAGATCCATACCCTTGTAGAACTTATACTAAAGATAATACATGAGAACTCCCTCTTTCTTACCCCCAAAACTATATAATCCACAGGTCAATTAAATACACCAAAACCTTGTGGATTTACTTCTCCAGAGTTCAAAAATGGAAAGCTACCATGGACCAACATTACGTTTTCCTAACTATTTTGAAATTGAGTTACAATATTCTGAAAATGCTGGGTTTGAAATAAGGTGTGGTGATAAAATTAAACTGAAAGTGTTGCTCTATGAGAAACATAAGGAGGACTTGAAGCTGCTAAAGCAGAGATAGTTGGAGTAAACTGAGGCAAAGACCCACAAAGGAACATTCTCAACAGAACAAATCAATGATGAATTTCAAGAACAGTCAAAGAGGCAAACTGACAAGGACATTTTAAGTGGGAGAAATAAAATGAAGGACACAAAGTAATGAAAGAGGAAAAAAAAACTTATTTTCTAAAACTTGGGTAACTTTGATTTAACACATACCCCAAACCTACAAGCTTTGGGATTATCATCCAAATGCTACTCATGGCCGCCCCGCTTACTGGGGCCCCCTCTACCTTCCTCTGTATCTTTACGTCCACCACTGGTTTCACAAGCTCTGACATCAAAGCACAGGAGTTCGTATCGATAGCCTGGTTCCCTTATTAAGATAAAAATTCTCACAAAATCATTATCAGTAGAATTGGTTAAAAAAAAAAAAGTGAATCTAAGAACTAGTTCTTATCAAGTATTATTTTATATCTGTGATTTCATAACGAAGTATATAGCTTCCATTAGACATGAAATTCAACATAACTAACGGTGGGTCAGTAGTTATTAGATGCGTAACAGGGCTGCAGGCTTAGCTATGAAGAGCAGCCCATTTTTTTCCCCAGGTAACTGACCCTTTTTACACTGTGATGTATTTTTGTTTGTTTGTTAATCCATTCATTCACTCACTGATCATGCCAAATATTTATAGAGCACCTAATACACACCAGGTGCTTTTCTAGATGCTGGGTAACAGCAGTGAGCAAGAGGGACAGACAAGGTCTCTGCTCTCAAGGACCTGACATTTTAGTCCCAGGAGGCAGACAGGGAGTAAGGAGAATGCTGAGAAGCAATGTGAAGATCAGATAGGGCAGTGAGACAGAAAGTGGTGGGGAGGCGGCTCCCAGCGGCAGTGGGAGGGGGTGACTTACTTCTTACGGTCCTTGTCCTTCTTCAGGTTGCCGCCCGTTGCCATATAGGTTTGATTCAGGAATACATCGGAGGTAGCTTTCTTTTTAGAGAAAGAGATTATTTCTTCTTCCAAAAGTCTTCTCTTTTCTTCAAGCTTCATTCTCTCTTCGTGGTGAATTCTTTTAAGGTGCTCAAATTTGGCCTGGAGCTGTGAAACAAAGGTGCGATACTCACTAATGACACAGAATGGCAGCAAATGCACAGGAAGGTTCTCTGGCTCAGAAACGCAACTGCGAACGCTAACCTCCACAGTCATCCACACAATCTTCTTGGGGTCCCCAAAGTCCATGCTTCCAGGAAAAATGTGCACATGGACTTGCCTTAGTAACTTTCATTTTAAATAAGGTCCCATGCAAAAAGTGCATGAGAAAAATGTAATAAAAAACCACAGCCTCATGAACGAACCTCAGTCTTTAAAACACTTGACCTTTTCTTGGGAGTTTTTATTTTCTTGCTTTACAGTTCCTCCACAAAGCCTCTTCAAGTAAAGTTTCTAAAATCCACGCTCAATAAAAGTGAGGGACACAAATTACAGAAGCAAGTTATCAAAAGGGAAAAAACCCCCGCTATTTTCCAAATAAGTTATCATTTGTAGTAAACAGTTGTTGAAAGTTATACTGGTAAACCTGTTTGGGAAGCAAGTGTCAAGCGTCAATTTAAATCAAGAACCTCAAAAATATTTTTTTTCCACAGTCATTGACTTTGAAATTTAAACCGAATCAAGAAATCCTAAATTCAGAGAAAGTTTTATAAATACTCACTGTAGTAGAATTTACACTATAATGTAAACAAAATAGCCTGTGTCTAATATTGTAAACAAAATAAATTTACACCAAACACACTCCATGTGGCCGTTAAGTGAGTTTTGTAAAAGTTTATAACATTACAACATGAGATTTCACTGACTTAATTGTTGTTTATCTGAAAAAAAAAAAATTTAGGGACTTGAGTGGACTCCATATGAATCAGCCATGTGCCATGCCTGCCATAAACACAAGTATAGCATCTAAATCTAGGTCCAAAAAAATAACTTTTTTCTTGATCCTCTGGTCTGTTTAGATAAACTTTCGTATTTTCCACCCTGGGCAGCAACCTAGCATTCATATAAAAAGTAGAACTTGGTTTCTAGAAAAGACGGCATATAATAGTTGAGGAAATACTTCACTAAAAATAAGAGGCTAAGGGTAAAAATTGAAGAGAGCTAAACTCCAACCTAATAAAAGTTAAATCTTCTAAATATGGAATAGTGTTTAGTGAGCCAGTAATCCTGACAGGAGTATTTAAAAAGAGACAGAACAAGGTTGAAACAGATTAAATAAGGCCATTCTACCCTACATCCTTTTATTCCTGAGGATGTCATTTCAGAGAAGCATTAGTTCCTTAGTACTTGCTTATTTAAATGGTTCCTACTTCTATAAAAAGATATATAAGTGTGGTACGTGTGTGTGTGTGTGTCAGAACTCATCTGTCCTTCAAAGCAGTGGTATAAATAGTCTACTGCTCTCTGAGCATGTGTACATCCCCTATAAGTTTGGGAGAGGAGTGGTGTGGACGGTAAAACTTGGAAAGAAAAGATGTAGGGGCAGATTTATATTATGTGCATAGAGATATATTGGGGGTGCCAAAGAAATGTATACAAGTGGACACTTTGGTCAACGTTGCTCAAGCAGTAGTTTGCTGTAATTAGAAGTATCTGGATGCTGATGGTAACCACTTTGAGCAGCTCTTGTCATTGCAGAAGTCAAACATGACCTGTATTCATCTTTTGTTATTGGTATATATTGAGTATTACAATATAGTTTTCTTTCTTAAAATATGTATACTTTTTTTTTGGCATGCTCTGTCTATCTGATTAAAATGCATACTTTATACATGAAGCACTCACTTGTGGTTCCATTATTCACTGCAATAGGCATTTCATTCAAACTTATTTTCAAATACTAACCAAAAAAGCTAGAAACAGGAGACCTTCTGTGCTGTTGATAACTACTCACCTATGCTCTTAAGACTGTTATCACCAATATGGTACACTGCTATATCTTTTGTAAATACTACTTCTAAGGAATACATTGTGTTGTTCAGTGATCCTTTTCAATGTATCCATTTTGGGACATGAATGCTAGAGACAACATTCCTCCCTTAATGAACTAGTAGACATCTTTCCTCTGAGCTCTGTACCTCGCTGTGGTCCATTCTGGCCTTGACCACCTGGACGGTGAGCTGTCTGTGTTCACTGGGAAGTTACCCTGTGCCACGGCTCTCAGCTCGACCCATGTGCAAACCGCTCCTTCCTGCTCTTGTTACAAGGCACTTGTACTGTCGTGTTCAGGATTATAACGTAGCTGTATTTTTTTTATTGAAAATCATCTAGAATACTTTTAGAAATGGAGAGGCATTAATAGTAAATGAAAAATTAGTGAATAGACTTATAAAATGGGGAAGAAGTAAGGATTTAATGACACTTATGGGCTTTATTTGAGGGGTAAATATAAGCTGTGTACTTTTTCTTGTAGTGGGGGGAGGGGAAGGGGAAATATGAGTGACATATAATAACATGCCTCACTAGTACATCTAGAGTGATGTTAATAAAGATGTAGAAAAGATAACAAACAGTAATTTGAGATAACATTTGTTCTGTGCATCTCCCTACTTTAGTTATCTAATGTTCACAGCATTTTCAGCTAACTATATAATCAAATCCAGATTTTTACGAAAGATAAATTAAGAGGTATTTGTTTGACAACAATATTGGCAAGAATATTTTAAATAATAAGGTCCCCTAATACAGAATTAAATAATGTTTTGGGTTACCCAAATTATCTTTTTATTCGTGACTCCCAGTATCTTAGTGATAGAACTAGCTTTAAAATGTCAGCAGCCAAGTACTGGGTGACTAAATGTCCTGGTTCGCCCAGAAGAGACCTGGTTTACACCCACCTGTTGTCCCACTGTAATTATTAAGCCTCCTTTCCCTCTAAAACCATACTAATTAAGGCAATAAATTATACTGTCTTCCTTAGTCCTTCAGTGATGATTACGGGCTAGATTTCCTTCTTCAGCGTACTGACCCTGACTCTAAAGTATTAACGACATTGCTTTTACAGCATGAAAACTCGTCGTGAGGACCGTGTAATAGTTATGAAACAGACCAGTAATCTATTGCTTCTAAAGCTATATAATGAAAAGCTTAGAACTCCTGTGACAACTTTGGTTGTTGATGCCTTAGATTTAAATTAACTTCTTCATTAGTTTAATATATACCCTTAACACAAAAAAGCATCTACTGACAAACAGTATTTCTCTTTTTCTTTCAACCATTTGGTCACGCTGAATTTTTAATTTCCTTTTAAATAATACATATTTAAGCAAAATATTCTTATGTAGGGTTTTAAAAATTAAAACTCATCTATAAACCACTTCTACAAATTCTCTCCTCACTGGAGAAACTAAGGCTCATTAAGACAGATAAACTCTTGAAAGAGTTTTACTCTACTACCATCTTAAAGATGAATCTACTAATTGAAATTAAAATCAGCATCCTTATTTCTTACTCGTCACAACTCCTTCCTCAATATTTGTATTTAAAAATAACTCCAAATACGGATTATTCTCAAATAAAAGAGACTAAAGAAACAGAGCACCCAAATGCAATAGGAGACCTGTGATTTAATTCTGATTCAAAAACAAAATTAAAAAATCACCAAACTAAAAGAAATAATAACAGACAATCTTGAGACAACTGGAGAAATTTGAATATGGGCTGGAGATTAGGAGATTATGGCATTCCTATTCATTTTCTTAGGTGTAATATTGCTACTATGGTTATGGAGGAAAATACACCGAAGCTTGAGAAATGCACACTGACATGCCTAGAGATAGTCTCATGACATCTACAGCCAACTTTTAGGTGACGAGGGAAACACACACACACACATGCATACATACACACATAGAAAATAAAGCAGGCAGAGTGTTCATTGCTAAACGTAGGTGTGGGGAGGGGCACGGGGCATTCTGTACTTCCACTTTCCTGTCATTTGAACCGTTTCAAAATAAAAGATCAAAATTCATTATAAATAAGATATAGTAGATTATTAATTTCATAAAATCACTTACTACAGGATTCATTTAAATATCAAGGGCTATAAGTGTACTTGAAATAATAAATTTGTAAAATTAAATTACTTTACAAATAACTCTTCAGGAACTCTTGGTGTTATCAAGTTCATCCGCATTAACATTTGTCTTCTAGAAATTCCTTTTTGTAGCTCCTTCCTTTTGACCTGCATCTTAAATGTGGCCATTTACTTAAAAGTAGCCATTACAGTTAGGTCTACAGGTCTATAGAAAATAGCTTAACATAAATAAAACTAAAATTGTTGCTTGAAGAACGAGAAGCAAACAACACTATAGGAATTTACTGATTTTTTTTGTGTGTGTGGCAAGGCTATCCAAAGGTCATCTAGGCCAGTAACTCATCCAAAAGCCTGAGTTCAAAGTCAAAATGCTACTTAACAGCTTTCATAGTTACACATTTCATGGCAAAACACAATTCCAACAACTCTCAAAAACTCTCAAAAAAAGGCTTTATAAAGCCAGAACTAAAGTATTTCTGGCTTGTGGTTAAGATATTTGAAACACTTCTTAGTAAACCAGTCTATTACAAGTCCTTGGTGCACCAATTTCAAAGGAAAACCATTTACTCATAAAGGCCAAAATTTTTATTTGATTTCAGATTATGATTTTTTAAAGTCTATATCCAAAGATTATGTGTTAAAATAGCTACTTTTTAAAGAGTAACAAGCCAGTCTCCAAAAGCACGTCAACTAAATTCTTAAGATAAATCCCCCAAATTAATAGGAACCAAGACAATACAAATCCCATCACACCAGAGTACTTGCCTCTCTCTCCGCTTCTTTCAGTGTGGCTTCCTTCTCCTTTACTCGCTGCACAAACATCTGTTTCATTTCTTCTTCCTTCCTCTGACGCTCACCATAAAATTCGTGTCTTTTGGCTTCATAGGTCTCCTGAAGACTAAAAATTTATTTGTGGTACTCTCATGTTAAAAAGATAATGTAACAAACTTGTAAAACCTCAAAACATCTCAGGTTAAGCCTCATAACTACAACAATATGTACCAATGTCCTCTTACACAGAGCAACTTGAAACATGAAATTTCCTACAGCATGAGACATAATAGAGAGCACTAGAATTTTGGAATCTCTGCTTTATCAAGTCCTTCACAATAAGTACTCTCACTTTACCTCAAAGGAATTCCTCTTTCAATCCTTGTTAATCAGCATCAGTGTGTCTGGAAAACTGGAAGTCTTGAAGTGATCTCTGACTCTTCCCTTACCCTCATCTCCATATCTGATCACCAGGGTTTGTGAAGTCAGCCTGTGACCCTGAAACATTTAAATCGTCTTCTTTGGTTTCTACAGCTATCCTGTTATAGCCTCACTTGATCTTTGTCCTTTTCTGTCTTCACTATTACAATAATCTAACAGATCTCTGGGCTTTTAGTTCCTCTTACTTTGTTCTTGCACAAAGCCTTTTTTCTCTGCACCAGAGTTATGTTATCTTCAGAATAAGGTCCCATCTCCTTTAAACAGCTCTTAAGAAACTTCACAGTGTGGCCTAATTCCAGCTTTCCAGATTCATTTCTTTTCTTTCTTTTTTTTTTTTTTTTTAAAGATTTTACTGGGGAATTGGGGGAGGGAACAGCGTTGGGGAATCAGGGAAGGGGAACAGACAAGTTGCTGTCCTTTTGTTCTTTAGTCTAGTTGTGGAGGATGTCGCTTCACTGGCCCATGTTGGTATTATCATTGCGCTCTTCCCGGGTGAGGCAGGTTGGTCGCCGGCCATTGGACGGCCGCTCATGGCGGCTCTTGGCAGCTCACGCCGGCTACTGGCCGCTCACACTGGCTGCCAGCCGCTCATGGTAGCTTAGGGGAGCCCACTGCAGCCCCACTGCAGCCTATGCCATCGCCGGCAACTCCAGATTCATTTCTTACCAAACAAATCCAAACCCCGGGAGGTTCCACCAACACCAACCTATTCACTGTTCCTACAATATGCCACGCACTTCGTGTATTAGTTTGTTGCATCTGCTTCCAATGCCATTGCCCACTTCCCAAACCCCCATTCTACCCAGCTAATCCCCTGTTCCTCAAAGCCAAAGTCAAACGCAACTTCCTCTGTAAAGCCTTCTCCATCCTCAGCTGGAAGTAACTGCTCCTTCCAGGCACTTCCGCGGCACTCTGTTGATACCTCTTCCTTGGCATTTATAGCCTACTTGCTTCTCTTCTAATAGGTCATCGTCTTTGTAACCCAACTCTGAAGCAGAGCTCTTTAGACAGGTCAGTATCTTCATCAATGTTCATTTAATCACAGAAATTGTCAGGATGTAGAGCCGAATTTAACCAAGCACTGCAAGGACTGTCCTATTTAAAGTGTGATGAATTAAGAAATTTTACTAATTTTAGATATTATAACCGGAGAAATAAATCTTTTAAGTGTAAAATTCTATCAGTTCAAGGGAAAATAGAGTGAGACAGTTGCACAATAGCTATTATGGCTGCTGGTGAGTGTGTGGTAGACATAGCCTGTATTGTGAGATGGAAGATCCTAAACATCTGTAAAAGCAAAGCTTACAGAGGTGCAAAATGCTCTAGATGACCACATAAAGGCCTCAATCTCAAGGAGGCGTTTTACTTTGTGCCAGGGTTTTTTTTTTCCCTTCTATTTTCTGTATTTGTTTTGGTTTCATTTTAAAGAAGCCTCTAAATCTACCAGGCTGCTTTCACCATTTTCGGAAAGCTCACTACATTTTGCTGGTCCTACACTAGGCTGATAGTCTTCAATGACAAATGTGGTTTAAATAACCGTATCAAATGTACGTTTTTAAAAAGTTCTCATTAATCTATTTATACAAGCACTTGAGTTGCTTAGGAGGAAAATAAATCTACCCAGCAAAGAGAGAAGAAAGACCTAACATTTGTTGAATAACTGCTACCAGCAAGGTACTTTTCTGGAAACTTTTCACTATCTAATTCCCATAGCAACCATGAAAAACAAGCATTAATATTCTGTTTTACAGGTAAGAAAACAAAAGCTCAGAGAGATAAAGTAATCTGCCCAGAGTAACATAGTTGGTAAGGTCAAAGCTGGGATTTGAACCAGATCAGACCTGCTCCAAAGCCATAGACGTAAGGACCATAGATAAGATGACGCTGAAGTGATGTCTCAGCAAAAGACAAAAAAGTGATGTATGGTTCCTGCACATTTTCTATCACACTACACTGCTTTCCAGCTTTGACAATGCAAATTTATAAAGCCAATTGCAAGAAAAGAGCCTGCGCTATCTTTCAAAAGGTGGTAAAGAAACTCTTAGATCTGAAAGGAAATGGTTTATAAAGTTAGTGTTGTAAAATAAATGCAACCATTGTTTACTATCATGGATTTATTTATTAAACAAAAGTGAAAAATACTTTTCTTGCTATACTATTCCCATTTCTAGTATAAAAGTAGCTTGCTGTCATGAATATTTAATGTAACATATAGCTATAGTTGCAAATGTCACTGATTTAAAACAAAGTTGAAAACCAAAAAAGGATGAAAAAAAATTCTCAGATGCTCATTTTCATCGAGAAAACCACTCCAGTCCTTCACTTTTATGTATGTTTTTCCATTTCTACTGTAGACTACATGCTTAGAAGTTACTATTTATTTCTTCAGAGTTCCAAAGACACAAAATTTTATGACAAACAAAATTATGCCAAACATTTAAGCAACACTAAAATACTACAAAACTCTTCCATTCAAAACTACAGGTCCCACAATACTTCAAGGACAGTGACTTTCTACTTAAATGTTACAAGATGACTGACTATAAGGACAAGGCTGGTGCCCCTCCCCCGCCCCACCCCCACACACTGAGAGCTAGTGCCCCATCTTTCTTGCTTGTCTGTCCTCTACAAGCAACCTACAGCCACTGCTCCCTACCCAGTCTGTACCCTGGACTACATTGAAGAAATCTCCTGTTTCAATTTTTCCATTCTTTTTCTGATCAGTAAGCAGATGCTCCCCAAACTGATGAAATGCTCAAAAAAACGGATGTTTTCAGCAATCTTTGGCCGTGACTGCCTACCACCTGTCTGTCTCCTTTTGGTCTCATTGCTCTGATTCCCTTTTGGAGCACTACCTCGCCTCCATGGGATACAGCTGGTGGGGCAGTTACTCAGGTCCACGCCCACCCCTACCCAAGACATGGGTACATACATGTCTTCAGTTGGGCCTGCTGGACACTTCTTCCTGGGCTCTGAGCAGAGAACAAAAAGGCTACAAATAAATGGTTTCAGTTTGTTTACTCCACTTTCAGCTCTAGAATAAAACTGGTTTCTATGTGTTCTAAGTCTTCCCTTTGAATCTCTAAGGCTTGGCCTGTGCAGTCTTCCAACAATTGCTCTTTTTGTTTTAGATGGAGTGGTTTTCATGATTTTCAAAGAACTGTAAAGGAAGCAACTGGACTGTATTACTCTGTTGTACTTCTGATCCTCAACGTTAGCACAGCTGACCTCTCCTTTTTTCTTGAAGTCCCCTTCATTTGGCTTCTAAGACATGATGCTGCTGATTGTCCTCCTTCCTCTACCCAAGCCTTCTCGTCTATCTGCTTCTCCAGCTGACAAATATTAGAGTGATTCGAGGCTGTTTTCAAGGTAACTTTCTTTCCAGATGTACTTCTCTCTCCAGACAATCTCGTCCAAACTCAAAAATTCAATTAACCATCTAAATGCCTATGACTCTTCAGTTTATTCCTTTGGCCCAGCTCTCTCCTCTGAGCTCCAGATAAATATCTGAAGTGCTTATTTGGCATTGTCACGTGGATGTTTCAAAGGAAAGCTCAAAGGCAACAGGTCGTGCCAATCACTGCTGCCCCACAAAAGAGCTAGTCTACCTCCAGAAATACCTATCTTGATGAATGGTACAAACATCTACCTAGCCAAGGAAACCATAAATCCAGGAGATCGTAAATCTTCCTTTATCATTTCTGGCATCTCCTATTTCTTTATCTTATCATATCCAAACAATTACTAACTTCTTTCATTTTATTTTCTAGATGTTTCTCAAACATGACCTGTTGTATTCTCATTGCTATTACTTTAGTCCCAGCAACACTCTCCTAACTGGTCTCTCCTAAGCATCTTTGCACAACCCTTTAATGCCTTCTTTACATAACAGCTAAGAGTGATTTTTAAATTGTAAATATGATATCATTCCTTCAAAGGCTTTCCCTTTCTCTTAGGACAAAGACTAAAATCATCACCAGGGCTTCCATGGTTTGACTCCTGCTTACCTGTTCCCTTCATCTTATGCCACCCCACTGTCTCCTCTCCAGCTGCACTGATATTCCTCCAGAGTCTTAAAGATGTCATTCTCTCTCTGCCGTCACATCTTTGCATGCTCGTTGTCTTGCTGTTTTCCCCACATTATTATAGCTAAAAACAGTAACTGCCTCAAGGAAGTCTTCCCTAATTTTCCAGACTAAATCAGGATACCCTACCACCATTATACACTGTCTCTCCTTTAGTGCACATTTCACAACTGTAATTTAATGTGCAATTAGTTGTTTGATCTTTTACCTCCCCAAAAGAAATGTAAACTACATGCCAGCCAGGGCTATGTGATCGTACTCATTATAATATCCCCAGCACCTAGTCAAGAGCCTTATAAATAGCAGACACTTTTAAAATGCTTATGATTTTACACAGTAGTATTCACTATTGATTCCCAAATTATTATCTCAGCCTTAACTTCTCCCAAGCTCCAGATTCATTTAAGTAATAATCTACTCAAACTCTTTAACTGAATATTTAATAAGGAACTTTCATTTAACATGTATAAAACCTCTCAATCACTAACCACAACATCTAAAATATACCCCTTCCCCAATCTTGGTCATATCAATAAACATCACCACCATTCACCTAGTATCTCGTCAAAAACAGTGACTGGAGTCATCCTCGATTCCTCTTTTTCCTTTATATCTTATATCCAACCATCAATGAGTCTTATTAATTTTACTTTCAAATTACCTATCCTAAGACTGCCTCTGACCACGACATCAGCCTCCTGACTTGGTCTGCTCACTTCCCTTCTGACCACATCCCCATACTCTATTCTCTACACAGGGCCTGAATGTCTTCCTCCCACTCCCATCCCAGAAGCTCTACAAGGGCAGGGTTTAATGCCACAGTGCATTTACACCCAGTGACGAGCATCACGCTGGGCAGATGTCAGACAAACAATAAATATCTCGGTCAAGATGGCAAAGTAGGTAAATGCTCTACTCGCCTTCTCCCATGACCACATCAAAATTACAACTAAATTAAAGAACCACCCTTGAGAGCCACCTGAAGACTAGATGAATAGAAGTCCTATAACTAAAAGTATACAGAAGTCACGTCAAGACTGGTAGGAGGGGGTGGGGACTTGGAACAGGCAGCCCCACTCCCAAGTGTGGCAGTTAAGAAACAGGAGGGGTAGCTCAGATGTAAAGTCCCCCCTGAAGAGCATGGGGTCCCAGCCCCACACCAGGCTCCACAGCCCAAGGCTCTAATGCTGGGAAGAGAAATTCCCATAACTTCTGACTGTGAAAACCAGCGAAGATTGTGGCTGAGTGAGACAGAGAGCGGCTGGAGTCCCAGGCGTTCCTTCTAAAGGGCCCGCAAACAGACTTACCTGCTGACAGACAAATTTGCTCTGAGCTCTGGGGCAGCAGCTCAAAAAGCATCAGGAACATATGGGGAAGAACTGAATTGTGACTTCAGGTCAAGGGCTGGAGGGGCAGCTTTCTCCCAGACAGAAGTGCTGGCAGAAGCCACTGTTCCTTTGTTGAGCCCTCCCCCACCAGTGTGCAGTCTGAGTCTCCATTGACCCGACCCGGCTAACACTGTTTGCCTTGCTCTGGTTATTCCCTGAGGCCTCGTACCACCAACTGTGGGCCCACCCAAGTGTATTCAACTGCTTTTTCATACAAATAGCCTGTCTCAGTTTGAGCTACAGACTTTCCCAAAATATCTCAGAAGTTCACAAACGCCAAACAAGCGGTGTTTGACCTCGGTGTGCCCCGTACCTCTTGTTAAGCAACTCCAAGCCTGGGACTAGTGGAAGCTGACCTTGGTTCACATCTTGGCTTCACCCAGGTACCTCCAAGCCTAGTACAAGTGATACCGATCTGCAGATCACTTTGTAGCTCCTACCAAGTGGCCTCAGGCCAGGCACAGGCAGCAGCTGACCCTGGCCTGCACCAGAGCTCCTCTCAAGAGGCCCCAGAACCAACACACCTGGTAGCCAGCTTCAGACCACACAAGAACACAACCCAACCACCTCCACAATGACACATCCAAAGGGTAAACCTAGCAAGTATCAGACCCTGCTAAGCAAATTCTGCTCTGTGGGGTCAGCAACTGCACAACAGCTCCTCCACTATAGTCACGACCAATTCTCACAGTCAGTCAGCCTGAGGGTCAGTCCCTCCCACTGACATGCCAATAGCAATCAATGCTCATCTATAATAGAAGGGCACACACAACCCACACAAGGGATATGCTACAGCACCCAGCTCAGGTGACCAAGGAGACTGTGCCACAAGGCTCCACTGGACACCTACTACATAAAGCAACTCTACTAAGACCAAGAGACATAGCAGATCTACCTAATGCATAAAAACAAACACAGGCAGTCAGCCAAAGTTGAGGTGACAAAGAACCATGTCCCAAATGAAAGAACAGAACAAAACTTCAGAAAAAGGACTAAACAAAATGGAGACAAGCAATCTACAAGATGCAGAATTTAAAATGCTGGTTATAAGGATGCTGAATGAACTTGGGGTAAGGGTAGATGAACTCAGTGAAACCTTTAACAAAGTGATAGGAAACATTAAAATGGAGATAGAAAACATAAAAAAGAACCAGTCAGAAATGAAGAATAACTGAAATGAAGACTATATTAGAGGGAATCAATAGTAGATTAGTTGAAGCAGAGGATCAAAAAAAAAAAGAATTACAAAAAAATGGGGATAGTTTAAAGGACCTCTAGGACAACATCAAATGTACCAATATTTGCATCATAGGGGTACAAGAAGCAGAGAGAGAGCAAGGAATTGAAAACTTATTTGAAGAAATGATGGAAAACTTCCCTAACCTGGTGACGGTAATAGACATAAAAGTCCAGAAAGCAGACTGTCCCAAACAAGATGAACCAAAACAGGTCCACACCAAGACACACCATAATTAAAATGCCAAAGGTTAAAGATAAAGAGAGAATCTTAAAAGCAACAAGAAAAAAGCAGTTATTTACCTACAAGGAAGCTCCCATTAAGACTGTCAGATGATTTCTCAACAGAAACTCCGCAGACCAGAAGGAATTGGCAGGAAATATTTAAAGTGATGAAAAGCAAGGACCTACAACCAAGATTACTCTACCCAGCCAGGCTATCATTTAGAAGCAAAGATAAAGCGCTTCCCAGATAAGAAAAAGCTAAAGGAGTTCATCACCACCAAACCAGTATTACAACAAATGTGAAAGGGACCTCTTTAAGAAAAAGAAGAAAAAATAAAAATAAAAAATATGAATAATAAAATGGCAATAACTACATATCTATCAACAATTATTTTTTATAAAGTCTTTTTTTTTTTTTTTAAGCTGAGCCATCCTGCCACCTGTTGGCAGCTCAGCGGCAACTCAGCTCGGGCCAGGAATCGAACTGATGACCCTGTTGCTCAGAGCTCACACTCTTGAGCTCTTAACCAACTTAGCCACTTGGCTGGCCCTTATCAACAATTACTTTAAATGTAAATGGATTAAACACACCAATCAAAAGACATAGGCTGGCTGAATATATAAGAAAACAAGACCCAGGGCTGGCCGAGTGGCGTGATGGTTAAGAACTGGCTTGGGACGCCAGAGGGCCCCGGTTCGGATCCCACATATGAGGGCCAGTGACACTGCCCTCTACAGCTAAGATGCTGAACAACAGCTCAACCTGGAGCTGGGTCGCGACGGTGTAGGCTGCAGCCCCTGTGGCAGTGGGTTGCCATGGGCTACCGTGTGTAGCCAGCAGCCAGTGTGAGCAGCCAGCAGCTGCCGTGAGTGGCTGTCCAGAAGCCAGTGACTGATCTGCCTCTCCTGGGAAGAGCGCAATGATGGTGCCAATTTGGGCCAGTGAAGCAACGTCCTCCACAACTAGACAGAAGAACAAAAGGACAGCAACTTGTCTGTTCGCCTTCCCCCAATTCCCCAGCGCTGTTCTCATCCCCCCAATTCCCCAATAAAAATCTTAAAAAAACGAAAACAAGACCCAGATATATGCTGCCTACACAAGACCCATTTCAGCTAGAAAAACACATACAGACTGAAAGTAAAGATATGGAAAAAGATATTTCATGCAAATGGAAATTAAAAAAAAAAAAAAAGCTGGGGCAGCAAACTTATATGAGACAAAATAGACTTTAAGATACAGGCTATAACAAGAGACAAAGAAGGCTCTAACAATTCCACTCTGGGTATCTATCTGAAGAAATCCAAAACACTAATTCAAAAAAGATATATGCATCTCTATGTTCACTGCAGTGCTATTTACAATAGTCAAGATATGGAAACAACCAAAATGCTCATCAACAGACAATTAGATAAGGAAATTTTGGAATATTACTCAGCCATAAAAAAAGAATGAAATCTTGCCATCTGTGACCAAGTGGATGGACCTAGATAGTATTATGCTGAGTGAAATAAATCAGGGAAAGACAAATACCATATGATTTCACTTATATGTGGAATCTAAAGAACAAAATAAATGAACAAACAAAACAGATACAAATTCATAGAAACAGAGAGCATTTTGATGGTCACCAAATGGGAGGGGCATTGGGGGGCTAGGTATAAAAGGGAAAGGGATTAAGACGTGTAAACTACCAGCTATATAAACAGTCATGGAGATGTAAAGTACAGCATAGGGAATACAGTCAATAATATTGTAATAACTATATATGACATCAGAAGGGCACCAGACTTATTGGGGTGATCACTTCGTAAGTTATATAAATGTCTAATCACTACATTGTACACCTGAAAGTAATATACTATTGTGTGTTAACTGTAATTGAAAAATAAAAATTATTTTAAAAAAATAAGAAAATAAAATACAAAGTAATGGAATTTTTTTAAAAGGATTGATGAGGTTTAAAGTAAATCTGTTGCTAAAACATGCTCTTGTAAATTTCTATGAAAAGGATCCAGTTTTCGTAAAAATCCACCTTTATTTTCGTTTTGGTTTAAGCTGCAAATAGGACTACGCTGTTCATGGTTTATTTTTTTAGGTTTTATATATGTCTTAGCCATTTTCTATAGCATTTATTATCTGTATTATACATTTGATATTTATGTTGTATCTGAAACAATAAACATTGATTGCCAACCCAAAGATAAATAAACAAAATATTGCTCATCTTTGGACCAAAAAAAAACAACAATAAATATCTTCTGAATGACTGAATGGGAATATTAATTTAAATGCAGATTTTTAGGCTCCATCCCTGGAAATTCTGAACCTGTATGTCTTAATCATCCACAGATGACTGATGACTGATCCACCAGGCAACCTGAATTCCAACTCTCAGAGTACTTCAAGGTTGTCACACTAGCTCTCACTCAGGACCCATGTCTCATTAATGCACACAAAGACAGCTGAACTGACCATCAGACTTGAAAGAATGAGAATCGAACGTCCTCTGGGAAACACTAGAAAAGCCAACGCTAGATGATTTATCTTCAATAGAGAAAATAATTTCACCCGAATTGGCCGATAACTAGAAGAATAGCATGCATGAATAGGTGAGGAGGGGTTAAGTACATATAATTCTTAATTTATTATGCTTTCAGAGCTAAAATACTAATTAAATTCATAGATTGAAAAAATTAAAAATTCAACCTCATCTATTAAATCTTCCCAAAGTCATATGCAATAATAGCAGCATTAATTTAATGTTCTCCTCCTTTCTTTTGTTTTTTTATTCTGATGTAAATATTAATAGCCAGGAAAATGACTGAAATGCAAATAATTAAATGGAAAAGGAATCCTTAGTCTCATAACAGAGTTTAAAATAGTGTTTGTCCTAAAGATCTTGTGCTTTCCTCCATGCAAAAATTGTTCTGAAATGCTACATCAAATTTGATTTAGTGTATTAAGAATCAGAGTTTCATGTTTATGTATCTTATTAAAAAAAGAAAAGTAAAGTAGCAGCATATAAAATTACCAAGCAAGTTTACAATAACAGTTAGTGCTTATCGTAAGAAGATCATCAGTTTCTAAAATTCTTTTAACTATATTGTAATGTTTAAGAAAGTCTAATTTCTGACTCGCTACAAGTACTTTCATTCTTCCTTTATATTTTCCTAAATTTAAGTAATTTTAAAACATTCATCAGGATAAAAACCAAGTTTTAAAATTTATTTAATATGATTCACATTCCAGCTTTCTTTTATAATCATACATATTCTTTCATCTTTTTCAGATAAATAAAAAAATAAAACCACATTAAAAGAGTTTTTCTTTAATTATTCATTTTAGCAAATACTGAAATGTGAGTTTTTGCTGTATGTTCTTCCTTCTACTTAACTCTTTGAGTCAGATGAGGACTTAGAAACCCATAAAAGCGAGAAGGCTTCAAGTGATTTGAGAAGCAAAATAATTAATCATTGTCAAATGATTCTACTTCATATTGGGAGATTTCTGAAAAACACATCCTCCAACATGCCGGATATATAAAACAGCACAATCCTCTCTAACTTCCTCTTTGGTTGGCTTCTCAGAGAAATCCCCACTTACCTGAGTGGCTTATTCTCTGGGCCCACATCAGTAAAGCCCATTTCCTCCAGTTTGCAACGTCTGTAAAGTTCATAGTGCCTAGTGTGGGTCTGTTCTCGCAGGTCCTCCATGTTTGTACAAATGAGCATTTCCCGGAGCTTTACAAAGTCACAGTGGTTTTCATTTTCCACTAATCAGAAAAACAAGAAACAGCAACGCTAGTTTTTAATTCCTCTCACACAATTAGTATTTACTGAATAAATGAAAACATTTTAAATAATAAACAGCAAAATGATAAGTCTGATTAACAGCTATGATTGTTTTATACAAGTAACCAAGGAAGAAACTCTTGGTTATACACACTAAATTATAGGCAATGTTAATAATCAGACTGGGAGGCTTGCTTTAAATTTAGTAGCCAATAAATAAATAGGAAATAGGAATGAAATACATTATATTATGTGACCATAGCTCCAGTTATTTCACTAACATTGTGTAAGCAGTTTACAAACCAGCTTCAGTATATTTCACACAGTGCTTAAAAAGGATATGGAACGTTATTTCACTTCAAAGTAGTAAATTCTACATACTCAAGAATACCATCTTGCATGCTATACTTATCGAATTCTTTTTGTACAATGCCACATTTATGATCCTGGGTTAGACACTATTCACAGTTTACATGGTCCTCCAGTATTTATGGTAACCAGAAGACTACAAATAAATGTTACAGTTTAAACACAATTATTTTTAATGTCTTTACATATTAAAAATGTTAAAATTTTCAAGTGGCTCAGTTGGTTAAGAGCTCTGAGCAACAGCAGTTCGAGTCCCGGCCCGAGCTGAGCTGCCGCTGAGCTGCCAACAGCTAAAAAAAAAAAAGTTAAAATTTTCAATATGTTTTGTTAATCACAAAATTTGTCAAACAACAAAAAAAAGCATTGGGAAACCTGTACTGGCAAGGGTAATCTATTTCCCATTAATTAGCTTCACTATATCATTATATCATTATATTTAGAAATCCTCACATTTTTTTAGTTAGCTGACTGGTTTATTTGGGAAATAGTTGGCAATACTTTGGAGTAAAAATACATAAATTTATAAAGATGTTTAGTGTACCCTAGAATTACAAAGTAGTTAGTTTACATATCATGTTTAAATACTATTATTTACACTCAAATTTTGTTCAAAGTACTTGACCAGTGTGTCCCACCTTCTGAATGTCTTAGCACATCTGAGCAGGTAATGTGTGTGGTATAAGGTGGAAAATAGGAAGGCTCTGCCTGGTCTCTACAGAACTGGCTAAACAGAAGATGGCCAACTTTTCTGACAACCAGTCATAATTCCAAATAAGTATGACCTCAAAGAATGCATTATTAAATGCAACTTTGAGACTATTAGGGAACATAAATATTTCCAGGCATTGTTTATCTCCTTTACCTTGTACGACACCCCAAGGATACTGACGAGCTTTGACCATCTTATTTCCAACCTTTACCTCGTCCATACTTCCTACAACAGCAAATGGCAAGTGTCCCTGGAAAGAAACGATATCAATCACATCTCAGACCAATGTAATGAATGACTACAACAGTTTCATGAAAAGAAGAGAAAACTTATTAAATAGCAAACTTATGAAAATCGAATGATCTGCTATGCCTTCAAGTTTTAAAACTTAGCAGTGAATATGTGCCAATTGTATTACAAAAGTCATTTTCAGGCCCTATAAATAAAATTATTTACTGAGCATCCCCTATATGCAAGGTATGATGCTACAGAAACATAAAAAGAGAAGGAATTCTAGTATATGTATCATTTCCCTCAATATTATCTTTGCCCTAAAAGACAATGTTGAGGAAATGGCGAACGCACACATGCACATGCGCGCGCGCACACACACACACACACACAACTAGAGTAAGTATATATCTATTTAGTGTGTGTATAGATATGAAACTAATATAAAATAATATTTAAGTCCCAAACTAATGCTAAATATGGTAAATGTTACAGAAATTTAGAAAAGTAAGGGATCACTGTGCAGGAAGATACAACCCAAACTAGAGATGGATCAAGCAGAGTGGAAGAACTCGCTTGGGTAAGGAGAAGATTTTGAACAAAGATACAAAAGCTATATTTACAGTTAATGATCAGATTGGTCTGTCTGAAGCTGAGAATATAGGGGAAAAGACTAATGCAAAAAGTAGTAAGTATTATGTTTAATATTTAATAATTGACATTATTTAGTCTCTTAATTTTGCCTTTCTGAAAAATTATTCCAGGTGGACATAGAAATAAAACTAGATGTAAAGGCAATGTGACACACAGGAATTAAGATCACTTGCATTTACATTAGTCAGATTTTTAATATATTTAGCTGAAGTATCTTAAAAATAAATGGGAGTAAGAAAAGCCAGAAAAGGAAAAAAGGAGAAATGGAAGGAACAGTTACTAAATGTCACTGTGTTAGGCATTAAAGTTGTATCCTCTCAACAAGCCTTAAGATAGGTATTAACCCAACTTTGCAGATAAGTTAACAGTCTTGGGAGGTTAATAACTCCCATAAGAATATATGGCTAAGTCTGTCTGACTCCAAAACCCATGATCCTTCAAAATATAGCCAGATACTTAAGAAATTTGGTAGCCTGAAGAAAGTAACACAAAGAACTTAGTCATCTTCAATTATATTAAACTAAAAGTTATGTGAATGTTTAATATGTACATGTGATAATGTAAGGGAGAAGAAGCTTAAATACCAGATTGGAAAGATCTCCTTAAAGATTTTAAGATTCTAAAGCATCCAAGGGAGGCTATAAAGTCTTCTCATGTTTTTAAAGACAAGATAGAAAGCTATCTTTCCAAGGCAATTGAGTATGGTTCCACAAAAAGGGTTTCTCAGTCTCTCAAATGTATTACTTTATTTACATGAAAGTAGGGAGGAAAGAAAACAGGCTCAAAAATATTCTCATTATACTTTTTTCAACTCTAGAAAATAAAACATTTTCCTATACTAGACTTTTTGAAAATTCACCTTCTTTGAAGTCTTTTTGGAAGACAAGTAAAAATATATTAGTAGTAATATTACCTATAAATTACTTTTTTTCACATGTAAAACAAAATTTATATTCAGTTAGGAGCTCACATTCATTGAAGCATTGATTTTAGCAATAGTTTCATCATCTGTTGGGAACTGGTATATCTGGACGCCATTGCTGACCAATTCACTCATGAGCTTGATCTTAAACTTCTGTAATTCAGTTTTAGAAATTGTATCTGCTTTGGCAATCACTGGTATAATATTCACCTATTGAGATTAAAGAAAAACAAAATCTCATATTTGAGGATTTATTATTTCATCCTGCAGTTTCTGTATTCAAAACCACTAAATCTCTGACAAATTTTCTTAACCTCAATCAAGTGATGAGCAAACTATAGTCCACCTGTTTATATAAATAAAGATTTATTTGAACACAGCAAGGCCCATCCAATTCACATATTATCTCTGGCCACTTTCCTGCTAAAATAGCAGAGATGAGTAGTTACATCAGAGATCATGTGGCTTGCAAAGCCTAAAGTGTTTACCACCTGGCCCTTCACAGAAAAAGCTTACCAATTCCTGACCTAGATAATCACTAACTGTCATCCTTACCATACGAGTACACCCCTATACAATCATTCCTTAGATGCTGGCCTTACAATAACTGCTTTTAAAAAGCACAGCTCTGGGCCAGCCGAGTGGCTCAGTTGGTTAAGAGCACGAGCTCTGCGCAACAGGGTCGCCGGTTGGATTCCCACATGGGCCAGTGAGCTGCACCTGAGCGAGCTGCCAACAGGCAGCAGGATGGCTCGGCTGGTGGGAGCACGTGCTCCTAACAACAAGGCTGCCAGTTGGACTCCCGCATGGGATGGTAGGCTATGCCCTCCCACAACTAAGATTGAACACGGCACCCTAAGCTGCCAATAGGCAGCCGGATGTTGACTGGACTTGGAGCTGAGCTAGCTAGCTGTGCCCTCCACAACTAAAATTGAAGGACAACAGCTTGGCTGTTCCCCTTCCCCAATAAAATCTAAAAAAAAAAAAAAAAAAAAAAAAGCACAGCTCTTAGAATATTAATCCTTCATCTTTTTTTTTTCTCTTTTCAAAGTCTCTTACAATTCTATCTATACAGTAAAATGTAAGCAGTAAGTTAAAATCGCCTGCTTAATTCACTAAGAATTTTTTATTTCTTAATAATCTAATCAGTAAGTAATTAGGATGATTGACCCTCACAAAACTACGAAACAGCTGAAGTTTCTCATTCTGCCTCTCATTTCAGCAGGCCCTTTTCCCCAAAGAATTCATCCAATCTGTGACCCACTGTCCAGACATCAATGAATGGAAACTTTATGAATATCCACTGAAACTGCTCATGACTCAAAGGATTAATCTTCTCAGCATTATCTAAAGTCCTATCGCTGGCCAAAGAGGAAGAGAATTGGGGACAAGAAGACCGACTAACTTATAAAGCTAATTCTATAAGATGAATGTCCCCACAAAAGATTGATGTCTATACAAATTTAGGGGTTTGTAGATTTTTTGTTTTTATTTATTTATTTATTTATTTATTTTGTTTTTAGTGAAAAACTTCAGGCTAATTAGTCATATGTCTCAAGAGAGTAAGATATCAATGTTATTTTCAGAATGAAAGTAAAAAGTAAAAATCATAATTTCTATTCTTAAATTTTTTTCTCTTCTCCAATTTCACACTGATTTATTTACTCATATATTTGGATTTATTAGTCTTAAACATGCTCCAATGAAAGCAAAGATTTTTTAAATTATCCATGAAATAAATGACAGGAAACTTTTCAACAATTGTGGGTAAACAGCTTTCATGTTACATTAGTCAAAGTACATAAAAAGCTGATGCCAAGTTCTTGGTTTCAATATTATGGGCTTCAGTATTCAGTAATTATACCAAGTTAATAACTTATAATTGCTTCCACAATAAACAGCAGAAAGCAGGCTGTAGTGCAAGTGCCCAACATTAAGCTTTTTGATTGTAATAAAATTTTCTGACATTAAGTTTTTCATTGCTAAAGTATCCATTTCAAAGACATCAATCTTGAATAAATACACTGCTAGCCGTATGACAGAGGTGCTAGCAAAACAATTACTAGATAAGGAAACAGACCATCCCCATTCATGAAGTCCCCCTTTTAGAAAGCCTGGGCAACCTAAAAAACTGACCCCTTGAATGAGGCCACTTCTCCCTTCCCGCGCTCTAATTCCCACTCTTATTCTTTAAATTTGCCAATAAAGAGTGAACCCATGAAACCCTCAAACACCCCAACCTTGGACCCTGATTAAGGCAGAGCCCCAGGTTCACACTCCCTCCTTTTCTCTCTTTTCTTGACCTCACTATGTGGCCCTTTGGGTATACTGTGTACATTCCAGGATCTGTAACAAATCTTGTTCTTCAAAGTTGCCTGATGGTTTCTTGCTGAAGTGAATTCTGAGATCATAGTAAGAACCACAAGGGCCAGCCTATTACCAACATTGACCCTGGTGGTGGTCAGGGAATGTCTGTGGGACTCACACTATGAGTAAATGCAGTCGACGGAGTTCCTCAAAAGTTCCCAGCCAAGAACATCACTATCAATAGGCCAGGACACAATCCAGACTGAAATATAAACATAACCTGTATTTGTGTACCGGGGTAGGGAAAGTAACAGATGTCTCACATTGATGATAACCTGTCACAGTTTGCATAAGATAAGGTAAATTTCCACATCGAGCAGTGGAGTGCTCTGCTTTTAGGAACAAAAGACAAACTATCAATTTAATTAATCTTTACATCTGCCCCTTGAGATCACTTCTTTTAAAAACTGCCTAGCTTTTATTTTAGAGGTGAGAAAACTGAGGCTCTGGGGACTAAAGAAACTTGCCCAAGAACACACAGCTATTAAGTGACAGAACCAATATTCAAAACCAGCCTCCACTGACACCAAGTTCTATGATCTTTATAGGAACGACATCATGCTGCTTTTGTCTGCTTAAGACAAAGTTGCACACTCTTGCTTTTTATGTTCCATTAATAAATATGAACTCCCATAGAATCAGACTCAACTATGAAAATAATTGGCTAAATGGTTAGCAAATCTGATCAGATGAACAGGCTCTCATACAAGCTTCATCAACTTTTTGCTAAAACCAGGGGACTGGACAACCAAGTCAAAAGTCAGTCAATCTACGCACCAAGACTTCACTAGGCCTTCATGTTTTCCACACCAATTTCTATGTCCAAAGTAGCAGTGTCCAGACTGCCCTTGCTGTCTGAATAGTATATCATAAACCTATTATCCAGGATAATGAAGGCTGAATTTCTCATACCATCAGATGTTACAGAACTCTGCAGATTTTTTTAAAAATATAAGACAGTGGTCTGTACATCTTTTAAATACATAACGTGAAGAGAGTTAATTTGTGTATAATTTTTTTTATAGTTCCCTGAATTCATATATATCTCCTTGTCTCAGAAATTCAAAACTAGGTTTTCTTGGTATGGTTAAAATAAAAAATATAACTTACTATAATACATGATAAGACATTAGGTCTTAATCTTTGTCAATGAACTTCTCAATAGTGTCATAAAGTAAAATTAGTGTCAAATAAATTCCATATTAAAAAATATGTACATGAATTCCCATATTCTGGCATGCAATTTAATAATTAAAACAGAACTAAATTTTTATGTTAATTTTTTTCTTTGCATCTCATCTTCCAAACTGAAAAAGAACCTAAGATTATCAAATGTTATAAAAATGCACAGAATAAATCTTATTTTTATTATGTATATGTTATGTATATAATATCATAAAGCTATTTTAATAATCAAAATAAATATTAAAACAGGATAAGTTGACTCTTTTTCCAAGCCCACCTTGCTGTCCAGGCTCTTCATGGTTAAGAGATCAAGTGTCTTCAGAGAGTGGCCTGTTGGTGAGATGAAGTAGAGGCACACGTGGATACGAGAATCGTGATAGTTAAAGAGAGAACGCTTAATCTTCAGTTCTTCTTGGAGATAGGCCTCAAACTGAGCATCTATGTAGTCAACTATTGGTTGGTAGCTGAAAAAACAATTATTAAAATATTAAATGCAACATATTCATGCTACTCTAACAAGATATTTATGTAACTTTGAAGTCTGAGATCTATATTTTCACCAATTAATAAAGTTAATATCTAGGCTGAACAGATAATTTAAGTAATAAAACAAATTGTGCAGAACATGCATGTACTAAGGTAGTGCTTTAAAACCATCAGGACAACCTGTGCTTTAAACTGTTTATGGAAATATTTCCTTTACATTGATTCATTCTCACATTCATTCATACAATGGATCTCTTTCTGACAAAGGTTCTCACACTTGCCAGACTGCTGAGTGAAGATAGGCATCTAATTGTAACCAAAATGCACATGACATGTTATTTAACTGAGAAAAAGCATGGGTATCAATAACTTAAAATGCATTTAAGTCACATTCTATGACTTTGTGGTTCTTAAATCAGAATTGTAAGGCACGAAATGCACTAATGTAATAAGGAAGAAAGGTACACACATCATATCAAAGTATCAAACTAGTAATTCAGGCATGATTTCTTTTCATTTAATTATGAACAAAGGAAAAGCACATCACACCCAATGCTCTGAGTCCTTGCTCTGTTTGCTTCTCCTCCCTGCCATGCTTTCGTCCCTAGAGCTGTTTCATTCTATTCATCCTTCAAGATGCAAACCATATCACAGTGTGTTTGTAGAAAACTGAGCTAATCTTGTTTCAAGATTAGTTTGTAAATGTTCTGTTTCATTTTCACATGCTAAATCACTGCCTATGTAACTCAACTTTCTACTCTTAACTATTCTCATTAAGCAAATTTGGGTTTTCAAGTGAAAATAACAGCAAGTTTTTCCTCTGTCAAATTCCCTGAATACCTTTATAGCCCCCAAATAGAGCAGTACCTTGTGCAGCTGAGGTACTTGATAAATGTGTATAGAACTGAATTCTTCCCCCAAATTCCTGACCCTTCTAGACCTTGAGGATCATCACCTCTTTTAAACTCAGAAAACCTTGTCCTTCCCATGCAGATGGTACGCAGCGTGAGAGCAGAGACAGTATCTTATACTTTTGTGTTCTCTGCAACAACTAGTGTAATACCTTGAACATGATCAGCTGGGCTATTAGGAACACCAGTATTCACTACGAAAAACACCATGCTTGGGAAGCTGGTCTAAATGTGACCCAACATGACCCCTTTCCCAAAATAATAAAATAGTAAAAATGAATCTGTAAGTACACATTTAACATAAAAATTCCAAAGAAGCTTTTATTAATGACAAAATAGATCACTAATATGACCTATTATATAACCTAAATAAATAGCCATAAACATTCCTCTATCTGAATGCTTTGCATTATCCTTGTCATAAATGAAAACCATAAACATTTTTGGCTAAATTAATATACCATTAGGAATTCTTCCATAGTAATTTGCCCTAGGTTTTCATTTCCAGTAAATTGCAGGCTCACTGTTCCAATGAAATGAAAGACACTGGCTTAAAATACAAAAATCACCTCTTAAAATCATCAAAGGACTCATAAGTGGTAAGGAATTAACCAGGTCAAAATTGAAGAGTGGTGAAACTAAGAGAGGTAAGCAGAGGACTAGAGTAGGGGTCAGTAAATAAATGGGCCAAATCAGGCTGATGCCTGTTTTTGGAAGTAAAGTTTTACTGAAACAAAGCCACATTCATTTGTTTATGGCTGCTTTGTGTTACAATGGGAGAATGGAGTAGTGTGGAGAAAGATCATATGTCCTCCAAAGCTTGAAATATTTACTATGTGGACCCTACACTAAAAGCATCAATGCTAGTTTTGTCCTGAGGCCATTTGTCAATCTAATTCTTGAACTTTGCTCCTGAAGAACTCACAGGACAAAGAGCAAGAAATCAAAGTCCAAGGCCTACACAAGGTGGAAATCTATTGAAAGACTGCCTCTCCCCACATTGAGTTGAGGTTCTAAAGGCCTAAACCTTCAGGGTAAAAAAGAACTAGAAGTAAACCCTCAATTCCTCCCCTCTACCCAAGAATCTATAGGGAAGGCTGCCCTGGCACTAAATGAAGTAGGGGAAATAAAAGCAAGGGAAAAAAGACCCATCGTTGAGAACTTGTGGCCACAGGATGAGCCCTTGCACATATCTGCAGCACAGGTGCACAGTGCCTCTTTGATTCTGGGAACTTCAAGCCATGAAATAGATTCAGGGAGCCTCAGAATATTAATGCCCAGAAGGGCTTAACATAAGCAAGTCCAAATCTGTTCAATGGAAGATATCTCCATCTTAGACCTCAAATATCTCTGCAAATAATTTTTCAAAGGCCATTAACTATAATAAAAAATAACCAAGCACATAAGAAAATGAAAAGCACAATGAATGAGAACAAAGAAAAAAAAACCCAAACATCCGTAAAATAACTGTAAAATTTTTATATACTGTAATTATGATATAATTATTAAAAGATAAATGAAATAGATATAAAAGGCAAATTTGAATACATGTGCTAGGAATAGTAAAGTAATAAAAAGTGATCCTACAGCTATAAACATGAACTACACAGAATATAAAGATTTGAAAACTATAAAACAAAATGAAGAACTCAATGGATTAGTTTAATAGTATATGAGACAAAGATGAAGAAAGAATTAGTATACCGGAAGATAATTTAAAAATAATTATCCAGAAAGCAGCAGGGGGGGGGAATAAAAATATGGAAGACAGATTAACAGTAAGAGACATGGAAGACATAACCAGAAGGTCTAACATACATTTCGACAAATTTTCAGGAGGAAAGCAGACATAAAGAGGGGCTGAAGCAATATTTAAAGAGATGATGCCTCAAATTATTAAAGAATTGATGATACTGTTCAGACTCAAGAAGTCAAACAAATCACAAGCAGGATAAATTAGAAATAAATGAAAACACAGATATGATGGTAAAACTGGAGAAGAGCAAAAACCAAGATCTTAAAAGCACTGGAGGAATAAAAAGAGAGTACTCTTAAGGGGCAGATAGACCAACAGCTGGTTTCTCAACAGTAAAAACAGAAGCCATGAGACAATGGGACGTATCTTCAATGGGGAGAAAGAAAACAACTGCCCACCAAGAATTGTATACACAACTATACCCTTAATAAGAAACACATCTAAAGCACAAGGGTGCTGTAGAAAGGTTGAAAGTAAAAAAAAAAAAGGAAAAAAAACACCTTATACAATAAAGCTGATGTACCAATACTGATGTCTGACAACGTAGATTTTAACACAAGAAGCATTACAAGAGAAAAAAAGGTCACTACATAATAATGACAGTTTCAATTCTTCAGGATGAAAAAGAAGTAGAAATTAAAAGTTAACTAAAATTGGAAATACTATTAATATATATCAAAATTTGTAGGATGCAGTTAAAGCTATACTTAGAGGGTAATTGATAACCATAAATGGATTAAGGCTGAGAATCAAAGAAAATTTAGAGCAAATTAGATCAAAACCCAAATAAAGGTAATTACAGATTTAAAAGCAGAAATTAATAAAAGAGGAAAAACAAAAACTATAAAATTGTGATCATAGAAATGGGAAATAAATGAGGGAAGACCTACGATTTCCCCATCTTACTGCCTGGAGACAAGTTTAACCGCACAGCACAAAAGAAGAGAAAAGAGCCTGGCTGACTCAATGTGAGTTGAGGAGATACAGACAGCAGTTCGGGAAGGCCACAGCAACTAGGATTTGTGGGCAAGACCACTGGCAAGAGGGGAGCTGCACCAACAGAAAGCATTAGAGATCTGGAGAGGGGTCCCCTGGTGGCTTTGGTGAAGCAGTGATCTGCATGTGAGGAAAGTACCCAAACTATGGACATTTCCTATGTTACAGTCATTATATTTGTCAAAATTAATTGAATTGTACACTTAAAGAAATCAGTGCATTTTATTTTTTCTATGTAAATTATACATCAATAAAACTTATTTTGAAAAAACAAAAGAACTGGAGAGGAAGAAATATAAATATTATTATTTGTAGATTATACTATTATATACATAGAAAATCTAAACACTATTAGAGAGGAATTGTTAGCATTAGAGAATTTACAGAAGTTGCTATATGCAAAATCAATTATATTTCTATATAGCATACAGAAAATGAAATATTTTTAAAAGATACCGTGTATGAGAGCATCAAAAATGCCAATTATCTAAGGATAAATTTAAGTAAAGCCATATAAGATCTCTGCGTAGAAAGTAATTTAAAAATTAATAAGATTTAAACCAACATACCTCTGCCACTAATTTCCTTCCAAAAAAGCCCATACAAGTTATTTCTTGAAAATTAAAGTGGAACATACAAATGTCCAGAAAACAGGCTAACACAAGTCACATAGTCAATTATGCAAAAATATTTTCCCTCCAAAGCTTACTTTAGAAAAATAGAAAATTACCTCTAGTAATGAAAATATATACATTTCAAAAAAGAAAAAAAGAAAAAAAGTTATTGCTTTTCCCCAATCTATTTCCTCCTTTCATAGTTTAAATTTCATATAGAAGCTATACTCAATCTTTGTAACACCATAAAAGAAATAATGACATATAAAATAGATATTCCATTCTCAAATCTTTCCTGTAATGCCTAATAATGTACCTGGGTAAACTGCTTAGAACTTCACAAAAAAATTCATGCACCATGGTTTTGGCCATTATATATTTACCATTGCATGTATTTTTTTTACTTTTTTTATTTCTTGCCTCAATGAGATAAGTCCTGCCTAAAAATTAGTACACATCATTTAATATACACTGAATTGGCATATCAGGAAATAATTAAAGCAATTTTTGCTGAACTACACATTTTAAGAATGTGATTAAAATTATTCTAAACAAATTAGATAACCAGATATAAAAAGTCAATTTGTTAATGAGAACAGAATATTGCTCAATTATTTAAAAAATTAAGTCTGGGAGAAAAGGTATGGATTTTTATAGTAGAAAATCAAATGACAGGTGCTGGGGCAAGAAGACAAATATCTTGAAATAAGAAAAACTTGTTTTATTACTAGAAGAAAACATGTACCTCTCATCTTTGTTTATTTGGTCACCAAATCCCACTGTATTCACAATGGTCAATTTCAATCGAACGTTACTTTCTTGGAGTTCATATGTCTGAGCTTTAAGTCTAACATGTGGGTAAAAATGTGAGGATTCATTGTCTTCAAAATTAGTATTAAACAATGTATCAATCAGCGTTGATTTTCCAATTCCAGTCTCCCCTGAAAGAAACAAAGGTACATCTTTACAGGTGCACAGAATGGATGAGAAAAAACAGAACTGTAAACTCTTAGAGTGGTTTCAAGGATCCCAATTATTTCAAAGGCTGAGGTGTCCATGAAAGAAATACATGCTAAGGATGGTGCACTGAGTCATTAGCAGAGCATAAGAATGAGTATGTATGCTAGGTTACTCAGAACTCTGAAGAAAGCACTGAAATGCTTAAAGAACAAACAAAAAAGTTTAAAGCAGTACAGCTAAAAAAAAAAAAATCAAAAACACAAAACTGATAGAATTTAAATAACTGAAAAATATCTGTGATCATGATCTCAAATTGATAACATGTACACCATACAGCTTACAAGAATGAAGTAAACACAAGGAATATGAAGGAACAATTTAGAGGAAGAGTTTGGCACTTACCAACACAGAGAATATTAAAACAGAAGCCTTGCTGAATGGATCTATTAACCAGTTGATCAGGTAAACTCTCAAAACCAACATGGCCAGACATAGTTAAAGAACGGATTTTTTCTTTTTTCTGCTGAAGAAAAACAATAGAAAAGCAACAATAAAAACAAAATTTTTACTAAGATAGGATATAAGCAAATTTGAAAGAATATAATTTATCAAAGAAACTAAAGATTTTATGATCCTTATACCTCTCCAAGATACAACTGATTAAGTAAACTTGGGAGAAATCTGTGTCCAGACACTCAAAACAAATATGTTTTCTTCTCTTCATATGATCAGAGTCCAGCATTATTTATAACAATGAAATATTTGATTTCCAAAATAAGAAAGTACCCAAGTAAACTATGGCACATTCATTCACAAAACAGGATGTTTAAAGTTATTAAAGATGCTTATGATATGCTTTTAATAACATTTTAATATTTTCATTAAAATGTTTAGGGATAAAAAGCACAATACAAAATTACGGATACAATTCCAGCTCCCAATAAAGGCAGAATAACTTATGTCATGCTAACCTGCTAATAACAATTAAAATCAATTCTTTCAAGTCATTGGAATGCAACCAAAGGCAGACAGACACTGGAGGGGAGACTTGAGAAGGAGACTATATGAGGTGAGATGCATATTTTCTAGCTTTCCCCTGAGGGTACTCCCCAGTCAATGCTGCACAAAGAAGACAGAGCACCATATGGAAGTGGCAGTCTTACTGGGTTGAGAAGTCAGCTGGGGATAAGTGCAGGCAGATCAGCTGAAAATTGAAGGAGAAAATTCCAGAAGGAGGGAGTTCAAAATCTGCAACCACACGCCCCTCAAATCTTTGGCTGACTGCTGAACTGCAGATGTATGAGGGAAATACAAAGAGTCTAGCAGGGGGGATATGGGAATTGGAGGAAGCTATGCAGAGTTTTCAAGAGAGCCATCCTAGGGATCTTGAATTTTAAGTCTGTAAGTTAAAGGAGTTTGGTAAACACTTAAGGCTTTCCACTGAAATATATGGGCCACATATTAAGATTAAGAATCACATCCCAGGAATCAGAAATGTTTCCCAGTACAGAAGGCACAACTGAAGTAGACCTGCCCTAACAAAACCTCTAACAAAGGCTCAGCATGATCAATGTGACCAGCCAGTAATTTAACTGCCTGCTAGAACAAAGGTCAACATTCTTCAGAAGATGAAAACAGAATCCAGCACCTTCACAATGTATCATCTACAATATCAAAAATTACTACATAGGGGGCTGGCCAAGGGGCGCGTTGGTTAAGAGCTGGTTTGGGACGCCAGAGGGCTCCGGTTCGGATCCCACATGAGGGCCAGTGACACTGCCCTCTGCAGCTAAGATGCTGAACAACAGCTCAACCTGGAGCTGGGCTGCCGTGAGTCGCTTGGCGACAGCATAGGCTGCAGCCCCTGCTGCAGTGGGTTGCCATGGGCTACCGTGTGTAGCCAGCAGCCAGCGTGAGCGGCTGTCCAGAAGCCGGCAACTGATCTGCCTCGCCCAGGAAGAGCGCAATGATGGTGCCAACTTGGGCCAGGGAAGCAATGTCCTCCACACCTAGACTGAGGAACAAAACGACAGCAACTTGTCTGTTTCCCTTCCCCCAATTCCCCAGCGCTGTTCCCATCCCCCAATTCCCCAGTAAAAAAATCTTTTAAAAAAAAAGTGATTTTAAACTGTATTTAATTTCATTTTCTTTTTTTTAAGATTTTACTGGGGAACTGGGGGAGGGGAACAGCATTGGGGAATAGGGGAAGGGGAACGGACAAGTTGCTGTCCTTTTATTCTTCAGTCTAGCTGTGGAGGACGTCGCTTCACTGGCCCATGTTGGTATTGTGATCATTGCACTCTTCCCAGCTGAGGCAGATCGCTTGCTGGCCATTGGACGGCCACTCACTGCTACTCACGGCAGCCCAGCTCCAGGTCAAGCTGTTGTTCACCATCTTAGCTGTACAGGGCACAGCATCACTGGCCCTCATATGGGATCCGAACCGGGGCCCTGCTGCTGAGCTGGCGCTCCCAAGCCAACTCTTAACCAATGCATCACTCGGCCGGCCCTTTTAAGTTTTTTTTTCTTTTTTAGCTGAGCCATCCTGTCAACCTACTGGCAGCTCAGCTTGGGTCAGGAATCGAACTGGCGATCCTGTTGCTCAGAGATCGCACTCTTGAGTGAGCTCTTAACCAACTGAGCCACTCGGCCGGCCTCAAATTGTATTTAATTTTAACTAATTTAAATTTAAACCGCCAAATGTGGCTAGTGCCTACCATATTGGACAGCGCAGGTCTAAACATTTCAATTATAAGAAGGAAATCATCAGATTGGATAAATATGCTGTCAATATAGAAAGTGACAAGCTGATTCTAAAATTTATACAGAAATGTCAATGTAGAATAGCAAAAACAACTTTGTAAAAGCACCAAGTTGAAGGACTTACACTACCTGATCATAAGCTACAATCATCAATAAAGTCTGGTATTGTGACAAGCTATTATTTATTTGTCTACATCAAAATTAAAAATTTGATCAAGGATTACAAAATTATATACAGTGTATTTATGCATATATATGTATATTTATTTATATAATATAAATATACATGTATATATAAAGAATTTGTATGACTCAATAAAATAATGCATCTTTTTTAATGGGTGAAAGACTTGAACAGACGCTTCACAGCCAATGAGCAAATCAAAGTGTGGTCAACATATTAGTTTTCAGAAAAACGGGAATTAAAACTACAATAAGGTACCACTAAATACTCACTAAAATTCAAAAGGCTGATAATGTCTAGGGTTGGAGATGACAACGAACAACCAGAAGTCTGATAAATTTGCCGGTGCAAAAGCAAAACGGTACAGCCCTTGTGGAAAACAGGTGGGTAGCTTCCAATATAAAGTTAAATACAGATTACTATACAACCAAAAAATCCACTTGTAGGTACCCAAAATAAATAAAATTATGCATCCACACAAGGACTTACGCACAAATGTTCACAGCAATTTTACTTTTAGTCAAAAGCTGGAAACGTCAAAAACAATGTCCAACAACTGATGAATGGATAAACAAATTATAGTATATCCAATACAATGGACTATTAAACTACTGATACATGGCACAACATGGATAAATCTCAAAAGCTTAGTATCCAAACAGTAATTTATTTCCTGTGATTGGAATAAAAAAAAAGGTATAGTTTTTTTATATTCTCATATATATATATATATATATATGAGTATAGATTAAAATGTCTCCAAGGGTACTGACAGACTAATGAGTGGTTACCACTAGAGAGTGGTCTTGGAGGTGGAGGTGAGAAAGACTATATGTGGTGGGAAGAATTCTAAGACAGACCCCAAAATGTATGGCCCTGGTATTCCCACACCTTCTAGTTATTCAACCAAACACTACTCAAAGTGAAGAGATTTTTGCTGACGTAATTAAGGTTCCAAATCAGTTAACCTTAGAAAGGAAGATCACCCTTGGTGGAGCTGACCTAATTAGAGGAGCCCTTATGAAGGACTGAGAACTTCCAGGTGAAAGGGATTTGAAGCATGGAAAGGACTTGAGACATGCTTGCTGTACAGATAAGAGGGAGCCACATGGCAAGGATCTAAGAATGATCTCAGGAGCTGATAGCAACCAGCTAGCAAGGAACTGAATTCTGCCAATGACCTGAAAGGGTTTGGCAGGGGGGCCTCCAGATGAGAACCCACCAGCCAGCATTTTGAATGTGAGACCCAGGGCGGAGAAGCCAGCTGTGCCTGTCCTTCTGGCCTACAGAACTGAGGGCTAATAAACAGGTGTTGTTTTAAGCAGCTAAATTTGCAGCAATTTGTTATGGAGCAACAGAAAACCAATACGCTGTGTTTTCTTTTGTGCCTTTAAATCCTTTTAGTCATGTAAGCATGTTATCTTTATGATTAAAAACAAGAGAGACTGAAGAAACACTGTGCTTCCCAGTCATGAAAGTATTCAAGAAAATTAGTTTTTCTGTGATAAGCTTATCAGATAAAAGTTGAATTAAATGGCCTATAGAATCCCTTCTGGCATTAAAGCTATATAATTTTAATGTCATGGAAACAAAAGCAGCTTTTTAAAAATATGGGGTTGGTCACCAGAATTTAATGAAGAAACAGGGGCCAGAGAAAATGGGGAGTAAGCAATGACCACTCAATGGATTAGTCAATAAAAGATTACTAGTGACTGTGACATAATTTCAGCAAAGTAATATGTTAGAAGGAAGATAAGAGATATTCAAAAAGTCTGTGAGGTGATAAAGATGAAATATACTATTATTACCATTGAGAAAAATAAATTAAAAGGATGGCAATTTGGTGGTCAAATTACGATGTTCAAAACCATGGGACCTTAGCCTGTTTGGAGGAAGAGGGAAAAAGAAGAGGAGACTTACTAGAGCACAGAACTACAGGAAATTATTTAACCTTACTGAATTACAGCCGTGCTTGTACTTGCAATTTTCTTTTTAAAAAAATTCGACAACTCCTCTCTTTCACCAAGTTAAACTTACTCCCTCTTTTTTAAATATAAATTTCAAAATGAATTACCAAAAACACATCCCTCCTACACAGGCACATTTAGAAGGACCCTGGAAACATTAAGGTCTGATCTGGAACTCAGAAAGACAGCTGACAGGGCCATCCAGGGACTTCCTACACTGTCGCTAAAGTTCTTTACATTCACCAAGTTCTGCAAGTATGCCCAACAAAAGCAGCGCTTGTCTTCAGTTTGAGTTTTAATTTGCTTAATGTCAAGCAGTAAAATAGAGACACTGTGGACATTCACCAATTATTCAATCCATCATTCATTTTGTACTTGAATCAACGTAAAAGTTAATTCACATTCAAAGTAAGTATAAACAAGTCTGTCAGGTGTCTGATTAGTTATCTTAAAACCATAAGAGATATTTTGAGTATAATATGGACCAATATTATACATTCTCTTATTTCAACTTCACAATATTTAAAAATTATACTCACTCTTTGTTCATCATCAGATACTTGGAAGGACTTACAAGTTTTTGTTGCCATGTGAGACTGAAAGAGCTGAAAAAAATTAAAAGAAAATACAGACTTTACTCCAAAAACACCTATATGTGAATAATATATTTACATTAAAAGGAATTCTAATATTGTCATTATTACCAAGTTTTGACTTGCAATCTACACAACTGACTCATGTTTAAAACGGTGGTTTTCTTGCTGGATAGGTATCTGCACAATAACATATGATATTCAACATATAATATACATTAATGCACTTACACATACACTTACAATTACACACACACACACACACACACACACACACACTCCCATTTGCATCCAGGAAGACAAAAACATCACTTTTATGTGAAAGGCTTTATAGGGTTAAAAAGGGGAAAATACCAATTTCACTTGAAAAAAAAAAATACTCTAAGAGCCAAGAAGGCACTCAAAATTAGGTATGCCCCATATAGCATGCCAGGGGAGAGAAATGTTAATGCTCCAGTTTCAGTATAGTTGGCAAAGCAGGGATTTTAACATTTGAACACGTTCCTTAGTTATCCAATTAAAATAGAAATAATTATCATTTATAATACTCCTATTACATGTCCATCACCATGCCAGCTCATTTAAGTACATTTTCTTATTTAATCCTTACAACAGATCTGAGCTCTACATTCCCACAGCCCTCATGAGAAAACTGGGATTCTGAAAGGTGAAATAACTTACCCCATATCATAGCAGCCAGTAAGCTGCAGATGTAGGACTGATCTGACTGCAAAGCTAACCGTTCCTTCTACTGCCCCAGCTTGTAAACCAAATACACATTCACTGTGTTTGCAACAGTAAGGAATGAGGGAGAGGTTTAAGAGAAGTTGTGGGAATTTCAAAGCAATGCTGCCTCAAAAGGCACTGAGATCCTACTTTTGAGTGCAGCACAGGATATGGAGGAAACGTGTGCCTTTTTGTGAAGTAATATTAATATGGAGGGAGTAAGAAAAAAAATGCCAACAGTGCCAATGAGCATCCAGTACAAAAGCAGTTCCCTTCCTACCCCTGATCAGCAGTTCTCCCCTCCAGAGGCCACCAGACTCTTATGCACCCTTCCAGAGACAGACCTTGCATGTATCTAAGCATATGTGAATATGCAGGTCTCCTGTTGGTATAAACGGTAGCAGCCTATTGCTCTGTATTGTGTATTTTTCGCTTAATCCATCCTGGAGACTGTTTCACTAGTACCCAGATCTACCTCATTCTTTCTATAGGGTAGCATTCTGTTCTGTATACTACAGCATATATGGATGTTCTCTCTTTATTTACAGTCCCCTAGTGGTTAATTACAATGAACTATGCTGCAGTGAACAGCTTTACCCTTAAGTATGATGAATGGCAGAACCTTACCACTGCAGCAGGGGAGGAGGTCCCTGGCACCTCAAACTACTCCCCTGCCCCCCACTGGCATCGTGAATGCAATCCCACAGAGACACACAGGTATACTTCATGACTGGATTTTACAGGATGCTAACCATCTTCCTCTGGTACAATCTGGGTAATCAGCTTTTGAAGGCCACCCTTGTTAAGCAACCAATACACATACAGTGTTTCCAAATCCTGAGTAGCTAACTGAACACAGTGTTGCAACATGAAATGACTCTAGTCAGCTGGAAGATGCTCCTTTACAAACTAACTGTACTGGCTGTTTCCACAATTTAAAAAGAAGTACACAATGACAAAAAGCACATCAGAATTGGCCTAAAGCTTTGGTTTTTGTTTTTAACTATACATACATATATGTCACCTTACTCCCTCCAGCCAGCCCCCTGCCATTCTAATAAGCCCTCTTTACTCCAGTCGCTGTGTGGCACATAAGCAGCAAATCATGTCCCTTTACTACAGCAGGACAGAAAAGTGAGAGTGACAAGGAAAGAGCAGAGGTATTAGAGATTTGGAGAAAGGGGAGATTAAAGGCCAGAGCAGTTTTCCAAGAAGACAATGGCACTGAACTGAATTAGAAAAGCAGTATAGCCTCTTCTACCTACCCGCTTCCTCTTACCCTCTGATAACCACTAAACTATGTCTGTCTATGAGTTTTGTTTTTGTTTTGTTTCTTTTAAAGATTTTACTGGGGAATTGAGGGAGGGGAACAAGTTGCTGTCCTTTTGTTCTTCAGTCTAGTTGTGGAGGACGTTGCTTCACTGGTCCATGTTGGTATTATCATTGCGCTCTTCCCGGGTGATGCAGTCGGCCGCCAGCCTCTGGATGGCCACTCGTGGTGGCTCTTGGCAGCTCACACCAGTCGCTCAGGCTGGCTGCCGGCCACACCCGGTATCTCACGGCAGCCCACTGCAGTAGAGGCTGCAGCCTACACTGTCGCCAGCAACTTACAGCAGCCCAGCTCCAGATGGAGCTGTTGTTCACCATCTTGGCTGTAGAGGGCAGAGTCACTGGCCCCCATGTGGGATCCAACCCCGGGGCCCTGCTGCTCAGAACTGGAGTCCCAAGCCAACTCTTAACCAATGTGCCACTCGGCTGGCCCTCTCTGAGTTTTTGTTTGTTTGTCTTGTTCATTTGTTGCTTTCAGTTTTACATCCCACATATGATTGAAGTCATATGCTTCTCGACTTTCTCTAACTTATTTCAGGGGTCAAATATATGGTGACAGAAGGAGAAATGACTCTGGGTGGTGAGCACACATTGTGATATATATATATATATATATATATATATATATATATATATATATATATGATGTATTATAGAATTGTACACTTGAAACATGTAATTTTACTAACCCAATAAATGTATTAAAAAAAGAAAAGTGGTATAGCATCAGATGAGGTGGCATTTAAGGTAGAAAACAACCCTGAATATCTCAGAAGGGAGTCAGAATTTTGTATCTGGAGAAAGTAAATAGTGGTTATAAGAGTTGGGTAAGAAAAAAAGGGTTCATTGGTCTCCTGCTGCAAAGTTATGAATGAGGTTGAAAAACAGATAAGGACCAATATAGATGAGTAGCTGACTGGGGAAGTTTGAAGTGTCCATCTAAAGAGTCTAACTTGTTGGTAAAGGTAAAGAAGTGCCACAGAAAACACCTGCTTAGAAGCCCTGTTCAGAGCCTTGTGTTGGATAAACTGAGTAAGAGTAGAACATCCCAAGCTTAGTGTTACTTCCTAATATAACATGCTATTTGTTCACATCAGTGTTGAAAGTGAGTTGCCACACATCTAATTAACTGAAGGTTGTATTATTTCTACTTATCAACTATGGAACTTGAATGAAAATTAAACTTTAACTTAAAAAATTACAATAAGTAGTTTTCAGTTTTTAATACTCATAAAATGGATATCATATGACTAGATTTTTGTGAAATGCTGCTCAGTAAGCAGTTTGGTTGATAAGTAAAATTTGCTTAGAAAAAATTAAGATAGGTTTTTGTATTCATTTACCACTAAACTTTGACTAATAAAAGCTAGGTTACATGCCGGTCATTTATGTAAGTTCATATCAAGTATTTGCTTTTGTTTATTCATTTCCTGTATTTCTGAACACTTGCCAAAAAGCCTTCTTAATATCTCTGTGGATAAGTGTTTTGATCAGGAAGTATGAATGAGTCACATAGAAGTATTATAAATGGTTGTTTTAATATTTTCCACTGGTACTACTTGACTAAATTTCCAAAACAAGATTTAGAGTGAAACAGTTTTTTAATAAATTACCAAGGCAATATTAAAGGTAAAATAACAAGGAGACAAAGAGTTGACCCAATCCCTCTAGTGGTAAAGCCTAAATCAAACAAACAAACAAACAAAAAACTGAAAGTGGAATTCCAGTCTGCTCTATCACGGACTACCTACGGACTATGTGCAAATCACTATGCTGGGTTCTGGGGTCTGAGGAGGAGTAAGACATGGCCCTTGATCTGAAGAACTTATATCAGAGAAACACAAACTCATAACAGACAATCATAATCTAATTCCAAGGTGGAAGGAAGACTTAACAAAATCATAACCTACACTTGACTGCACAGTCACACAGTCAGTTTGCTTTTTCTGTATTTTTTAATTAAATATATATACACACACACACACACACATATATACACATATAGAAACATACATGTATTAAAATCTATATACCTATTACCTAGAAGGAAAAAACTTATATAGTTCGTTTAATTCCTTGCAAAGTCTAACACATATTTATTTTTTTTAAGAAGTTGTAGTATATAATGAATCATAGAAAAAAGTGCCAGAACATTCTGGGGTAGCTGAAGGAAGATCAGGTTCTCCACCTTCTTCAAAATTTCAGTTTGGGGAGCATGGGCAACACAACAGAGGTGGCATAGAATTTGTGCCAGCGGCCCTTGGGAGACATGACCTTTTTCCTGGGAGACATGACCTTTTTCCTATCAGCCAGTTATGGCAAAACATTTGGCAACCCTAGATAACAACTTTCCTTACTTTACTTGGAAACATTCCTTGGAAACTGCCTTATAGCTTCTCTCTAGGTATAACAATGAGACTAAGCAGAACAGAATTCTGACTTGACTTTAAAATAGCTTCATTTTAACTTCACTTTCCCACAATTTTTATCTTCAGACATCTAACCCGAGAAATAAAATCAGTTTTCAAAGTGTTCCCTGATGTTCCTGGAGTCTTTTAGGAGAGAGGAGGCAGGGGGGAGAAAATATGAGTGGTCAAAATAATTACCTGAGCTTATTGAATGGATTTTGAGAGGGGACGGTTCATTGACTTAAAACAATACTTTAAAGGATTCCACACTCATTCTTTAATATCATTTTATTAAATCTTCATGATAAGCAAACTTTAAAATAGTTAATAATAGTGCTGATCTAAAATTTTCCTGAAAATAAGTAGTAATATTACATTATTCAAATTATGCAGAGGATGATTCCAGAAGTGAATGCCAATTCCAAGCAGGGAAAAAAGAATTCAATTGAAATCGAAGAGACTGGGTGATGACATAGGGCAAAGCAGCCCCTGGCTTCCTGTGTGCATGCCCCACCCAGATCTCCCCCAGGACATCCTCAGTCTAGGGCAGCTTATGGTAGTCCAAATCCCATTAATGCATCAATTTTACCTGAATTTTACCATCATCTCCAATAAATATAAAAGCTAAATGCTAACAACAAAGTCAAATACTCATAGAATTAGGGTTAGGATTATAGTTAGGAAAAAAAAAAAGTCTAACATTCAGCCTCAAAACATCATCAAAATGGGGAAAATCTTGATAGTAGCTCATGTGAAAAAGAGTTACGGGCTTCAAGCTTAACAAAAGCTTACAGTACTACATGGCTGCTTAAAATACAAATGTTATCTTATTTTCAAATTACTTCCCCCCTCTTAATTAGAAAAGGAGTGTTTCATGTTTATTATAGGAAAAAATACCACTTTTAATTGTGTCATTTTAATGACACTGCAATAAATGTCTCTCTGGCGGTCGCCAAAGACAGGCTCCACTCAGATCTCCCTGAGAGCAAGAACTTGCCCTTTGGCGACAAAGAATGCAGTCGGCCAACAGCCTTCAGCAGCAGAGCCTTCAGGATCTGCAGTATCCACCCAAGACCACTCTTTTCCCAGGCCTCCCCTGGCCAGTGACTGAGCACAGTGAGGACGTCAGGGCCTGGCCCCTTCTGCCCTAAGCAGGCAAATCTAAGCAGTCAAAGTTCTCCACTGGGCTGGTCCAGACTTTTGCCACATAGGCAAGGCCTCTGAGGCTCTCTGCCCAACTCTGCTTCCTAACCTCTTCTCTTTCATAGCTGTTAAGATCTGCCCAGCTATTTCACAGGTGTTACCTCCCCTCCCCACCTTCCAATCCTAACCAATCTCTAACACTCCTACCTCTTCAGCAACTGAACACACATACATATGTATAAGCATCAGTTATTTTGTACATCTGATCATTTCCTCATGAAACTCATAGACGGCAATTACTGGTCAAAGGTATAAATATATTGCCAAACTGCACCCCAAAAAGGCTGTGCCTGCTCACATTTCCAAAATTAGTATGTAAAAATAAGGAGTCCATTTCATTATATAATCATTAATACAAAGTAGTAACAATTTTTAAGTGTTAATTTGATAGGCAAAAAATGACAAAGTTAATTTGACTTCTGGTATTTTGAACATTTTATTTCAGGTTACTGGCCTTAAAATTATATAGTATATTTTCATAAATCATCAGTTTATGTTTTTCCCCAACTTGCCTATCAGAGTACTCCTTTTTTGTTTCTCTAAGAATAGCTGCTGGATAAAACTCTATGCTTGTCATGTGTATTGCAAATATCTTTTTCTGATTTGTCATTGATCTTTTCAATTTTCACAGGGTCCAATCTATCAATCTTTTCCTTTATGGTTTCTCCCTTAAAGGTAAAGCTTAGGAAATCTTTTGATACCCTGAGATTTTTTAAAAAGATGCATCTAAATTTTTTCCAAGTTATTTTATGACTTCATGTTTTACACAGAAGTTTATAAGCTTTTTAAAAATTACTTTCTAATACTGCCCGACTTTTCCCCAATACTGAGCTTATTGCACCATCAAGGGCTAGTAAAATGTACTCAAACACCTATAGTCAGTCTGATGGAAATGACTCTCTCAAGGGAAAAACTAGGGCCCATGAATGGACTAGAGAGGCAGATTTAACACAATGAAGAGAAATCACTGAAGGACTAGAACCGTCTGGCAAGAGTGGAACGGACTGGCCCATGAAGGAGTCAGCTGTTGGCCGGGGGAGGGGGGAGGTGGTTCAAATAACTGACACAGTAATTGTAACCAGGCAAACTGTAGAGTCAATTCCATTCCTGTACTGAGTGGAAAGCAAAAATAATGATCTAAGGTCTCTTTCAACTCAGATTTCATGACTATACACCTCTGAGTAAGCAATGAGGAAAAGGTATGTGATGTGATAAGAGAATGAAGAATGAGTCATGGAAACTGCATGTACAGACAAGGTGGATTAAGGAAAGACAACAAAATTGCACCTGGTTGACGTGGAAAGACATCTC
>NW_017731756.1:537272-584990 GCF_001890085.2 Hipposideros armiger | reverse complement strand
AAAAAAAAAAAAAAATGACAAGGAACATTTGGGGGGGAGAAGAATAATACTGAAGCATCAGTGAGAAGTCTATACGGTATACACTGCTTTTCATGTATTCCTCAAATACACAGAATAACAGACCCCAGCCACTGAGGCTCAAAGGTAAGTTAATATTTTTGCAATTTAAATTTTAGTACAGGCAGGAGACATACATATGACTTATGAACAGGACACAGCAGTAGTTCGGGATGTAATAAACACTGCATGGTAAGAGAAAGCACTCCCAAGAAAAAGGCTTGAGCTGAGACTTGAAGGAGAAATAGGAATTTTCCTAGCAAATGAGAAAAGAGGGTAGGGGACTAAATGTATGTAAAAAGCATGCAAGTATACTTGGTATGGTTGGAAAATTGCAGTAAATTCATTATCATCTAAACCTAAGGAGGCTTAAGTTCAAGTGCAAGGAGGACTGCAGAAGAGGTGAGGCTGGAGAAGGCAACAGGGGGCTGGGCACAAGAGAGATGCCATAAGCACCTTCAAGTGTCTTAAACTAAGGGAACTTGAAAGATGTTACTGTGAAGCGGGAAAGATAATAGGAGATAAATCAGCACAGGTTTGATGCAATTTTGAAAATACTGAGTTTAAGGTTTCTGTGGGTACCCTGGATCCCTCAAAGGAGTTTCCACTTAATCACCTGAATCTTTAGTCAAGCGTATAATTAATCTAGGGTAATTTTTACATCATTATTAAAAACAAATACAGTGGTAGTTTCCATTACTCTTGAAGCTTCCACTGATTCCATGGACTTGAACTTTTCTAAATTGATAGGAGCAGTAAAAATCCCAACCCACTTAACCCAGCCCACTATATCAGTCAGGCTGACTTTTTAGACTGAACATAGTTAATGCCACATTACTGGTACAGGCTGCAGTTTAAAAGGTATTATTCAACTTTTTAAAGCCAGGATATATATGTCAGATAAATTTTAATTTTATGAGTCAGATAAATCTTCAAAAGGTAGGAAAAATTGCATATACAAAGAATCTATATGAAATATTGGCTAGGAGGAATATTAATACAAAGATTAGAAGCAATAATTCTGAAAATAAAGAAAAATGATATGGTGTGATATTAAGTAGCAAGTGAAGAATGTGAGACTATTGACACCATGGTTACAAGTAAAAATTATGCATATGAGCAAGCATACTTGTAAAAGGTCTGATTCTTGGGTATGTAGAATAAATATTTCCTTTTTTTCTTGATATCCATTAATATTATCACTTACATGAATTTAACAAAGACTAAAGTAGAAAAAAGAAAATGTCTCCCTCAAATATCTATAAAAATGCATTTATTCAACAGATATGTATTGAGTGCCTACTATGTTCCAGGAACTATCCCAGGCACTGAAAATGCATAACTTAACAAAATAGAAAAGAATCCCTGCTGCTATAAAGTCAGGCAAAAATCAAAGTAAAGCATATGCTATGATATAACAGAATTATAAATGCAATAATGAGAAATAAGGAAGGACAGGAAATGTGGGGATGGCATGGGTAAGGGGTGCCATTTTGAACAGGGGGTGAGGGTAGGCCTCACTGATAGTTCAACAAAGAACTGAGGGGCTAAGGGAGCAGAGCCCAAGAAAGGCATATCTGGAGGAAGGCCACTCCAGGCAGAGGGAACTAACAATTGCAAAGGTCCTGGGGGAGGTGTGTGCTGTTGTTTGAGGAATAGCAAGGAGACCAAGTAGCTGGAGCAGGCGGGAGAGGCAGAGTGGTCAGAGAGAAATAGATCATGCAGGGTTTTTGTGCTTATTGCAAGGACTTGTGATAGGTTTTTAGTATAAGAGGGACACGATTCCTCTTTGTAGTAAAAAGTTTGCTATAGCTACTATGTTGAGAGCAGACTAAAGAATTGCAAGGCAGAAACAAGACTGGTTAAGAGGCCACTGCTTTAATCCAGGAAAGAGATCACAGCAGAATGTTAGAGGTGGAAGAGATAAGATGTGGTCAAATTCTGGGTCTACCTGAAGGTAGAACTTGCTGAGACTCAATGTGGGATGTGAAGAGATATACAGAATGGTGCCCAAGTTTTTGGTTTGAGCAATAAGGAGGAGGGAGCTTCCATTTACTGGAACTGGGAAGATTGCTGAAGGAGGACTGCGGAAGGTTGCGAGCTCTCTTTCAAACAGGCTAAACTGGAGATGCCCATTAGCTACTGAAGTGAAGGTACTGAGTGGGTAGTTGGATAAACAAGTCATGCAGTTATCTGGACTGGATATGATAAATTCTGAACTCATCAATAGATGGCTGTGGGATGAGATTATATGAATTGAGGGTATTTAAAAAGAGAAAGGATCACAGAATTGAGCCCTGGGGGCACTCAAACATTTAAAGGCTGAAGAAGAACGGAGGAGCAACCAGTCCAAATGACTGAGAAGAAACAGCCAAAGAGGGTGAAAGAAATCCAGAAAAGCGTGGCGTCCTGGAAGACAGGTAAAGAAAGTGTTTTAGGGAGGAGAGAGTGTGCCATTCCCACTTTACATGTGAATAAGGTGTGTGGCTGCTTTCAGGACACAACCACCAGCCAAGTTGCATAGTTGTGACAGAGACCAGCTGAAAATATTTACTGTTTGACCCTTTAAAGACAATGTTTGCCAACCCTTGATGTAGAAGAATGAGTGGGTGAATGAATGAGGAAAATGCAGTACAATTTCTAGGCAGCATCTATTTTTAGGCAGCCTCTTGAGTTTAGCAGTCATGATGTTAAAGTGAAAGCACTCAGCATGATTTTCCTCTGTCATATTTAGCTGTGAGGGTGCAAGGGCAGAGGCTGGGATAGTTTAATTTAAGTGGGTATGGGTTTTGCCAGGGCAGAATGGGGGGAGCAAGAGAAGGAACTGAGACATGCAAGAAAATGATTATAAATGTTACAGGGACTTAAAACTGGGCCAAAAAAAAAAAAAAAAGGAAAAGAGGGTATTAAGGGATATGAGGGAAAGGGGAAAGTTAGTAGGATCAACAGACTGGGTCAAAGAATTGTGGAACTTAGGGTATTCAGGGAGTAAACAGGAAAGATAGGAGGCGTGGTCAGAGCAGAATGCTGGAACTGAGATTACGAGGGGTTGCAGTTATCGGGTAATGACAAGGTCAAGATATTAACTACAAGAAAGAAAGGCTAAAGTAGGATAGAGGACACAAGATATTTTAGAAGAGGAGGTCAAGAACTGAAAGGCAGTGTACTGAAAGGATAATTTGTGTGGATCCTGAAACCACCCAGAATTACAACAGATCTAAAGTTACAGAATTACAAGGAGCCCGTTAGCAACACCATCAAGCATAGGGGGAGGTGGGGTTTCCGAGATGACTGAATAAAAAAAGGTGGTGGGTATACAGTATGATAGCTAAGTGAGAGTCGAAACAGATTATTTAGGGAGGAGAGGAGGAAAATGATCTAGAAGCGGCAATGAGGAGTGAAGTGGTTAACTACCACGCCTCCAGGAAAGATAGTCACGAGATCCAGAGCAGTCAAGGTGGCAGTGGGGTCCGGGTATATTTTTCAACAAGGTGCAAATGTAATTACATGGACAAAGGATCGTCTTTTTAAAAAATGGTGTTGGAACAACTGGACTCCATATGCAAAACAAATGAACCTCGATTCATACCTTGCACCATATACAAAAATTAACTCAAAATGAATCATAGCGCTAAAACTTCTGGAAGGTATAAAAATCCTTGTGGCCTTAGGTTAGGCAAAGAGGTCTTAGGTACAACACCTAAAGCATGAGCCATGAAGAAAAAATGATGACTTGAACCTAACAAACTAAAAAACCTCTGCTTTCTTCTGCTCTTCAAAAACACTGTTAAAAGAATGAAAAAACAAAACACATACTTGGATAAAACACTTGTAAATCATTTATTTCATAAAAAGACTTATATATGAAATATATATATATATATATATGTATATATATATTTAAAAACTTGTATAACTCAATATTAGAGAATAATTCAGTGTTTTAAAAATGGGGAAAGATTTGAATGGACACTTCACCAAGGACATAGGGATGGCAAATAAGCACATGACGAGATGCTCAACATTAGTCATTCGGTAAATGGAAATTAAGTCATGAGATATCACTACATATGTTAACAGAATGACTTTAAAAAACTAGCAACACTGGCAAGGATGCAGAGTAACAACAGGAACTCTCAGTCAATACTGCTGAGAATGCAAACTGGTACAAACATTTGGAAAACATTTTGGCAGTTCAAGTTAAGCACACACTTGCTCAACAATCCTACTCCTAGATACCAACCCAAGTGAAATGAAAACTTATCTTCACATAAAAACCTGTATGTGAATGTATATACTGGGTTGTCAGAAAAGCCATGACGTATTTTTTCTGTTTTTTGTTGCAAAAATGCGTCATGACTTTTCCGACAACCCAATAGTAACTTTATTCAAAACTGTTAAAAACTGCAAACAGCTCAAAACGTTCAACTGGAGAAAGGATGAACAAACTTAAGTTGTGGCACATCCATACAATGGAATAAAGTCAACAATAAAACGAAACATGTAACAACATGGATGATTCTCGAAAACATCACACTTAGCTAAAGAAGCCAGCTCAAAGGCAATGATAATTCCATACATGTGAAATTCTGGTAAGGTAAACAATAGGAATAGAAAACTGATCAGTGATTGTCAGAGATTAGGAAGAGAACTACAAGAAGCACAAAGGAGCTTGGGAACTACAAAGAAGCACAAAGGAGCTTGGGGCTGATGGAACTGTTCTATATGTATGTTTGTGGTTGTGGTTACTCAACTAGATAACATTCACCAAACCTCATGGAACTTTATACTAAAAAAGAGTACATTCCACTGTACATAAACTACACCTCAATAAAAAAAGTTAATTCATAAAGATGTAACAAAATTTTCTACCGAAAGTAAGAAATACAAGGGAAAGGTGTAGCTAACAAAAACTTAAGACTGTCTGAGGATAAACAAAATGATTGCGACAATATATGTGTTATTTTGTAAGCAGCAATACAAAATAAAATATGCAAATGCAAAATGAGATTAAAATATTTTCTCCAACTGTTCAAATTCCAATTCAGTATTAGGTTATTTTAGCCCTAAGTTATGTGGAAATTGTAATTATAATTATTTCTATACAACAGAAGCTCTGTTACTATATGACAATCAGCCTATCTTCTCCAAAAACAGAGAGCCCCTAGAATTATGTCAATGACCCATGTCACAACAGAGAAGAGAACATGACATCAGTATAAATGTATGGCTTAGTAAGAAGGCTGTTAGAATTAACTGCTTATGGTGGCAACAGATGCAAGCTGCTGGTGCACTAAGTAACTGCCAAAGCCATTTACAAGGGCCTGGGGCAAGGAGGTACAACTGCAACATGAGCAAAACAAGAGAGAGTTTGTTCAGCAAAATTCGAGAAAGATAATCCTCATCCAAAAAAAGAAAAACGGAGATAACAGTACTCAGCTCATGAGATTGGAAGGACATACATGTATTTGATAATACAAGTACTGAAGTACTCGCCATAGTGAATGCTCTTAAGCATTAGTAGCTTTGAGTTATTCCAGCGGATATATTCAAACCAGCAAAGGGCAAATCCATATAAAAATAGTTCTTGAATACTTTAACCTTTGCAAAGATCTTTAGAGGCTGCTAGACCACTAAAAGTAAAAATATGTCCAAAAAAGTTAAAAATAGCTCCTAAAGATAAAGATCCCTTTAGTTTTAAAAATACAATATGTACTTTAAAGTAATTTTTTTCATGATTGGTAAATACAATTGAAAGACATCTCGTGTTATTTTAAGGTTGAGTATATACAAAGTCTGAGATGATGAATCTTCCTGCCTAAAATATCTAGCCAGCTCTTCTCTGCTAATCTATGGCCATCCCTTCTTTTAATACTTAGCTCAATGTTGAGCTTTTGCAAAAAGTCTTCACTCTTTACATAATTTAAAGCTTATTTAAATTATGTGCATATCATAATCTCACAAATAGACTGTAGCTTCCAAAAGTTCATTTCAGTAAGCTTCTTAGATTTAAAATACAGTATCCATAGAAACACTATAAATGGAGTTAAGGTCCTAAGTAGGTTCACAAATGCCTTATTTAACCCACAATGTACAGCCTATTTATAGTCTTAGACTAAATTTTCAAATCTAGCAGCAGACTAAGAAGAAAGCACATTTGTTGCGCTATTCCTAGAAAGACTAACTGTAGATCATGCATTCTCAATGGGAATATTCCCCCACCAAAGGTGGTAGAAACTGGGGAAAAGAAAGAAAAAAAATCAGTGGTTTGTGCCTTCTAAAGCTCAACCGTATTTGAAAAAAATTTTATTTAGAATTAAATTCCTTTCCATTAGGGAGAACGTAATCAATTAATTGGGTTAATTAATTTAAGATTAATTAAATTGGTTATCAATCAACTAAATTTCATTTTTCTCCTGAAGGGGAGATAATGAAAAAATGGTTGATAAATACTGCTCTCGAGAAACCTTGAAACAGGCAATGTTAGCATTTAGTATTTTCCCACCGTCCTTTTGTGGCCCTCTCCCTTGCTGTCCTGCCCCATCCTGTCTCTTCACCCAGTCTGGTCCTAAACCAAAACTGCCTTCTGGGTTCATTGCTAGTGAAACTCCTACTTTCTTGATTCCCAAGATCTCATTAGGTGTTAGGAAAGTGACCCACTGACTAACTTTCCCTGAGCTAGCTAAACTTTCACAAGAGGAGAAAAGACTTTCTAATAAGTTAATTTCATGCAGTATACATAGGAACAAGCTAAAGATTACATCGAAGGTAGGGAATAATTCAATGTCCTTGTTTCTGAAGCCCTGAATCACTAAGCTACACACTGAGCGGTATTAGCTACCACATTTGTTTGTCATTAACGACAATGCGTCATCTACACATATAGGACTACCTTAGTTAACAACTTCTCTTAAAACTAAACTCCTTTATAACAAAGACATCTTTTTATTTTAATCTTCAAAAATCTTTCAAGCAATTCTGGCTTAATTCACAGCTCAAAGTAATGTTCCAACTAGAGTATACATTCAACTAAGCAAAATATCACTGTGCATAACATATTTCTCCATGAAAAAACTGGAGAACAGACCACTTACAAACATTTATGCTATCCATCAATATACTCTCTACCTAATATTTCGCTATTTATGATCTCTTTCTACACATATCATGCTGCTCCATAAAGATGGCCACACAGAGAGTAGAATAAACTTGATCTGGTTCTTAAGAGAGTGGAAAGGAGATCAGAGAACACATCCCCCGGTTCTCCCACCTTATCTTTGGTGGTATGACACTGGGTGCCTGAAACAAGCTTGGAGGGGCTGGGGAACCTATCATACCTGGTAAGGACCTGAAGGACCAGCTTGTCCTCTAGGTCTCTTCCAACATCCACATCTCAAACAGAAATTGTCTCTTCTCCTTTCCCCCTAACCTTAACCCCTGCTTATTCCTCACTATGTATATTAAATTTTTTTCAACACATGGTATTATTTAATTCATATTTCAATTATATTACTCAGGTATGACATCCCAGAAAATAACCCTATGCCTCCTATACAATTTCTGCTTCTGGTAATAAACATTTCTGGAACACATCCTTTGTTAACTAAATGATTGCAATGCAATCTCTACTAAACTGCCATATACTTACTTCTACATCTGTCAGTTGTTTATATCTGTCAGATAAATCAGAGTACTTAAGATTCTCAAGATAGAAAAAGATTTGGGATAACCTTAAGTGGAATATGGCTGAAAGGTGTATCTTTATCCCTCACCCCAACAGAAGTTCTATAGCCTTAGCTCTCCCATGTTCATATTGCGCATGCTACCACTTCCTTACTTAAGTCTCTAAACATCTTCCCTTGTAACAGAAAGAAGTGAGGGTGAATTGTAAAGCCTGGGTTCATTATCCTCAGCTTCTTTTCTCCCCAAGACGACATTTCAAAAATCTTCCACATGTTGTTTTACCTTCCTTTTCTAGTCTCAATTCCCAGTTCACTTTTTAAAATTTGCCCGCACAATTTATTTATTCCATAATTTAAAATTGTCTAGTGTCTGAAAAATACAATTAAAGCAATCTGGAAATTCCAGAATTCCCAATATAGTAATTAATGGTTACTAAGAGAATTTGGTAACCAGGTTTCTCAAAATAGATGCTCCAAGCACACTGTCTAACAGTATCCAGGTACTTAGAAAGACAACTGGTACTGTTCCAGAAAACTCAGGACTTGGAACTTCTCTAACTTGGTAAAACTCTAATCATACACCTTCATTTGTCTACAATAGTAAGGTTTATAGGTAGTCAAAGGGAAACCTGTATATCTGATGTGACATTATTTAAATCAAACAAACAAGGAAAAGGAGACTGCCAAAATATAATTCTGAACAACTTTAGGGCTGGCAAACAAACATTCACCTTTAAAATGACAAGTTCTAGAATGACTCATATAATGTAATGAACTTTGAGTTCCATTACATCTAAACTACATCAGCCAAATCCTCAATGAAAAATCTCTGGACTTTTGAGAAACACAAAAAAAATAGTTAATTTCAAATAAAGATAACTGCTAAACACAATTTCAGAGACAGCAGAAATATTGGAGCAAAATATGCATTTTTACTAAAAGTAATACAAACAAACTATAAGTGCTACAATCCAATCTACTAAATCATGATATTTGTTTTAAAGGTATTTAAATTGAGAGTTTTGAATCTTTTGGTTATGTTATTGATACTATGAGAAACGTGATTTCTAGTTCTGTGATCTTCAAATCAGGAGTAGATACAAACTCTACAAGGTATTAAATTTTTTAAATAAAGCATCATCTAAATCAAACTTCCTCCCAGGTATAACCAGAAGAAAGTATAAAAATTAAAGTCTCAGTGAAAAGCTTTGAGAATCAGGTATTTTGTATTAGGAATACTTAAAAAACTTAAGCAGAGAGAATTAGATTCAATATGGTTCAAAATGAGGGGCTAATATATATTCTTATGTATTTTTTAGATTATTTTTTTTTAAATTGGGGAATTAGGGGATGGGAACAGCACTGGGGAATTGGGGGAAGGGGAACAGACAAGTTGCTGTCCTTTTGTTCTTCAGTCTAGTTGTGGAGGACGCTGCTTCACTGGCCCAAGTTGGCACCATCATTGCGCTCTACTTGGGAGAGGCAGATCAGTTGCCGGCTTCTGGATGGCCACTCACAGCGACTGCTGGCCGCTCACGCTGGCTGCTGGCTACACACGGTAGCCCATGGCAACCCACTGCCACAGGGGCTGCAGCCTACGCAGTCGCCGGCGACTCACGGCAGCCCAGCTCCAGGTTGAGCTGTTGTTCAGCATCTTAGCTGCAGAGGGCAGTGTCACTGGCCCTCATATGTGGGATCCGAACCGGGGCCCTCTGGCATTACAAGCCAGCTCTTAACCAATGCGCCACTCGGCCGGCCCGAATACATATTCTTAAAGAGAGAAAAATCTATTCTGTAATAAAATATAAAAATTTTAAAACACCTAAATTCCTCCTCTCACACACACCAAAATAAATAAACAAATAAATAATCAACACAAATAGTTACAGTCTGGGACTATGTTAGGATCAAAATCACCTGGGACTACCTAAAATGTATGACACTCTCAGTATACAGCCTGGTAGAAGGTGGAGCGTCATTAGAACAAAAATGTAGACTAATAAATAGGTGCTGGATGCCTGGGAGAATTTGTAATTTATGTATTTCACATTCAACAACAATAAAATGATTCAAGGTGAACATATTTTCCACATAAAAAAATAATTAACACATGTCCTCAAAGATATAATCATGGCTATGGAGGATACAGAGACTATTACAGGCTGCTCTTCCAGAAGATGGATCATTTAATTGAATGGGGAAAACTGCAAGGCTCATTACAATTTAATTGATGCAAAAAGTTAAGTAACAATACAAGACACAAATTAGGAGGTACTGCAAGGAAGTATATGACTAAGGGCAAAAGAGCAGTATGACAGACTGCCAAGGGTTAGGATTCTCGGGGAAAGCTTCAGAGGTAGGACAGGAACTTGGTCTTTCATTATCCAATGATTACAGTATCTGGATCAGTGGGAAAGAAGGATGTCACTCCAGATGGAGAAATGGGAATACACAAAGGCACTGAGGTGGTAACTAACTCTAGGACATGAAAGGAAAGAATTAAGTATCACAATTTCAAGATAGAAAGTAAAACAAATGAAGGATGCCTCAAAAATTATTCTCACTGAAGGATAACTGAAAAAGAAACAGCAGAGTTCAGAAGCATCATAGCTGAAACAGGAAATGAAAAACACAGATAGGAATTTAAAAGATTTAGATACCATTTAAAAGTTTTCCTAAGGATAGTCTGAAGAAGGGGAAGATTATGAGTGTGTTTCTCAGGAGACAGGAAAAGGCAGTGAACATTACTTCAAGATCCACTGTCACAGTCAGCAGTAAATAACTATAGAGTCAAGTTCTCTTGAATCATAAAACTTCAGCAACTGGACATACTGGAGACAATGACAGAGACAAATATGGCCAAGAGCAGATCTGACCATTATCACTAGCTATGATTCCTTGAGCAAGATGCTAAAACCTCCCTGAGTCTTAATGTTCTCTTCTATTATATTTAAAAAACAAAAAAAAAAGTCTGCAAGTCCGTTAAGAGTGAGCTTTAACTATATAACAAAATCTGTGGGACACAGCTAAAGCCTTGCTGAGAGGAAAATTCATACCACCAAGTGCATGCATTAGAAAGGAGGACAAGTCTCAAATGAATGATCTAAGATCTCCCCTCGAGAACTTAGAAAAAGAAGAGCAAAATAAACGAAAAGCATGCAAAAGAAAGGAAATAAAGATCAGAAATCAGTTATACTGAAAATAGAAAAACAATGCCATAAAAAATAAAGAAATCTTACCATTTGCGACAACAAGGATGAACCTGGAAGGTATTATACTAAGTGAAATAAGTCAGGCTGAGAAGGACAAATACCATATGATCTCACTTATATGTGGAATCTAAAGAACAGAATAAATGAGCAAACAAAACAAGTAGACTCATGGATACAGAAAACAAACTGATGGTTACTAAATGGGAGGAGGGTTAGGGGAATGGGTGAGAAAGGTGAAGGGATTAGGAAGTACAAATTGGCAGTCACAAAATAGTCACGGGGATGTGAAATACAGTTAAGGGGAATATTATCAATAATGTAAAAACTATGTATGGTGTCAGATGGGTACTAGACTTATGGGGGATCACTTCGAAAATTATATATATGCCTAACCACTGCACTGTATACCTGAAACTAATATAAAATAATACTGAATGTCAACTATTGTATATATATGTACACACACACACACACACACACACACACACACACACACACGGTGCCAAAAAACTGTATACACAGTTTAAGAAAGGGAAAAACTGTATTAAAATTGCAATAATATATACTGATAACAAAAAACGAATACAAGTTATGTGTATACATTTTTTGGGTAGATATATAGATATATATATATATATATATATATATATATAAAACAATGAATATGGGGTCAATGAAATTAAAAATACAATATCGTTTACAATTGCTAAAATAAATGAAGTAGGTGTACAGTAGTCCCTTACTCATGGTTTGACTTTCCAAGGTTTCGCTTTCCATGATTCCACAGTGAACCACAGTTTGAAAATATTAAATGGAAAACTCCAGAAATAACCATTCATAAGTTTTAAATTGTGTGCTGTTCAGAATAGCATTATGAAGTCTCACACAATCCCGTTCCATCCTACCCAGGATGTGAATCATCCTTTTGTACAGCATACCCACACTGTATAAGCTACCCACCTGTTATTCACTTAGCATCTCCATTATAAGATCAACAGTAGTGTAGTAATTATGTTCAAGTAACCCTTATTTTACTTAATAATGATCCAAAATCTCAAGAGTAATGATGCTGGCAATTTGAATATGCCAAAAAAAAAGCCATAAAGTGCTTCCTTTTTAAGTGAAAAGGATGTATATATAGGAAACAACAGTATATGTAGAGGTTTCAATAACTACCCACACTTTCAGGCATCCACTTGGGATCTTGGAATATATTGTAGCCAGGGATATGGAGGGGACAAAACATATGCAGGACTTGCAAGCTGAAAGCTATGTAATGCTAATGAAAGAAATCAAAGAAAACATAGAGAAATGGAAGGAAACACAGCGTTCATAAGTTGGAACACTCAACATAGTAGATATAATTCTCCCTAAATTGATTTATTTGACATAATTCCTATAAAAATCCCAGTAAAATTCTTTGATATGAGTAAGACTATTCTAAAATTTATAATGAAAGGCAAAGGAACTAGAATACCAAATAAATTTTTTTGAAAAATAATAATAAGGTGAGAGGCATCAGTTTACCTTATTTCAAGACTTATTATATAGCTACAGGAATCAAGACGGTGTGCTAATAGAAAACCCAGAAATAGATCCACACAAATATGCTCAATTGATTTTTGACAAAAGTGCAAAAGCAATTCAATAGAGTAAAGCCTTTTCAATAAATGGTGCTGGAGCATCCACAGGTCAAAAAAAAAATGACGCTCAACTTAAGTCTCACATCTTATATAAAAATTAACTCAAAATGGGTCATGGGCTTAAATGGAAAACATAGACTAAAAAACTTTTAGAAGAAAAAATAAGAGAAAATGTTTGGGATCTAGGGTCAGGCAAAGAATTCTTACACTTAACACCAAAAGTACAATCCATAGAAGGAAAATAAAATTTTTAATGGATTTTATCAAAATTAAAAATTTTTACTCTGCAAAAGAATATTAATAAGATAAAAAAACTATAGACTAAGAGAAAACATTTGCAAATCACATATCAAAACAGAATTAATATCTAGAATGTATTTTAAAAAACCCACTCTGAAACCAATTTAAAAAATCCAATTAGAAAATTGGCAAAAAAAAATGAAGAGCGTTCGCTGAAGAGAATATGCAGATGGCAAATAAGCACACGAAAAGATGTTTAACATCATTAGCCATTAAGGAAACACAAGTTAAAATCACTACATACCTAGCAGAACATCTAAATAAAAAAATAGAAACATCAAATGCTGGTGAGAATGTGGAGAGCCTGATCTCTTGTACACTGCTGGTATGAACGGAAAATGCGCAGAAACTCTGGGAAACCGTTTAGCAATTTCTTATAAAACTAAAGGCAATTGCCATGTGACGCAGCAACTAACTATGTACTACTAGGAATTTAGCCTAGAGAAATGAAGACTTGTGGTTTGGTTCTGTTCCATTACATGTTACTGTACATGAATGATTATAGCAGCTTTATTCATAATAGCCCAACAATGGAAATGAGCTAGGTGTCCTTCACACAAAGTATGGTACATCCACACCATGGAATACTACTCAGCACTGAAAAGGAATAAACTAATGACATATACAACAACCTGGATGAATCGCCAGAGAATTTTGCTGAGTGAAAAAAATCCAATCTCAAAAGGTTAAGTACTTGTGTGATTCCGTTATATTACAGTCGTAAAATGACAAAATTATAGAAATGAAAAACAGATGACTGATTGTTGGGGGTTAAGGAAGCGGTGGGGTGGCAATGAAGTGGGTGTGGCTATAAAAGGGCAAACTGAGGGATCCTGATGGTGATGGAAAGTTCTCCATCTTCTCAGTGTCAATGTCAGTGTCCTATGGTTGTGGTCTTGTCCTATGTTTTTGCAAATGTTATTATTGAAGGGAGCTGGATGAAGGGTACAGGAATCTGTATTGCATGTAAATCTACAATTATCTCAAAATAAAATAGTTTAATTAGAAATAAATCAAGGTAGCCTCTTTACTGTACTGCAAAATAAATACAGCAATTGATAAGAAATCCAACACCAGTGAAAGAAGTGCTCTCTTCAGCCCAAGTTTAATTCTGAAGATTACTATGAACTAAAGTTTATAAAACACATTTTCCTCACCCATACATGCACACGAACACAGCAACTGTATCAAGGCCATCCAGATAGAAAAATGAGACTTCTCTAAATACACCACAGAGTGGAAAGAGACCTGGTCTGAATCAGGGAGAAAAATCCTTGTCTAAGGTCTATCAAAGAAACTGGCTGTATAACTTTGGACACATCACCTAACCTCTCAGGCTACAATATGAACTCTGCTCCTATAACCTAAACTTCTAATTCAGGAGATTGTTTAGACCAGTAGTTCTCAATCTTTTTGTCTCAGGCTCCCAAAGAGCTTTCATTTGTATGGATTACAACCATTGATATTTATAGTGTTAAAATTAAAACAGAAAAACTTAAAGACAAGTATAAACAGGGACAATTCCATTAGTCCTCAGAGGGTAAAGTCACTCTATATCATGCAGCCTCTGGAAAACTCAATGTACACTCTAAGAGAATGTGTGTGAAAAAGGCAAAAAGCAGCTTGGTATTGTTAGGAAAATTATTGTGACCACACTTTGAGAACCACTGGCTTACTATCAAATGAGATAAATAGATAAAAACTATTTGAGAGGCATAAAACACCGGACAAATCAGTCACGCATACTCTTTTAATGTACAAGGGTGCCAAGGCAAAAGAAAAAGGAGGAAAGCCCTCAAATCCTAATGGAGGACAACTTGGACAACCGCACAGTTGGGTTAAATGAGGAAGCAAACCAAGACTCCGGTGAGTAGAGTCAGGGAAATGGGAAGTCCTAGCCACGGCAATCAAACAAGAAAAAGTAATAAAAGGCATCCAAATTGAAAAAGGGAGTAGTAAAACTGCCATTATTTGCAGATGACATGATGCTACATAGAGAGAACCCTAAAGATTCACCAAAAAACTATTAGAACTGACAAATGAGGGCCGGCTGAGTGGCTCAGTTGGTTAAGAGCTCGCTCAAGAGTTTGAGCTCTGAGCAACAGCGGTTCGAGTCAGCCCGAGCTGAGCAGCCGTGAGCTGCCAACAGGTGGCGGGATGGCTCAGCTAAAAAAAAAAAAAAAAAAGAACTGACAAATGAAATCAGTCAGTAAAGTAGCAGGATACAAAATTAATATTCACAAATCAGTTGCATTTTTATATACCAATAATGAATTATCAGAAAGAGAAATTAAGAAAACAATCCCATTTACAATTGCATCCAAAAAATAAAATAAAATATGTAGGAATAAATTTAACCAAGAAAGTAAAAGAGCTGTCTGTACTCAGAAAATTATAAGACATTGAAGAAAGAAACTGAAGACGATATAGATATAAATAAACGGAGGCATATACTGTGCTCATGGATAGGAAGAATTAACATTGTTAAAATGTCCATATTACTCAAAGCAATCTATAGATTTAATGCAATCCCTATCAAAATACCAATGGCATTTTTCACAGAACTAGAACAAATTATTCTAAAATTTATATGGAACCCCAAAAGACCCCGAATAGCCACCACAGCAATCTTAAGAAGAACAAAGTTGAAGGCATCATGCTACCAGATACCAAACTATACTACAAAGCTAGAATAATCAAAACAGCAATGGTACTGGCATAAAAACAGATACATAGATCAATAGAATAGATTAGAGAGCCCAGAAATAAACCCATGTCTAAATGGTCAATTAATCTATGACAAAGAAGGCAAAAATACACAGTGGAGTAAAGACAGTGTCTTCAATAAATGGTGTTGGGGAAACTGGACAGATGCATGCAAAAAAATGCAACTAGACCACATTTTTACACCATATACAAGAATAAACTCAAAACAGATTGAAGACTTAAATGTGAGACGTAAGACAATAAAAATCCTAGAAGAAAACACAGGCAGTAAACGCTCTGACATTGCTCTCAGTAATATTTTTTCTAATGTACCTCTTCGGGCATGGGAAACAAGAAAAAATAAACAAACAGGACTTCATCAAATTAAAAAGTTTTTATACAGCAAACTATCAACAAAACGAAAAGACAACCTACCAACTTGGAGAAGATATTCGCTAATGATACATCCAATAAGGGATTAATACCTAAAATTTATAAAGAACCCATACAACTTATCAAAAAAAAAAAAGTTAAATTAAAAAATGGGCAGAGGACCTGAATAGACATTTCACCAATGAGGACATACAGATGGCCAATAAACATATGAAAAGATGCTCAACATCACTAATCATCAGAGAAATGCAAATAAAAACCACAATGAGATCTCACCTCACACCTGTCAGAATGGCTGTCATCAACAAATCAACAAACGAGTGTTGGCAAGGATGTGGAGGAAAAGGAACCCTTGTGCATTATTGGTGGGACTGCAAATTGGTGCAGCCGCTATGGAAAACAGTGTGGAGAGTCTTCAAAAAATTTAAAATAGAACTACCTAATGACCCAGCAATCCCACTTCTGGATATTTATCCAAAGAAATCCAAAATACTAATTTGAAAAGATATATGCACCCCTATGTTCACTGCAACATTATTCACAATAACCAACATACGGAAGCAACCTAAGTGTTCATCAATAGACAAATGGATAAAAAAGATGTGGGACCTATATACAGTGGAATATTACTCAGCCATAAAGAATGAAATCTTACCATTTCAACATGAATGGACCTACAGGATATTATGCTAAGTGAAATAAGTCAGAGAAGACAAATACCATATGACTTCACCTATGTGTGGAATCTAAAGAACAAAATTAATGAACAAACAGAAACATACTTATAGATACAGAGAAGAAACTGATGGTTGCCAGTTGGTAAGAGAGGGTTGGGGCTGGGTGGAAAAAGATTTAAGTACAAATTGGTAGTTACAAAATAGTCACAGGAATGTAAATTACAGCATAGGGAATATAGTCAATAATATTGTAATAATGATGGTACCAGGTGGGTACTAGACTTATGGGGGGATCACTCTGTAAATTATATAAATGTCTAACCACTATGCTGTACACATGAAACTAACAGTGAATATCAATGGTAATTTAAAAATAAAAATTAATTTAAAAAATGAGGGAAATATATACAACTGTAAGTGATCGCTGCTATTATATTAATCTGCTCTGTGCATTCAAAACCATTATAAAAATGACGGACCCACAATCACTGTTTCAGATTAACTTTTGGCAAAGACGGGGAAGCCATGCAAAAACTTCCAGCCACTCTTGCATGGCGCGCTCAAGGAGCTGGGAGGGGCGCGCCGTGCACTCCTGGTTCAAGGCAAGCACCGCCACATGCCTCCCCCAGGCTGCATCAAAAGAAAACTGGAGCCCTCTTCCCTGCCAAGTCGGGATGGCCCGCCGACGGAGCCCGAGAGGACCGGGAGTCGCGGAGAGGCGCAGGTCACCATCACCGCCTGGACCGGACGCAGCCGGGACTCCGCTGCCCGCTCGGAGCTCTCGGCTGAGGAAGTTACGTTGGGACCCTGGGAAAGGCTGGGCGGGGGTCCTGGGAGTCAGGCCCTGGTGGGGGGGAGGGCGACAGGGGGGGCGTGAGGCGTCGGCTGGACTCACCAGGTGCTTGAGCACCTCAGAGGTCAGGGTCCGGAGCCGGCGCTGAGCCAAGCGGGCTGAGGTCCAGCGAAGCGGCGGTGTCAGCCCTGGCCCCCGATCGGCGCGTCCCAACGGCGGAGGGAGCTAAGGGGGCCGAGGCGGGCTTAATGCTCGGGGCGGCCTCAGCGGGCGGTCCGGGAAAGGGGAGGGGCCGAGCCTAGTGGCCTGTGACGCACAGACGCGGTGCAAGCCTCTCACAGGAGTGCCCCTCCACGTTTTATAGGACAAGTCAACGCAGGGGAAAGGTGACTGGAGGAGACTGGGGACATGAGGGAAAAGATGAGAGGAAATAAGGGTAGTACTCCTTAGCCAGCCTGCCTCGGCTGGCGGTAACAGCGATTGAACACCGCGCGATGGCCGGAAGTGGGCAGGGCATGGGGGCGGAGCAAGCCGTGTTGGCGCGCAGTCTGCTGGAGCAGAGATTTGCGGCCGTGCGGACCGGAAGTGGGCGGGTCGGGGGGCGGGGCCGACGGGGGGCGTGTTCGCGCTGGGCGCGGCCCCACTGAGGCTGTGGCTGCGGCGTTGGCCGCGGGCGCGAGGCTTAGATCCCGAGAACCCTGCTGGAGTCCAAGTTCGTTAGAAGCCTGCACCTTGGAGCGGGCCACGATGGGGCCGGGTTGAGCCGCCCGCCACCGAACAAGCAGCGCGGCCACGGATGGAGGGGCCGGTGGAGTTCGGCCCCGAGGCGGTGCTATGTTTCCTTTTGGAGCGCGGGGGCCGAGCCCGGCACACCGAGCTAGTGCAGCACTTCAGGGGCGCCCTGGGCGGTGAGCCCGAGCAACGTGCCGGTGCCCGCGCCCGCTTCAAGGAGCTGGTCAACGCCGTAGCCACGGTGCGCACCGACCCTGCCGATGGCACCAAGTACGTACATCTCAAGAAGAGGTTCTGCGAGGGCCCACTGTCGCCCGAGGTCGCGCCCCCCCGGGACCTGCCCCGCATCTCGGTGACCGCAGAGCCCGAGCCCCGCGGCGTCGACCCCGAGACGCCCGATGGCCCGGCCAAGAGTCGGGAGAGCGGCCTGTGCGCCGAGGCGGCGTCCACCGTGGCGCCCCCGGGTCTGGACTGCGTGCCGGGCGATGGGGAGTCTCCCGCCGCCGCCCTCGGGCCTCCAAGCCTGGCCAGCGACAGCCGAAGAGGGCCGCCTCTGAGCGGCGGGGCCCGGAGGAAGAACTCGCTGCGCGTCGCAGCCGGGGCATCCGCCCCGGAGCCCAGCGAGGACCTGGAGCCCCCGCCCCACGGCTGCGAGGAGGTGGACGGGGGGAGCTCCCCCGGGGGGGCCACCACCCCAAGGTCTACTCGCCAGAACCTCCTGGACCTTGTGATGGGCAGCTCCCCGCAGCTGAAAAGGAGCGTCTGCCCTGGGGGCAGCAGCCCTGGGTGCTCCTCGGGGGGAGGACGCGGCAAAGGCGGGGGCGACTCGGACAGCGCATCGGTTGCTTCGTCGTCGGCAGAGGAGGAGAGCAGCAGTGGGGGCTCGGTGACGCTAGACCCTCTGGAGCACGCCTGGATGCTCACGGCCTCGGAAGGCAAGTGGGACAGCCTAGAAGCGTTGCTCACTTGTGAGCCTGGCCTGCTGGCTAAGCGGGACTTCATCACCGGCTTCACCTGTCTACACTGGGCCGCCAAGCATGGCAAGCAGGAAATCCTGGCCATGTTGGTCAACTTCGCCAACAAACACCAGCTGCCAGTGAACATCAACGGCCGGACCAGTGGAGGTTACACCGCCCTGCACTTGGCAGCCATGCACGGGCACGTGGAGGTGGTGAAGTTGCTCGTAGGGGCCTACGACGCAGACGTGGACATCAGGGACTACAGTGGGAAAAAGGCCTCGCAGTACCTGAGTCAGAGCATCGCTGAGGAGATCAAGAACCTGGTGGGAGCCCTAGATGAGGACGACGACGGAGAGAGCGCTACCGGCAGCGGGGGAGGGCGCTGGAGGCTGTCAAAGGTGCTCCCTTCGCACCTCATCACCCACAGACTCTCCCACATCCTGGAGGATGGAGGGGATCATCACCACCACCACCATTTGGCTGAGGGATGGGCTGGAGGCAAAGCAAAGGACCCAGGTCGCAAAGCCTCAGGCAGCTCTAGTGGGCGAGTAAAACCCAGACTCAACAAAATACGCTTCCGAACCCAGATCATCCACACCACACCCTCTTTCAGAGACCGGGAGCAGCCACTGGAGGAGGGGGAGGAGGAGGAAGAAGAGGACCGGTCTCTTAAAGGCCAGTCATCCTCGTTCAAATTGAGACCAAAGTCCAATGTATTCGGGTAAAAATCATTTCTTTCAGAAAATTCTAAGCTTAATTTGCCTTCCGAATTAGAATACTAGATGTATGCAAGAAAGTGAGACCAGAAAAGACTTCAGCTAAATTCCACGTTCTTAACTGGGGGGTTGGAATGGGTGGGGAGAAATACCCCCTAGCATTCTGGGTGAGGTGGATTTCCAAGTGATTCATCAAACCTTGCCCTAGGCCTCTTTTCCCCATGGTATCCCTCTACCCTGAAGTCCCTTTTTCTAATGACTAGAAATGTATCTAAATTGGTGGTACAGATTTGATGATTTGAGGGTTCATTTGATTTAACCATTACTGGATGCCATGCAAAGTAAGGAATATTACACTTTTATGTATCTGTTTTTTAAACTGGTTACTCGTCCAAGAGCGACAAGAAATGGTGTAATGAAACTGGTAGTATTTGTAAGTGTGAACAAATCTACATACTGCCCTGTTTTTTTTTTTTATTACTAATTGCATTTGGTTTTTAAGATACTACTGAAGGTCAGGTCAGAATTGAATGCAAAAGAACTAATTAGAGAATAATGTGAATAAAAATGGGAATCCTGTTGGTATCCTATTTGTATTGTAAGTAGTGTTCAACTATTTTTTTTAAAAGCAATTTCAGTTTTAATCACTGAACTAAAGAAATAGGCAGCATTCACTAATTAGGTTTCCTCCTAACTATCTCTAATACCACTGCACTCAATATTAAGGTACATTATTATTAACTACACAAATTTTTTGATTAAAGAAAACACTTAACAACCTATGGTACTTTTAAGTAAAACATTGCCACTGGTACTGATGCTCACTAATGTGTTTTGCTCTTCTAAAAGTCTAAATTTGCTGAAGTTTTTATTCTGAGGTTATATAACAAATGGTTTTATTTGACATGATCCTATTTGATGATTCTTAGAGCCAAATTGCCTACAGAAACTTTCTGGTTTAAATGATTAGCTAATATTGGCATAAATCTTTGTGAGCTTATGCTTCTGTGAAGTAATTATTAAATCACCTTAATGACTGTCACGTAAGGTACGCTTTTTGTTTTCCTAATAAAACACATTCATAGTCTCTGCTCTGTAGCAATATTTTGCAAATGTTTAAAATACTAAATTCTTTCAATTTTCTAATGTTTGCTTAAGTCTATTAGAGACATACAGTGAAGTTACTGAAAACATGGATAGTAAATCTACCTACTTAAAAATAGCACTTTATAAAGGGAAAAGAGAAGAGATGGTACTATTTCTATATTTAAATGCTGCTGGTTATTGAATTCCTTTGTATATAAATGAAAAATACCATTCATTAAAATTAGAGACTTACATTTTAATTACATTCCATTCAAATATGTTAGGGTAAATTTTTTATAATTATTGTAAAATTTAACTCACATATTAAATATATTTGTAACAAGCTTCAAAACAACTTGTGGGAGACTAATTCCAGCAAGTCCCCCCTTAGTCTTTTTGAACTCGTAATTGCTGAAACAGAAGTACCTGTAGCCGATAGCTTATAGAGATTGAGGAGTGAGTTAACTTGCAGAGTGAATGAACCAATATATGAATTGCACAGAACTGCAGTCTTTAATGAAGTGTTAGATCTTTAATTTCCCAAGTCATAGAAATTGGTAACAAGTTTGTCACACTTCTCTAGATAGTAATTGAGTTAGTTTAAAGATTAATGAAAAATATTCACATAGATATTTAAACTATTACCCATTTGTGTGCCTTTATTTTTGTTTTAGAATTATGGAAATGGGCCATGTACATTTGAGAAGCACTTTTATCCATACATATGGGTGAAAAACAATCTAATTTTGTATAAATTAAAAATAGGTCCCTTGAAGGTGAAAGCAGCCATTTGTTTTGAATCATATACACATTACCTGTATCTAGTGCAGAATAAGCTATAACTTCCCATTGAGGAATCTTACCTTTCATTGACATATAAAGCTAAAGTGAACTATAAAAAGTAGACACTTCAGAACCATCTAAATATTCTATAAACAGTCTTAATCTCTTAAATATGTATGTTACTAATTGCACAAAATCTATTAATTTGCTAGATCTTTAGAGATTGAACCAATACTTCATTTAATTTGCTTTTCACACTGAAGATTTTAACTTTTTCAATAAAATATACTTTAAATTTTCAAAACTCATTCCTGAGGGGAACTACTTGTAGTGTTCCTTGCCATGATGCGCTGTGTAGCGTTTTCAGCTACTTAACTTTACATTCCTCTTATTTTTCAATTTCTAAATGGAGAATATAAAGAGCAAATAATTTGTGTAATTTGATATTTGTGGAGTTATATTTGCCATTAATGGAAATTATGTCAGTTACTTAGATGTTTGTTGATACAAAACTGTGTGGTTAGAAAACCCAAGTATGTCCATGTGTTTCTTATTGATACACTTGAAACTAGTGAATGTGTACAACAATTCTCTTCACTTTTATGGTATATAAAATGCAGCTAGCTTATATAACTTGAAAATCTGGTACTATTTTATTCATGCCTGAAGTCTTGGAGTCCAGGATGCCTTGTGTCTTATTTTTTAAATAAGTGAAATTTTGGAAGTTTAGAATGTAAAATTTGTAGTTTGTTTTGTCAAAATAAAAGGTTCACACTAGATTTTTTTCTCCAAATTGTCTAAATCTCCATAGTCCTTTATAGTTTTTATGTGTATCATGTTTTACATTCATACAGTGCTTTTTGAATTTTCAATTTATGTGACCTCTTTCTTGACCCCTAATGTTAGTAGCCATATAGTTCTAATTTACAGATAAAGAAAAGAAGGTTGATGGCTGTTCAGGGTTACAAAGTAAATGGCAGTTAATAAGATCTTAAAATTACGGCCTTTTTCACGTCTTTTTTGCACTTCAAATGGCACCAGTAATGAAGGAATCAACTTAACAGAGAAGGTAGTACCGTCACTACTGCCTTAATAAAAAGAAAGTCTGGCTCCTGCACACAGCATCTACAGTAACCCTCCCTATGGGGACCAGAGCTTCAGAAAGGTATGGGAATGCCTTTTTTCCATTTTCTTCAATATGTATCAAGTTCTGGACATTAATGAATTCATTTCCTCATTAAGGCTGCCTTTGATCTTTATTTTAGCAAAATTTACCTCTATCAGATGGCAAAGGGATGTAGGAATCCTTGATGTAATTATCTGCCATTGCTCTCTCTTGGGAAGATGCCGTTATGATTGCTGCCAGGGTGTTTTATTTTTTAAGATTTTTATTGGGAAATCAGGGGAAGGGGAACAGACAAGTTTCTGTTGTTTTGTTCTTCAGTCTAGTTGTGGAGGATGTTGCTTCACTGGCCCAAGTTGGCACCATCATTGCGCTCTTCCCGGGCAAGGCAGATCAGTTGCTGGTCTCTGGACGGCCACTCCCGGCGGCTGCTGGCCGCTCACGCTGGCTGCCGGCTACACACAGTAGCTTATGGCAGCCCACTGCAGCCGGGGACTGCAGCCTACACTGTCGCTGGAGACCCACGGCAGCTCAGCCCCAGGTCGAGCTGCCTGCCGTTCACCATCTTGGCTGCAGAGGGCAGTGTCACTGGCCCTCATATGTGGGACCCGAACCGGGGTCCTCTGGCATCCCAAGCCAGCTCTTAACCAGCGCACCACTTGGCTGGCCCCTCTGCTGGGGTATTTTGTTATTGCTGTTCATTTATGATAACTTATGAAACATTTTTCAGTATAACTGAAGAACAAGATGAGTCTAGTTTCTGTTTCTAAAATGACTTCTTAGAAGTATGTATCTTGAAAGGATTCGTTGAACAGCTCATTTGAAGATATCTTTGTAAGTTTTCCTAGTGAAAAATTATTTTTTATTTTGCTAAATAAATGGCATTACTTGGCGCTTCTTGTATATTAATCCTAAAAGTAAGTACTCTGGGAATTTGCTGCAAACCATTGCTTCTTCAATGATTAGTCATATTTTCATGAAATAATATTAGAGGACTGGAAGATGACACTTATAAACTTGTTTTTTGAGATATATTAATAGCAGTGGAGTTGTTTGCATCACTGTCTGCTTCTTTTTCCTCTGAAGAACATCACTTTCATGTTACCATACCTTCTTCTTAATCTTCTCTTTAAGTGTCATTTTCATCTCAGGAAGTGGCTTCTCCAGTAAGTTAATAAATTGTCCGCATTTATTGATAAATGTGTGACAAGTGCCCCCACCCCGCACAATGCCTGACATGTTGAAGGTACTCAATAAGGTTTTTTTTTAATGGAAAATGCTAAAGAAGCATTTTGTAATGTTGCATTATATGGGTTATTTCAACAATATGCATTCATGCTAAGTGAATATGTTGGGGTCACCGCTCCTTAACAAAACTTAGACAAAAGGTTTTCGTTCCAGAGACTTTATTAGCCAGGCCTGGTGACTGTCTCTCTCTCTCTCTGCAAAAGGAGAGATCAGCCCCTAAGTCTTGGTGGGTGAGGAATTTATAGCTGAAGCTGGATACAGAAGCGAAAAAAAAGCGTTTAGTGTGTAAAAGGAAAAATGGTTAGTTTATCTTATTTTAACAAACTATAAAACATAGTTAGGTTATTATTTTTAATGAACCATAATACATAACTCGCTTATCTTCTTAACAGGCTATAAAACATGACTTGTTTATCTTTTCCTAATAAGCCATATACTTTGCTTATCTTCTTCTACTTTCTTGACAAGACAATTTGTTATGTTTTTTGCTGAAACAGGAGTTTTTAAATTCCTCTGGGTGGGGGTACTCTCCGAAATGAGCTTGCTTAGCCTAGGGTCTGGGTCTGGGTCTCTACAAATAGAGGTTAAGTATTTTTCATATGACATGTTTACCCTAACTGCCAGCTAACCACTTCATCTGCAACCCAGCCAAAAGAACAATCTGTTCCAATCCTGGAGGTAAAATCGGCTCTATTAGGATTTTACTTTGTGAGCAATTTAAGGGATTTTCAAGGGTAAATTTGATTATAAGAAAGTTTTATTTTACAACAAGTTGACTCAAGTACATAATCCCTAGGAGAACCTAACTGGCTTTAAATATTCTAAGTGTTATCAGTATGCAAATAACTATTTATGTGAAACCCCCAAGAGCAAAAGAATAGGAGACGGAGTTTAGGTTAGCCTAGAGAACTTTCCAATAATTATTTTAAACATGCCATTGACTCTCTCATGAGGTAGAACACTCAGTCTTTGGAAATAAGAGCACCTGAAAAGTTAAAACAGGTCATTGTAAAGCACCCTTGTGACTGATTCTGTTTTGAGAAACATTGCTTTAGGCCACATCCATTCTGACCAAAGGTTTAGCCAAAACTGGCCTGACTTAGAATGAAGTCAACCAGTGAAGTAGGATCATGAGTTTTTTTTAAAAAAAAAAAACAAAAAAAAAAAACAACTTTATGCTATTCTGATCAAAGAACCTGGAAGTGCCCGTTAGAATACTTTTCTGGGTCTCCAAGAAACTTAGGGTTTCATAGTCTAGACATATAGTTGAGCATCCTTGAGGCTTGTCCAAAAGTTTCCAATATTGATAAATGTGATCTTTGAGTTTTGTTTAGTCCATTTGGGCTGCTACAACAATATCATAGACTAGGTGGCTTATAAACAACAGAAATTTATTTCTCACAGTTACGTTGACTGGAAGGCCAAGATAAAAAACCTGGCAGATTCAACATCTGGTGAGGGCGCCTGCTTCCTTGTTCATAGGCAAGCCTCTATTTGCTCTGTCCTCACATAGCAGAAGGAGCAAGGGAGCTCTCTGGGGTCTTTTATAAGGGTACAATCCCATTCATGAGGGCTCTACCTTTGTGACCTAATCACCCCCCAAATTTTCTACTTCCTAATACCTAGTCACCTTGGGGAGTAGGTTTCAACACATGAATAGGGGGGGGGTGGAGGAGAGTCACAAACATTCAATCCATAACAAGTTTGCTTTCAAGAGGCAATTATTTGGTTCTAGTCAGCAGTTCAATGCTATGGCTGCATGCCGAGTCTGCACTGAGATTCTAAACCTGGCTGAGGGTTTTCTTTGGCTTTATGAAAACAGTTAATACCTCCAGGAACTTGCTAGTAGTTTTAAAGCACTGTATGAAAAGTAAGCTGTTTAATTCTCTCAACTCCCCTCCCCATTCAATTCTAGTATCTCCATTTTATTGATGGGGAAATGAGGTGTAGAAACTGGCTACTTGCCCAAATTCACAAAGTTGGTAGATAGCAGAGCCTGGCCTTGAACTAAGGCAGCTTGGCTCTGAGGTTTGTGGTAAGCACTAGGCTTTGCCACTTCTCTGGGAACATAAGATACAGTCAACAGGCCATACACTGAAAAGACTACCACCTAGTGATGCAGAAATTGATGTAGAAAATTCATAGTCTCTGTATAAGAGACCGAACAAAAACCACAAACAAGCACTAATGATTTGGGACAGATGCACAGGAATAAGATTAGAACTGGATTTTTAGGTGTTTTGCCCATCTCACCTAGGATAAAATTCATCTGGGCTGGGAAGGAATATTTCCTTAAACTCAGCATGGTGGAGTTGCTAAAATGTATAGGGTGTGGTTACATTTCTATTTTTAGGCTCATCTCTCCACTCCAGCCTCCATCCACCTTGTCTGAGCACTTAAGCATTAGTGGAAGAACACAGGCCCACTTCCACTCATCAAGAGATTGAAGGTCAACCTGGAAGAAAGCCAGCAACACACCATCCATTTTCCTTACCGTAAATTTGTGACATGCTACATCCGAATTTTGATAACTCATTTTGGAAGAGGCAGAAGCTTGCCTTCACTATTACAAAGGGTGATATTTGAAAATTGGGGTTTTTTTCACACTATCACCAGTATTTTTTTATTGTGGTTGGTTGGTGTTCTTCAGCACAATTAGAGAAGAGAAATAAACAAGTGGTTTAAAAGTTGAAATAGAGGATATAAAATTATAATTATTAGCAAATAACAGCGATTTGCTTCAAAAATCCAAGGGAGAATAAATAGAAATAGTTACAGTCAGGTAATTCAGAAAGATAACTGAACAAGGATCATATATGGAAATCAATAGTGTTCATAGATGCAAACGATAATCCATCAGAATGGATTTTAAGAACAATCTTCAAGGACTTTGGCTCATTGTTTGCAAATTGCTCTTACAAATGAGTCACTTTCTACAATTTTGATGCTCAGTTAACTATGCATGTACTTCAAATGAATAAAAATTTAATTTACTATGAAATTTTTAAATAAATAACTTATTTTTATATAAAAATGTAATGTATGCTCATGGATTAAAACAAATGACAGTATAGAAAGAGGGTGAAAAGTAAACACTACTCATTTCTTTCCCTGTTTACATTCCCCAGTGTAATTCCGGCTAATGGTTCCTTCCATACTTGATTTTTCTTTAATTCAGGCTGATCTGTCTCCTTGGTTTAAAATAATTGACTCAGTTGGTACTGGGTTATACCTAATGCAGATAATGAAGAAGTGAAAAACAGCTAGTATTTAGATTCTCATCTAAAGGACTCCTTAACTAGAAGGCTTCAGAGATGAGACTAGGACTTGTTACAGTTTGGGTTCCCCAGGAAGCGTCACTCGCTTGCTCCATCTCACTGTGCCCATTGCCAGTCCTTTGCATTCTTTCCAGAGAAAAATTTGCGAAAGAACAGCTGACCATGTCACTCCCAGGCCTTGGACTATAAGAAGGCTTTCACAATCTCCCAGCCTACTTTCGAGTTTCTGGCCTCATCTCCAGCCACTTGCCTCCCACCCCCCACCCCTGCACCATGCTTTGGATGCTTGAAGCTCCTTGAGGTTCACAGAACACGCAGTCCTCTTTACAGGCTCTGCGCCCTTTTCCAGGCTGCACAGATGGCTGGAACTTGCTTTCCTGTCACTACCTGGAAATCCCCTGGTCCCCTCTTCCTTGGTTATTTCCCCCCCACAACCCTGACCAGTTAACAGTGTTCTCCTCTGTGCTCCCCCCCCCCACCCCCAGCCCCTGAGCGTCCCTGTTTCATCGACCCCTGGTTTTCTGTTTGCTCTCAAGAGCAGATGTCTTCCTCAGGCCCAGCCATACTGAGGCACGTTTGCTCTCAGGAGCTGTTTAAAGACTAAAGGAATGAACTGCTCTTCCTGCTAGCTGGCCTCCCACAGTCTACACTTTGCCCCAGAACTTTTGGATCTCTTAGAGAGGACTATAACTGGAGCTTCTTTTTCTCAAAAGCTAGAGTGGCCCAGCCAGATAGCTTCCGGCAGGTGAGTCAGGTATCTGTGTGGGGTGAGCGTTATTCATTTAAAAGCTATCCCACCCTGATTACCTTTCCCAATGTCTTACCTCAAAAGCCTGGATTAAGTATCCTCCTGTAGGGACACAGTGAGAAAGTTTCTTCCAGGACAAGCATGTTTTCATCCATAATCAACCATTAGAAAAAACGGGATTTCTTTATCAAAAAGCTGGATACCACCTTTAAAGCCAAAATCAATCTCCTAAAAGAACTCTGTAAACAAGATTGGTAAGTGTGGGGTAGAGGGAGGAAAAGGAAAAGAAGGAGAAGAGAAAAAGAAAGGACACAGGACAACCTGAGGTGGGGTCTGGACAAAAAAAAGGATGCTCATGAGGGCCAATTTAATTCTACAAAAATAATGACGGTTGCTCTTCTGTGCGCTGTAGGGCAAGGCATGCCCTGTTAAGTCTGCAGGCTCCACGGAGAGGGGCTGCCGGTTCACACTCTACATCCAGTGCTGTGTGCACATGGCAACTGCATAGTCAACATATGTGCAAAGGAAGCCATGGAGCATGGATGGTGGTCTGGGGCTAAGATAAAAGTAAATGCCGTGGTTCAGTTCATCATACAAAATTGTTTTGAGGTAACCTCCACTCTGGGGATGTTCCAGAGAGGGTTAGTAGGAGACAAGCATGTGAGAGCAGGTAGGGGCCATCTCTCAGAATGTTTTGAATGCCACATTGAGAAGTGTGTCCATGCTCTGGTGAGTTTTTTTGAGCAGAACAATAACATGATGCATATTATATTTTAAGAAATTTATCTCTCACAATAAATTGCTTTGATTATTCTGAGCAACATTCTGGACCATGATTTGCTTTCAACCTATCTTGCACATTTCATATAGATTATTTTAGCCTTAGACTGCTTCAGGTTTCCATTTGAAGCCATTTGTAAGTTGTCTGGGGAATATTTCTTGAGGTCTACTCTTCTTTTTCTTCCTTTGTGGGAAGATAATGACTATAGATGTGTGTGATTATTACGCTGATTGTTGCAGATTCTCTCCTTGTGTCCTCCACCTCTCTCACTGCCTCTTGGTGATACACAGATCTGTTTATTCAGATTTGGGCTACATAGACATTAAGCTCTTAACTAATAATGAAGAGATATTTTGGTAAGCAAATGAGCAGAATAAAGGAGTATTTAAGGGAAATGTTGCTAGGTGAGGATTTTAAACCACCACAATGCGCCATTCATTCCAGGCTAACACAGCCATTATTGTAGGACACTGAGGCGAGAGAATTCCTGAACTGAGTGGGAAGTTGACAGGATAAACTTTGAGGTCATTTTAACTAGAATATTCTGTGATACAGATGCTTATTCTCATGCCCCAGAAACTGCACTGCAGGTCACTCTCAGCATTTATTAACACTGGAAGCTATGTTGAAGCCAAAACTTGTCAACCCAGTTTGAATTTACTAAATAGAAATGAATTGCACTTGTAACAGCTTATAATTCAGATGTTTCATCAATTCATGTTGATCTGACCCCCAATCAGTGGTGATTATGGTAGTTACAAAGATTTACGTAGATACAATTGACTCATGCAAAATACAGATTCTGTATTTTCTCCTTGAAAGTGACCCCTCTCTCTTGATCATTGGAAAACTGATCTGCCATTTATGTGCCATTTAAACTTAGGCAAGTTATGTATTCTGAGTTTCAGTAGTTCATCTATAAATTGAAGATAATATATCCTGTACAGCCCATCATGCACGTTGTTTTGATATTCAAATGATATATCATGTGGATGGTTTAAAACACATAACATGTAGAATTAAAGAAGTCCAGTGTCAAAATTCCTTTTCATTCTTCTCTCACCAAATCAGGCTGTTTCCTCTTCTAAAATCATGATTATACACCCAGAACTTCTCTTGAGTCAAGTTAAAAGCTTGCAGATTTCAAAAAGAAATTGATAAATCATAACAATATTTTAAGTGTCTTTCAGAAACTGATAGATCATGCATTCCAAATACTAGAAAGGATGGAGACTATCTAAATTACAAAGTAAACTACTTAATCCATGTATTTATAAATAAACTCTGTACCTAACAAATTGTGAATGTGTATCTTTCCCACTATACATGGAAGAATTGAAAATCTGTGCTCAGGAGAGAAGCTCCAGGTTAATTAAGTCATCTCAAGATCATTGTATAATAAAGAATGTTTCTGGTCTTTGTCCTGGGTTCCAGGCATCAAGTTTCTAAAATCTCTTGGAATTTTGTGAAGGATAGGAGTGTCTTTGTTATGCTAACGAAGTGACTCCTAATGGGCCTCTAGATAGCTTCAGGGTGGAGGCTGGTTACCAGAAAAACCAACCATGGAATTAGAGGTTTGGGACTTGGAGCTTTGAAACCTTTGGGGAGGAGAATGGGGCTTCTCAGGAAATTCACTAATGTGTCTGATAATTTAATCAACTGTGCCCACATAGTGTAACCCCAATAAACACTCTGATGGACACTGAGGTTTCCTGGTTAGTGGACACACTGATGTGCAGGGAGGGTGACTGTGCCCTGAATCCACACAGAGAGCATAGAAACTACATTTAGGACTGTGAAAAATAATATAAACTGAGCCACTTCGAAATGAAGTCGGAGCTACCATCCCAGAGAAACTGCCTTGAGTATCTTACTCCTCAAATATTTGGAATATTAAAACTGGGCAAAATAATTTTTGGACTGGGCTTAGAGCAGCATTATATTCAAAACAACTATTTGCAAAGATAACAAGAAAGCAGACATAATGACTACTGTATTTAAAATTAAAGTCATTGTTTAGAATTGGCACCATTTTTATCTGCACCAATAGAAATGCCTTCTTTCTATTCTGGTAATAGTTCACCTCCCCTTTCTCATAAATACCCCTTGCGTTCCCTTCCTAATTGAACAATATTTGGGTTTCTGCCTGAATCAGTGCTTCCAGAATAGCTATTCTTTTGGATGTCAGACAAGCACTTGTTGCCTCTCATTTTGGCCTTTTATTTTTAGGTTAACAGGACACTCTCAGATCTTGCCCTATGTGTATCCCTAACAAGGAGGATATCCTTGGAGGACTCTGCCCTCCACCTGTGGGGCCTGAATTAATTCCAGGAGGCTACTGTTGGAACTGAATTGCGGTGCTCCCAGCTGGTGTCAGACCAATTTGTGTGGAAATAGAATATCATATCAATTCAGTACTTGATTTCCAGGATGAAATACACAATTATCATTTTAGATTTCTTTTCCTTCAAATTCCTTTCAACTCCAAAATCTTACACTATAAATGTTGTTACTCACTTTTTACTGTGCTCATGCTCTATGGAAAATGGTTTTGTGGAGCTGTATTAGGCGGGGTCTTAACAGGAAACAGAAGGCACATTTGGCTGGAATTATTGTAAAGACTTTGGATGAAGGAACAATTTTAGAAGAGACAGGACTAAGGGGACCAGCAGGGAAGATTGAAGCACCCAGGGCAGCTGTTGAGGTGTTACCAGTTACCTGTTGATAAAGCCGTGGAATATGGGCTGTCCAAGACCCGTGGTCCCAGAAGGATGCAGCCACTGTGGAACCATGGCCAAGTGTGAAGGAGCAACCCCAGCCTCTCTCTCCTCCGTCGCCTCTCAGCAGTTGGAGGGAACTGAAGGCAAGATTAGAAAAGAAACCCAGATGATTTGTCTCCTAGGTAGAGAATGAACCTGGGGCCAAATGGATGATGTCTAACACAGAAAATGAGTGAAGGGCTCAAAATAAGGACTGTTAGATTCAAGGGTTGTCACAGACTGGTCGATTTTTAAAAAGTTAATGGGTATTTGTTTTCTCATGTAGCATAGAGCTGGCTTACTTAATTCTCTTAAAATTCTAGTGTGTGCAATAGCTGGTATCATAGTAATGCTATTGCACAAGACTACTATGGATTAATGATGATTCACTTGAAATTTGTAGCTAGTCATTTTCTCCAGGAAACCTTTGATGAGTTGGCTATATTTGTAGGTTGTGTGGTCTCCTTTGCATCTTCCAGTATACTGTGCTGTTGTAGTTTAATTCTTTATCTCTTTTCTGTGCTACATTGCTTGTTTTTCCAAGGGCATGGATTTTCTCATATTCCTTTCTGAACACTCAGTACAAAAATGTGAGCAAGTAACAAGATACTACAAGTTGAATAAACTTATCTGAAAAATAAACAAGACTTTTATAAACAAAATGTATAATAATTGAAATTTAAAACAAACAAACAAACTTAATGGACAGCTTTACACCAGATTAAACATCTCAGAAGAGGAAAAAAACCAACTGGAACATACACTTGAATAAATTATACAGCATGTAGCTCAGAGAGAGAGATTTGTTTTTGATATAAAAAAGAAACAGATACATAAAGGATAGGATGAGATTAGACATACATGCATTCAGGATTCTAGAAGGATAAACTAGGGAGAAGGAAGAAGAAGCAATATTCAAAGAAATAATGGCTGGGAATTTTCCCCAACTAATTAAAAATACCAGTCATTGATCAGGAAATCCAACAAATCACAAATAGAAAAAAATGAATAGAAACCCACACCTAGATATATCATACCTAAACTGATGAACACCAAAAACAAAGAGAGGATGTTAAAATAAGCCAGAGAGGAAAGACAGATTATCTCTAAAAAATGGACAATTAGTCTGAGAGCTAATCTCTTAGCAGCAATAAGAGCTACAAGTGGGGCATGGAGACAGTTTCAATGTACTGACAAAAGTAACCATCAGCTATAACTGAAGATGCAGCTAAGAGATCTTTCAATATTGAGGGTGAAATGAAGATCTTTTCAGGCAAATAAAAATGGAGAGAATTTATCTCCAACATACTTGCTCATTGAAGAACTATATTCAGGGCTGGCAGAGTGGCACGCTGGTTAAGAGCTGGCTTGGGACACCAGCTCTGAGCAGCAGGGCCCTGGTTCGGATCCTACATGAGGGCCAGTGACGCTGCGCCCTCTACAGCTAAAATGGTGAACAACAGCTCGACCTAGAGCTGGGCTGCTGTGAGTCGCCTGCAATGGCGTAGGCTGCAGTTGGGCTGGCCGGCAGCTGGTGTGCGCTTTCATGAGCTGCCGTGAGCCTCCGTGAGCAGCTATACAATGGCTGGCAAGCAAATGTCTCACCAGGGAAGAACGCAATGATAATACCAATGTAGGCCAATGAAGCGGCATCCTCCACAACTAGACTGAACTTGTCTGTTCCCCTTCTCTGATTCCCCAACGCTGTTCCCCTCCCCGAATTCCCCAATAAAATCTTTTTTAAAAAAAGAACTATATTCAGAAAGAACCAAAGTAACTCCAGTTGGAAGGTCTGAGATGTGAGTGGTGATGTATATATTGATGTGCACTTGTGGGCAAATCAAAAGAATATTTATGGCACAATACATGAATAACAACCATTTGTAAGGTTAAAAATTAAGAGAGAATTAACATAGGAAGGAGTTTAGATCATCATCCAAAAAAATGATCATTGTTCACTGTAATATTAATTATTTGCACATAATAGAAAGTCACAACCACAGTGAATATCCATGAAGAAATAAAAATTGTTAAACAATAAAGATCACCTATTTCTGGTTAAATTTTTCATTGTCGACATGTCTACTTATATTGTCATCTGCCAGCAACTACTAACACATAGGCTATGGCAAGAGCCTAGGTGTTAACACCAATTTATAGAGAAACCCAAACTCATTATGTTCAATTCTAACATTTTCTGTAAATTGCAAAAAGAACAGGGTTTGAATGTTGGTGATCTAGTTCTTTAATCCACTTTATGAAACTCCAGTGTTCAGCAGAAGTGAGAGAAGTATTTGGCATGTTGTACTTTAATCATTTATTTTCTCGATCCAACATTCTCAAGCAGTGAAGTGAATAGCGTTTTTTCCACAGCTCATGAGTGGAGCCATATGTCATGTCCTAAGAGGAGCTGCATCCAAACTGGACTGTTTGACCTTGTCTAAGCCAAGGAAGAAGCTGAGATCGAGGAGACACACAACAGAAACCAGTAAAGATGGATTGTCAAGATGAAGTGAGAGTGCTCTCCAAAAATAATTCACTCAATAGGTATTATCGAGTGCCAAAGAGATGTCATGCATTGTGCTGAGCACTAAGTTGTAAACATGAATAAGACACACTCTCTACTTTTCCTACTACTGCAAAGTGATAAGCAAACACAAAATTGTATTATAATTATTAAAAATCTGATGATTAGAATTTTCTTTTTTTCCACTGAGAAGGGCATACCAAGATATATTTTTCTATTAAAAATTGTTATGTATCAACATAATATGCCTCCTGATATGATGCACTGAAAAGAATACATTCCTTCTGTGAATTCTCTGCCAAAAATGCATAACCTAATGAAACAAATAGGTAACATGTGACAAATCCAAATGGAGGGGCTTTCTATATACTGGCATGTAGTCTTCAAAAATGTCAATATCATGAAAGACAGAGACACTACGGAACTGTTCCAGATTAGAGACTCAAGAGATATGATAACCAAATGCAACACATGATCCAGACTTTTCTTTCGCTATAAAGGACATTATTAAGATAATTGGCAAAACCTGAATAAGGTTCGTAGATTATAATGGTATTGTGTCAATGTGTGTCAATGCTATTTTTCTGATTTTTTTGAATTTTTCTGTGGCTATGTAAAAGAATGTCCTAGCTTCTAGGAAATACACACAAACAATCTGGGCTACTTCATGTCAAATGATTCAGAAAACAAAAAGATAGAGAAAGTTAAAGCAAATGTGGCAAAACGTAAACATGGAAATCAGGACAAAATATATATGGAAATTCTTTGTGTTCTTATTGCAACCTCATTTTTTTTTTTAAAAAGGTGAAAGATACAAACTCTTATGTAAGTGTTAAGATAAAGGCTTTTCAGGTATTCATAGCACTCATTACAAACTAATTAAATTCATTTAAAGAAAAGGTAATTAAATTCATTTAAAGAAAAAGTAAACACTAGGTTTGCTCTCTGAAAATAGTTTCAAATGAAATTTAACTTTTTCCTGAAACTTTCATTTTCATGTTCCACTAAGGCAAACACAAGTTCCAAATTCCCCACCAAGAGTGCATGTTACATGTTTAGACAGGAGTGTTTTGTTGTTGCTGTTGCTGCTTTTCCTGAACCTGGTTTTGAAGGCCACCTCCAGAGTGCAGCTGAGCCATCTACAAAAGGTAATTGATCTAATTGCTCTTTCTGTGTGACCTCTTCCATTGGCTAGTTTAAAAATCAATCCAGTTAGATTTAGTTTTCACACATTTTAATAAAATCAATTCTTGATTCCCTGTTTAATATATATTATATACAGTAATGCAAAGAGTAAGTTTGCACAGTAATAAAAATAAAAATTTAAATGAAACCTCAGTAACAGGCTCCCATTATTCAATTCTCTTTTAGATTCTTTTATTTTCTAATTTTATTTATTTATTTATTTATTTATTTATAATTGAAATATATTTGACATCTAACATTGTATAAATTTAAGTTGTATAATATTGATTTGATACATTTATATATTTGTAATATGATTGCCATTGTAGCAAGGATTAGTGTCTCTATCACGTTACATAATTATCTTTTTAGTGGTTGGAGTCATTAAGTTTTAGTCTCTTAGCAAGAGTGATGATTATAACACAATATTGTTGTCTTTTAGATTTTTTTTTAATGGCTCATTCATGAGGGCTTGATCTCAGTTACTAAGCTGGTTCTCCTAAAAATCACTAAATTGTTCAAAACTGTTAAAAACCACTAAAACTGTTTTTAAAACAAGTTTGAAATGCCTAGGAAGTTGCATTGTTGAGATGATTCTCTTGTAAGCTCCCTGGTTCTTCTGCCAACCCCTTGAGATGATATTTCTAGAAGTAAATAGAGGTTGGAGACTTTTTCCTGTCTTCAGTAGAGTTCTGACCATGCTCCAAAACAAAGCCTGTACTCAGCAGATGTTGCTACTGGCCAGATTCCCTTACGGCCGACATGGGAGCAATCTACACGCAATGTCGCCTGGTTTTTCTATTTAATATTCTTGGAAAGAAGGAGCGAATTGCCCAATACCTTGAATGCTTTTTGTTGTCATGTAGACCTTGCATATTCAAAGTAGTTTAATCTGTAGCACTTCCTCATTTGCAGAGATTCATTCAGATTTTTTCAAGGGCTTTTATTCTCTACCTTGTGAATTAAGAAATTTGTAGTAGTCAGTGGTGAATTTAAGCATTAGGTCAAATCTCTGTAAAAAATAAAGCAGATGTTTCTCCATCTTACTAGACATCATAGTAGAGAGAATCCCTCCAGAATCTTCTGCAGGCTTTCATTAAATAGTTATTATATTTGACTCTTGAAATCATGTAAGGAAATTGGTTGTAATCTAGTGGCTTTGACCTGCCTTTTACTCAAGGTTATTACTGGGTCATTTATGTTATCTAATGGTACCAGATTAAGAGTAAAAGAAAACCCAAGGAATATCTTGCTCAGTAAGGACTGGGAATTTTTTTTCTTTCTTTCTTTCTTTTTTTTTTTTTTGCCTTCTGGGGTTTTTTTTCTTCTAAAAGAGCACATTAAGTATAATGGGGAGTTCACATGAATGCTTAGGAATGATCAGGTTCCTTTTGTTTTCAAAGCCCGAGTTTCCTTTAATATTTAATCTTTCCTTATGATAGCTCTAAATAGTAGGCATGTATTACAGCATCCCTTTTCTAAAAGCAGTGAACTCAAGCCAGAGCAGAGGTGGTGACTCACTGAGGGCCACCGCCATGTTTCATCACCACAGTATGTCACTCGAGTCACCTGCAGGCTGCCAGCTTCCTGCTGTTCCTATGAATCACAGTCACATTCAGCCCCTTCTGAATGGGAAGCTCAGATTCCTGGGCTCTGTTTTCATCCTGTCCCACTGCTGTTTACTGAACAGTCATTCCAAACCCTCAAGCCTAGAGACTGAAGCATCTGTTATGATAAATCAGGCCCAGGTATAGCAAGAAGGACTGCACCAGATGGCTGAGTGTCCATCCACACCCACCTGGCTCCTGGCTCCAAACCAATTCTGACAATCTCCTGACACTCAGGGGCTGTTACTTTTTTTTTTTTTAGCTGAGCCATCCTGCTACCTGTTGGCAGCTCAGCGGCTGCTCAGCTCGGGCTGGACTCGAACCGCTGTTGCTCAGAGCTCCAACTCTTGAGCGAGCTCTTAACCAACTGAGCCACAGGGGCTGTTACTTTTATGTGGGGCTTACCAAAGGCTAAAAATTGAGGTAAATCTTCTAGAATTAATTTAAAAGGTAAGTGGGGGAAGAAAGAAAATATTCAGGATGCCTAAGAAATATAACTGTAAATAATAGCTTCCAAACATGGGTTGGGCTGGATATATACCCCAAAGAATTGACAGTAGGAACTTGAACAGATATTTGTACACCCATGTTCACAGCAGCATTATTCACAATAGTCAAAACGTTGGAAGAACCCAAATGACACTGATGGGTGAATGGGAAACAAGATGTGGTATATTCATACCACACGGAATATTATTCAGCCTATAAAAGAAAGGACATTCTGACACAGGCTACAACATGGATTAATCTTGAAGACATTATGCTAAGTGAAATAAACCAGACACAAAAGGACAAATACTAAGTGATCCCACTTATATGAGGTACCCAGAGTCATCAATTTCAGAGACAAAAAATAGAGTGCCAGGAATTGGGAGTGGGGAATGGGAAATTAGTGTTTAACGGATATAGAGTTTCAGTTTTGCAAGATAAAAAATATACATCTCGGGACATGGAATAGAGAGGGGGATTGGAATCAATGGAATTGTAATAGATAAGCATGATATCGGGGGTGGGAGGGCAATACATGGGGGGACGGGGGTTGTTACTCTGTGAGGGTGAAAAGGATAACTATTGCATTGTTCTGTACACCTGAAACTAACAATAAAAAAAAAATCAAAAAAAAAATTCTGGTGATGGATGGTGGTGATGGTTGCACAACAACGGAATGTACTTAATGCCACTAAACTGTTCACCTAAAAATGGTTAAAATGGTAAGTTTTATGTTATGTGTATTTACCACACTAAAAAAAAAAGCATATGGATTGGGGAAAAAAAGGACAATATCCTAGCCAGTTACATAAGTAGGAGAGATAGGCTTTCCATTTCTCAAATTATCTTTATTTTCCTTTGGCTATTTGAAATGCATTTAAAAAAAGAATTAAGATTTATAAAGGGACTGAGTAACGGCCATTCAATGAGTGGTTCAAGGTATTTCAGCCAGATGGTGTGCTTTGGCAGCTGAACATTTGGGGCAGGCAGGAGTGTTAACGCTGTGAGCAAGAAATAAATGACAGTTTACTTGGAGTCCAGGGGAAGATCTGCTACTATTGTCTGCTAAGGTCATATGACAAAACCTTCCCATACTAACAGCAAAGTATTCAGAGGGCGGTCACCAGGTAATTTTTCTCTCTTCTGGGCAGATCACCTCAATCTAGCTTTTCTTTTCCTTAACTTTGCTTTCAGACATCATCATCTTTTTCCTTTTGAAGCTCTACGTCTGGCAGAATTGAGTGATTATGGCCCCTTAACTAAACCATATTTATTAACCGTTTACTATGGACCATTGTGCTAAGTCTTCTATGTGTACCAAAATACTAGACAAGGTTTTTGGCCTCAGGGACTTACATACGAGCTAGACAGGAAGGAAAGTCACATGCATGCAGAAAGGTAACTAACGATATCAGTGCTGAAGGTGAGGTACACATACGAATGTGTCATTGATGTTCAGAGAAGAGAGGGAGTAGTACAAACTGGGAGGCATTAAAGGAGCCAGACTTAGAAATCACACACTTGCACTGATAATGGAAGGATTGGTTCCAGCAACAGGACAATATAATGTGTTCTCAGAGTCTGGAATTTGCATCTCATAGGGAGACAAAGAATGATCCAATTGGGCTAGAACAAAAAAGTATGTACTGCCAAGAAGTAGAAGATAAGGTAGGAAACAGGAACGTTTGTCAAAGGATTGTGGGCCCTGTGAACTAAAGACATCTTGTAGGCAATGGTTAGCTCTGGTGGTTTTTGATGTTAACTTTTCATTTTGGAAAACAGCAAAAATATGGAAAAGTATATATGAACCCCAATGTACCCACAAACTAGGTTCCACAGTTATTAACACTTTGGTCAAATCTTCTTTAATTTATTGGGTTGTCAGAAAAGTCATAACGTATGTTTTCTATGCTTTTTGTCGTAAAAATGCGTCATGACTTTTCCGACAACCCAATAGTTCCTGCCCACTTTCCCCTGTCTCACGTTATTTTGAAGCAAATCTCAGACATCAAGAAAAGTGGAGTTCACAAGCATTGTTGAAATGCTTAAAACTGATGCCAATAATTTTGTAATGTAAATTTTAAAATCTAAATGCCAGTTTTCTAGAAATAGTAAAAATAAAGGACGTTCACTAGGCTGCCAATTTGCATGTCATCAGGGTGTGTGTGCAATGAGGTATATGAACATGCTTAAGTTGGAAATGCAGGATGGCATCGTTTTTGGTAGGATTCCCTGCTCTCTATGAAATGTTTAGGTTTTTAAATCCTTAATGAAACTCAAGATATAAAAAATTTACTAAAAAATTGCTAAACGGTAAGCATGCACACACACACACACACACACACACACACACACAATATCATGATCACACTAAAAATATTGGCAATAATTCCTTCATATCATCAAGTATTCAGAGTGTTAAATTTTCCCCAATTTTCTTATATTTCTCGATGGTTTGTTTTTTCAAATTAGAATTCAAATTATGTTCATGCATTTCAATTAGTTAATATGTGTGTAAAGTCTCTTTTTATTGATAGGCTCCCCCTGCCACCACCACCACTTATCCCATGTAAGGAAAACCGAGTTCAGTCTCCTTCTGTAAAGGGAAAACCCAGTTCTTTCTTACTATATCTTTCCTTCCTGTGAGTCTCCTTTACCACACACACAGAACATTTCACTTCTAACTCTTCTGGTCACCAAATGTGTGGAGGTTTTTTCCCACAACAAGCAATTCTCTGTGACACCAGCTGGGTGTTCTACAATTTAACTCAATTCTAATACTATCTACCTGGAGATAGTATCAGATCCCACAGTTTAAGGGCTCAGTCCCATAAGACTGCTCCCCTTCCCCAACACACACACACACACACACACACACACACACACACACACACACTTTGAATGTCAGTTGCAATCTCATGTTATCGCCTTTGCTTCTGACCAACTGGCTCTAGATTCGAGGTTCCAATGAACCCCTCTTTGGGTTTGATTACTTTGCTAGAGAGGCTCACAGAATTCAGGGAAACACATTTACCTATTTATTACAGGCTATGATAAAGGATACCAATAAATAGCCAGATGAAGAGATACATAAGGTGAGGTCTGGTGGGGTCCCGAGTGCAGAAGCTTCTGTCCCTGTGGAGTTGGGGTGCATCATCCTCTCGGTGAGGATGTGTTCACCAACCTAGAATCTCTCTGAATCCCTTACTACTGGGATTCTATGGAGGCTTCCTCAGGTAGCCATGATCAATTATTAACTCCATTTCCAGCTTCTGTCACCCCTCTGAAGGTTGAGAGGGTGGTGCTAAAAATCCCAAGCTTCTAATCATGGCTTAGTCTTTCTGGGGACCAGCCCCCCCATCCAGGAGCCAACCAGGAGCACACCCAGAGTTGCCTCAATAAAACAAAATATGTTCCTAGTGCTCTTATCACTCAGGAATTTACAAGGGTTTCAGGAGCCCTGAGTTAGAACAAGAGATGCTTCTAGAGCTCTTAGGAAATTACAAGCGTTTTAGGAGCTCTGTGACAGGAACTGGGGGCATATGCCAATTTTCTATTATCTCACACCCCATCACCATTTTTTTCCTTTTTGATATTTTGCATTTATTTGTGCAAGAAACTGAGTGATTTTTCCTGTAGAGTTCCCATGGTCTAGATTTTGCTGACTGCATCTCATGGTGTTATTTAACGTGTTTTTCTGTCCCCTTATTTCCTGAACATCAGTATGCATATTCAGAAGCTTGATCATATTCAGCTTCCGTTTGGCAAGAACACTTCGTAAGTGGTATTGGGTGTTTTTATCAGGAGATCCATAATATCTGTTGCTGTCTGTATGTGTGAGTCTGAAGTTAACGGGTGTTGAAGATCAGTGCCTGGTTCCATTATTTCATTAGGGGTTGCAATACCGTGACCTTGTGATTCTATTGCATTATTCCTTCTTCAATTATTATCTGGACTTCTTGTGTAAAGAGAAACTTCTTCTCATGAATTGTTTGGTTACCCTGAGGTACAATTCACATAAGAAAAGATGGATAAATACATGGGTTTCTCCCTTTATTTGGCAGTTTTGAGTTGGATTTTTAAAAATGCCATTATGAGCTCCAAGCTTTAACATATTTAACGTGTTTCAACCCTCTCTGCTCATTTTCTTATTTGATGCCTAATTTTCTTATTATTAGCCAACATGAAGGGTCAGAAATACCCTCTCAAGTTAACTAATAACTCATGTCAACACAGATCTTTATTACTTCCTTGCTTTCTGGTATGACAAGATACTCCAAGTTCATTTTGTACTTTTTCTTCCCCCAACCTGGAATTGGACGTTTTTCTAAGAAAACCTATTTAGTTTTTTTTAGTAAGAAATACCACAGGGACATCTAGGATGCCCATCGCTATTGGGTTTATCACTGTTTCTAGGTCCTTCTGAGGATAGTACTACCACAAAATCTATCTTTTTAAATAAAATATATTACTAGTTGTGAGACTTAGACCAATTCGATGTACTTTTCTGAGCCCATAGCATAGGCATGTTACGGGAATTGAACACCATAGCACATGCTAGGCTTAACTCAGATGCTCCTCTACACTAGTTGGAATGCAATTCATAGACTCTAGTTTGATCTTTAAAAAAAAATTATTTAAGAAATGTTTTATTGGGTATAATTGACATGTAACATATTAGTTTCAGGTATACAACATAATAATTCGATATTTGTATACATTGCAAAATGACCACCACAGTTAGCCTAGTTAATATCCATCACCATACATATTGGGTTGTCGGAAAAGTCATGACATATTTTTTCTATGTTTTTCATTGCAAAAATGTGTCATGACTTTTCCGACAACCCAATAGTTAACAAATTTTTTTTTCTTGTGATGAGGACTTTTAAGATTTACTCTCTTGGCAACTTTCAGATATGCAAGACAGTACTGTTATCTTCAGCCACCCTGCTATACATTATAACCGCATGATTTATTTATTTTATAACTGGAAGTTGACCCCTTTTACCTGTTTTGTCCACCCCCCACCCTACAACTCTTTTGTTTGCTGGGAGGTTTCTGATTACTGATTCAATCTATTCATGATTTAGTCTTGAAAGATTGCATGTTTCTAGGAACATTTATTCATTTATTCTAAGTTGTCCAATTTGTTGGTGTATAATAATTTATAGTAGTCTCTTCTGATCCTTTGTATTTCTGTGGTATCAATTGTATTGTCTCTTTCATTTCTAGTTTTTTTTTTATTTGAGCCCTCTCTCTTGCTAAAGGTTTGTAAATTTTGTTTGTTTTTTAAAAGAACTATCTGTTTCAGTTTCATTGATCTTTTCTATTGTGTTAAAAAAAACAATGTTTAATTTATTTCTGCTCTGGTATTTGTATTTCCTTCCTTCTACTAACTTTGGTACTTCATTTGTTCTCTTTCTAGTTCCTTGAGGTGTAAAGTTAAGTAATTTATTTGGGATTTTTCTTGTTTCTTGAGGTACTACATTTATTGCTATGAACTTCTCTCTTAGAATACCTTTTGCTCCTGCATACCTAGATTTTGGTATGCTGTATTTCCATTTTTGTTTGTTTCCATGTATTTTTTTATTCTCTCTTTGATTTCGTCATTTACCCTTGATTATTCAGTAGCATGTTGTTTAATCTGCACATATTTGTGAATTTTTCAGTTTTCTTCTTGTAATTGATTTCTAGTGTTATAACATTGGAAAAGATGCTTGATATGACTTCAACTTTTTAAAGTTTATTAAGGCCTATTTTGTGGTCTAATATATGATTAATCCTGGAGAATGTTCCAGGTGCATTTGAGAAAAATGCATATTTGTTGCTTTTGGATGGAATGCTCTGTACATGTCTGTTAAAGTTAATCTTATCTAACATGTCATTTAAGGCCAATATTTACTTATTGATTTTTTGTCTCGATGATCTATCCATTGATGTAAGTGGGGTATTAAAGTCCCCTACTATTATTGTATTTGTCTATTTTTTCCTTTAGGTCTGTTAATATTTGCTGTATATATTTAGGTACGCCTCTAGTTTGTTCTTATAGCAATTATGCATGAGCCTTTATATGCTATCGGGAGATAATAACATCAAAGTACAGCCTATTCCCTTCCAAAACACTATCCTCTCCTTTTGTATACACAAGATATTTCTCATAATAATGGGAGTACTAGTACTAAGGGAATTTTCATCAAGCTATATTTTTTTGGAGTGCAGCTTGCAGTAGATGGATGGCTGCCGATGGTTGAGGAGACACTAAAGCTAAAAATACCTTTTCCAATATCTGTCAGTACCTACCTACTAAACCTAGAACCATCAGCTCCCCATCCTCAACTTCTTGCTGACTAAAGATCTCTTGTAATTTTTTTCTTAAACTCTCAGCACACAAAATATCTTGTTTCATCATTCTCCTAAAACATTCAAGAGATGACTGGCCCACTCTTACTATGACCAAGAATTTTCAATCCTTGCTTATGCTGTGAAGTAGCTGGCACTTTCTTTTTAAAGTAGAAGGTAAAAGTCAATATAATATCTGGCAAAGCACATTTCTGGAATAACACTGTGCTCCAGGAGTTCAGCAAACAAAGGCCTGGTAGGGTGGAGGGAGTGAAAAGGGGAAGCAAGTCAAGGTCAAGAGCCCATCTCTGTATGACACCCCCTCAGTATCTTATCCCAGCAGTGAGACAGGTAGGTGGCTGGTGATTCTTGGATGCCTCTTTTCATGTCTATCCTTATCCCTTGTCTTCAAGCAGTTCCAACTAATTGTTTTGCCCCAATTCTCCCACTTACCATGTAGACATCAGGCTTGGATTACCAAATAGAATTCCCACAAGATCTTTAAAATTATAGCACAATTAATTTTGGCTTGAAGGGATTTTGAATTATAGACTATTTAAAAATAAGTAAGGCACTTGAACCTGTAGATAAACTATAGCTTCACTAAAACTGGGACTACAGACATTATATCTCCTGGTATGATGCAATAGAAAAATTTCAGCACCACCTATATAATATTTTTGCAATAAAAATGAAACCTAAATTTAATCAAACCTGTAGATCTAGCTACCACTTTACAGGAAATAGCAGGGGACAGTGAAAACAATTTAAACTACACCCTGAGAATATCATCAATCAATCCAGGTTGTAGAAAACTCCGAAGAACAAGTTACTAGATCCCCCAAAATTAAGGGCATAAAAGGGGAGGGAAAGGATGGTTATAAAAGAGATGTAAAGGACAAAGTAACCAAATGCAATATGTGGAATTTGTTTTGATTCTGATTCTACCAAAGCAATTGTAAAAATCGTTTTTTAAAGATCATAGGTACAATGTAAAAGGATTATTGTTAATTTTGTTGGCTATGATAATAGTATGGTGGTTATATTTCTTAAAAATTCTTTATCAGTTACTGATGTATACTGCAGTAGTTACAGATAAAAATGACATAAGAGATTTGCTTTGAAATGTTCTGAAACAAAACAAAATACCGTTTGTCGGGAAAAAGATAAAAATAATACGAGCAAAATGCTGATAATTTTTTAAGCTGGGTGATAGGCTTATGAAGGTTTATTATATTATTCTCTCTACTTTTATATGGCTGAAACTTTCCATAATAAAACATTTTTTGGAGGGAAACTTTCACAATTTACAAAGGTGTCTTGTACCCTGGTTCTATCAGCGAGATGGTGAGAACTGAATGAATTTGGGATATATTTTTGGGGAATAGAGAACTGTTTTCTAGTGGTTTTAGAAGAAGCCAATAATGATTCCTAGGTTTCTGGCATTGAGTAACTGGGAGGATTGCCATGAGCTTATTTAGAAAAGGAAAACTGAGGGAGGCAAAAAAAACCTGGGAGAGTTAGGCAGAACTCAGAAGCTCAGTTTTGGTCTCACTAAGTTTGACATGACAACTAGAAATGTCAATCCACAGTTGGGCATCTAGCTCTGGAGCTCTGCAGAGGTGTTGGCACTGTCAATGCACATTTAGGAGTTATCAGCCAATAGATGAGATTTAAAATCATGAGATCAGATAAGATCACTAAGGGAGAGAGTGGGTTGAAGAAAAGTTGTTTGAGTTAGAGTTAGAATTTTCCAGAATCTAAGATGAGTACTAAGAAATCATCTGCAAAATTTCTCCAAGGCAAAAAGAAAAACCAGCCTTTTGCAGTCACCACCTTCAAACTACAGGAGCTGAGAAGTGGCCCTGGTTGTCTCTTTACCCCCAAGTGCAGCTAGAGCACTGGGGCAGGGGAGTTGCAGCCATGCTGCCTGGATGCAGCCTTGGACTGGAGTTTAAGCCTGTGGCCAGCACTCCACTTTCCAAAGGAGTGGAGATGTCATCCAAACCTGGACCTTGTTTCCCTGGCTGCTTGTCAATATTTGATTTCCAAATCACAGGACCCCATCCATTGCCAAGCCCCAAAGCCTGCCACTTAAAAAAAACAAAAGAAGAAGTCAACAGAAACTAGTGTGGTCAAACTGACCACTTTTAGGGACGTTTCCTTAGTTGGCTTGTTGTTGCTGGCCTCCTCCCCTAGGAATAGCAATGCAGTGCTAACTCTAAGGAGCTTTTGTTTGCTTCCCTGACTATGTGGCCCGAAATGACAAAGCCATGATTCACAAGCCAGTGGGATACTAAATGTCAGTGCTAATGCCAGCAGTTAGGTTACTCTTCAATCTGTTGGAAAAATTCTTCCGCCAGTATTTTATTTCTAATGCACACCTTCATGGGCCCAGAGAACTTAATTCCACGACTGCTGTCTTTGAGCTTTGATTGCCAACAGAGTGCAGGGTTAATGTCCATTGTAAAGAGGTTTAAGGGCAGATTGGAGGCAGGAGGTGGGGTAGGACTCACCAATGTAATAAGTAATTTCAGCTACCTCTTCTAGAGCAGCAAGTAGTCTGTGAATCAGCAAAATGGGCACCCAGCCCCTTCTGACCAAATCCCTGATGGTTGACACCTGAAATTCACCCTTTCAGCCTGAGATTTTGTTCTCAGTGTAAAGTCAATTGCTGCTGCCATTAGTAAGTGAGACCGTGCCTTATGAAAATAAATCCAGGTCCTCCCAAGTTTACATCTGAAAGGAGATTTTCCAGGTGAAGGTGGCATGCTAAGGCCCTAAGGGATGGAGTGCCCAGAGATGGGAGAGTGTGTGGCTCTCTGCCTGGAGTCTGAAGTCAGGCTGTCTGGATTTTTGGTATCTATCCGATTCATCACTTAACTGTGTAAACCAGCACTGAGCAAATTAACCTCCCTCTGCCTCAGTCCCCTCACTCTTCAAAGAAGAATGCTAATAGTGTGTAGCTCACAGAGCTTTTTGGAGATTTGAATTGCGTTCACATAGGCAAGACTCCTAGAGCTGTGTGTGCACATAGTAAGCCCAGTGTGAGTGTTACTTACAAATATTTGATAATGGCTGGCACACCCATGCTGGCTCCTAGAAGTGCACTCTGACCATGTTAAGTATTCTCCTCTGAGTATGCACAAAAACTCTTATTTCCTCTCAGCACAGCCAAGAAAGGCTGCGATATTTGCAAAAACATAACAATGAAGAACCAAAGTAAATCTGAAGCCTGACACCAGCCCAGTAGGGTACTGTTCCCCACCCACCCTGGGGGACATGAGGAATGGGGGTGCTGGCACCCCATCCAGGCTGTTCCTATTTCTTGACAACTGACCTTCCCTCCTCAGGCACCTTGGTCCTAGGTTACTTTCTATTACTTGGTTATATTTCTGGTCTCCTCCCAGACGACTGACCCCCACACTTCACTCTGGGACCAGGATGAAGCAAGTGAGACTCACCTTGGGTACAAAATATAAGGTGGGTGGTGCCAGGAAACACAGTCATCCAGATAAATAACATTTTGATATAATATTTTTAAAAAATCAAATGAATGCAAAAAATCTATAATGAATAAAATTAAAATTTTTAATGAATACAGGCTTTGACAATGCTATACTGAGCCATACTGGAGTCTGAGGCCAAAGGAATGATGTGCTCCCTGATATTCATGTCTTTATGTATTTTTAAATGGCTAATGATTTTGATAAAATATGATTAAAAGGGTTGTTTCCATCAAAACCTGGAAAGTAAAACGATAATAAATTCTGGTTTTGGTATATTAATATATTTAAGGGCCGGCCGAGTGGCGCGTTGGTTAAGAACTGGCTTGGGATGCCAGAGGGCCCTGGTTCGGATCCCACATATGAGGGCCAGTGACACTGCCCTC